>NW_027271689.1:947500-1391225 GCF_040938485.1 Diadema antillarum
ACAGTGATTCAACCATCGCTTTGGAGAAAACGTGCTGAAATCACGAACACGTTTCTTTTCTCTTTTCAAACAACCAGAAAGTACAGCATTTACTCTTCTGTGTGTGTGTGTGTGTGTGTGTATACATGACTAATTATTGTACGTATTGTGTACGTTTTTGTAGATTTTGCGTGCATCGATCGATTCATTTATCTTGACTCAAATACACACGCGTACTTTTGTTATTGTTTTTTTTTCACATTATAATTGAAATGTCAATATTCAAAAGTATGTATACGTATTACGTGTTTGTAACTATGGATCGGGCGGTAACTACGTGTGAGGTACGTATTTTTGATTTGTTGTTGTTGTTTCGTGTTTGTTTGTTTGTTGTAGTTTTTCGTGTATACGTTCTGCTGTCGCGACATTTACTGAAACTCAAAAATGCATTGCTTTGATGTTTCTGCATTAAGCGTCTGGATGCAGGAATCTAAGACGAAGTTTTGCCAGCTGCGTTGGGAAGGATGCGAGGAAGCAATAAAAATGGTGTTCATATAAGCTGAAAATTTTTGGCCGCCCGGCTCACAGACATGATTAAACTCGAAATGCTTCCAATCAGTAGGGCCTACAATTTTATTTGCTCACATTCACTTGCGAACGAAATGAACTTTGTTATTGTGACATCTTGAGTTGCATCGTGGTTGCTGAAACTTTACAACGTCATGCTTGTCAAGGTCGTCGAGGCCAGCCTCGTTATATTTCCCGCCTATGCACGTTCGTATCACAGCCCGTCGATGCAATATCTCTCGGATTCGAACATTTAGTTCTGACCTGCAAATTATTCAGCATGGCGTCATGATGGTGGTGAGTTATTGTGTTGTGGTTCCTTTGAGAATTAGTGCACAATGCACCAGGGACCACCTCGATCATTCCATCGGCAATATCAGCACTGAGCATCACAACTGCTCGCCCCCATCATGCAGAAAATTATCATAATACGTGTATCATGGTGAGTATTTCTTATAATCAATTTCCGCAGAAACAACAAAACCCAGTTCGCTAGTCATGGGATGTTATTTTGCTTTGTATTGCTCGGTGATGATTATACATGTTTTTAGAGTTTGTATTTAAGTTATTGTACATTAAATTGAACATGAATTGATTATTTATCTTTTGCTGAATAATACTTGGATGATTCCAGAGAGAATGATATTACCCTTACCATATCTCAGCAGGTTCCATGGCATTTGCTCCTGCGACATATTCCCGTGAGATATTTGCACGTTAAGCCAAGCATAAATACTAACCACAGACATAACCCTAACCCTAAACCTAATCTTCACATCAAACCAAACCTAAGACCGTATGGTAACCTTTAATAACGCAAACCCTAAGTCCTTGGGGGAAATAAGACAAGAGCAATAGTCGCAGGAGTAAATGCCGTGTCGCCATCTTAGTAACAAGTCAAGGAAATGTGCAGTTCCGTGGAAATTTTGTTGAACTTTCTTAATATTTTCTTTTTTCGTTTGTATAGTAGCTGTATAGTAGTCTTCTCATCCCGCGATGTCTGCAGCTAAACTTTAAAACATTCTTTAACTATTGAGCAGATTGCATGTCCGATGTTCCTCAAACTTTCACTGATGTGTTCCACTAATATTGCTGCATTCACTCGATCCGCATATTTATTTGGGGTTCATTCCCCTGTTTGCCCCTGCATGTTCACCATCAGGCGTCGAACTGGAGAAAATTTGCAATCTTACCGTTTTCTTGTGCTGCTTTGTTTTTATTTTCACTTCCTTTTGAGAGCATCTTCTTCTCTCTTCTTTAGATAATTAAAGGCAAATTTCCAAAAGAGTTCATAGCGAAAACCATGCAATCTATCATCATCATGATTAAATTACCAGTAAATGCTTGATGTGAGCAAAACACGTCATCGCTTGTACTTCTTAGGACATTTATCCAAATAACTGCTATGGTTGCGTAACGACTCGTCGGTGTGCAGAGCACGTATTAATGTTATTGAAGGCCGGCTACGTAAAAATAGCACAAGGGCTTTGCAGGTGGCAGTCCTCTTTTAGGTACATCTTAGCACGCTATCAGGCTATGACGTGTACGCAATTACTATACACGTGGAACGCCATCACTGTATGGCCAAATTAAACTCTGCGTAAGTGCGTGTTTTGGGGGTACATTAAAGGCAAACTATTCTCTATTGCAATCTTACCAATTAACTAAGATACTCATGTACACCTATATCAGGACTCGACACTCACCTTTTTTTTTTCTCTCTCTATAGTGGCCACCGTCCGGGCCACAAAAATCTTTTTGAATTTGACATTTTGGTGGCCCGAAAAAGAAATGTTAGTGGTCAGAAATAAAAGGAGATATAACAATTCATTTTGAATTTTAGCTGCCCGATCGAGCCACCAAAAGATAGCCCTTTGAAAATTTGGTGCCCGACATCAATTTTTAGAAGCCCCGGTGGCGTCAACGCTAACGTCGAGCCCAGTCTATGTGAAAACGGCTTCCTTGCATATAGTTTGCCGAAGGCTTACCGGACATACCGACAACTAATGGTGTTAAACGTCAGTTAGGGTTGAATAGATTCAAGAGTTATGTACAACGTCACTGTTTGACACAACGCCTTAATGACAAAATGTCCATATTTATTGATGTATAGGTATCGGTAGTTCCACAGAATTTTCGTCTTGACATTCATTTTACTTTATCAATATCTATTTGAATTATTAGGAACCTACTTTCAAGTGTAGAACTGAAAACGCTCCTCAAACTTCCATTTCATTTTGTATCAAATGCTTCACAGATTCTCTTGTTTATGAAAAAAAAAAAATCCTGTTACGCAAAAGTCTACATTTTGATTATGAACGGAAGTTATAGTTTGGATTCATTATGGTATTTTCACATTTATGTTTAGGATTGTGTGGGTGGTTTCGTAGACAGGGACCTCTCGCTAAGTTAGATTTCTTCCTTAATGATTGTCTCTCTCTCTCTCTCTCTCTCTCTCTTTCTCTATCTCCTTCCTTGGTGTGGGTTTGGTATGGAGCAAAGGGTTTTGGGTATATATTGTAAGTATAAATGTTGAAATAGTATTATATATATGTTTGAAGGGATTTGATGTATTTATTTAACCTTATAATAGGGAATATTAGAGGGTTTATTTAGTTACGTTATGTTTGATATTACTGGTTGTTATGCTAACTGAGACTCATGTTAGTTATTTGGGTGTGTGTGTGAGTGTGTGTGTTATTTTGAATTTTCTGATATAAGTTTTGTTTGTAGTATTATGTTATTATTTTGTAGATCTAAAATTGGGGGCTGAGAAGGGCTGAAGTAGTTTGATTTATGTAGGGTTATAAAGAACTGATGTATTGTATATGTATTGTGTAATAGATTTGTAGAGTGTTGTTTGTTTTCATTGTGCTTATCATAGACGTAATTATATGATTGTGATGTAAACTATGTGTACTGTTACGATCATTTTGTTGCAATGTAATGCCAGTGGAAGCCAAATTCCTATGTCTGACATAGACCAATAAAGAAATGAATGAATGAATTTTGCTTATTTTATGTTCTTCTGTTTGAAAATCTATTCACATTTTTCCATTGATATCACAATAGCTATGATTGAACTTCATCCACTCAGTTCTTTGCTAAGAGTAACTAAATTATGCTGTTTGAATTCATTGCCTTCAAGAATGGATTTTCGAGCAGAGCAGTCCTCAAACAGATGAGGATGTTTGCTTCCACACTATAATGTCACATACAACTAGGAATTCATCGCTGTTGTGCATCGTAAATCAAAAGAACGTTTGGACGTCTTCAGCGCCGCGCTGAATCATACTTTGGGAAAAATTATAAACTGATTTCCATTTAGGTAAACACCGTTCAGACGCTCGGCGTCATTTATAGTAAAATAATTAGTAGACCCTTCATGTCCTAAATGTTGTCATTAATTTTGTCAAACTGTATTTGTTAAACACTTATAAAGCTTTTCATATACAAGTCGACCTCTCCTTTCATGTCTTCGTGTACTCAATGATTGAGATTCTTTGATTATAGGGCCCTACATTTGACTTTATCAGTTGAATGCCGAATTAGTCAACTTCATCTACATTTTCTGCATGATATTAATGTGTTAACAGCTAATAGTTCTTATTCATTTACCTGTTATCGACGTATGAGGCACTCGTTTTTAATCTGTCAATGCTCTCATAATTATATATTCATATATGAAACCGATTTATCCTGTGATCAAATAAACGTTTATAACTGTCAACATTATTTCAATAGTATCCATGAAAATCGCAAGAGGCATCTAGTTTCATTGATATCGTTTGAAGGGTAAGAGATACCATTTGTCAACGACTGGGTGCAAGATTCGGGGTAACTTCAATTCAATTTTAATTCAAGATATTGTCAGTCAAAGGGTAACTTGATGCCATTTGTCTACGACTGGATCGAAGATTCGAGGTAACTTCATTTCAATTTTAATTAAAGATATTGTCAGTCAAAGCGGCTCCTAATTGGAGAGAGGTTTACTTCCGACCTATAAAAAGATAGGTCAAGACTGGGGTTATTCTGTCGTCACTCATATCTTATAGTCCGCGTTTGTAGTAATCATGATAAGCATCATACATTTTCATCAACGCGACGATGTATTTTCCACTCAAACATCAACTGGCAAGTAAACCAGATTATCCAAAGAGGGTCCTATAAATCTCACTCGGAGATTTGCGAAACGAGCCCCACAAGGATTATCTGGACTTGTAAAATATTATCTCCAAGCAAAGACAGGGTTTTTTCTTCAAGATGGCGTATAATAGTTAATAATGACGGTTGCTGACCACGCGAATAACTGAGTTTATACTTCCATGCCTTACCGCATGTGTAACTGGGTCATCCCATTAGATCGACACCCACTAGTCATATAGCCCATGAGTTCTACATTGAAAACAGGTCCATGAGTCATACAGCTCACAAGTCATATAGCCCATGAGTTATACACCTCACGAGTCATACAGCCCATGAGTTCGACATTAGGCAAATAAAGCCCATGAGTTTGACACTATAGGTAAAAACAGCCCACGAGTTCGACAGATACAATACGGGGCTTAATGTGTCGGTCTCCTGGGCCTTGTTAGCTTAGTGTCGAACTAATGGGCTGTATGACCCGTGAGGTGTATAACTCATGGGCTATATGACTTGTGAGCTATATGACTTGTGAGCTATATGACTTGTGAGCTCTATGACTCGCGGGCTGTATGACTCGTGGGTGTCGGTCTCGTGACGTGCACCCTGTGTCACGTGGGTTGATGCAAGTTCCCAGTTCATCTCGAGGGGTTGAAAGTGCCTGCGTGCTTCCGAACATGATAAGCCACTGATTTACGACTAACAATAATATCTGTCTGTAATGCTCTATAGTCTGAAGAATTGTCTTTCTCACCACAAAACAAGTTATTCGAATAAACGCTTTTAATTTCTAACTCGTTTGATAAGCCGTAGATTAGAGGCAAACAAGTTTGGTATCTCATCGTTTTGTCTGTTGTAATGACGGGATATGGGGAGAAGAAAGGCATTCTTGTGTTAAAAAGAAAAGAAATTCCTTCTTTATAAGTGTTCAATCACTAATGACCCAACGCATATTGCATGTACACACACACACAAACACACAAACACACACACACACACACACATACACACACACATATATATATATATATATATATATATATATATATATATGTGTGTGTGTGTGTGTGTGTGTGTGTGTGTGTGTGTGCGTGTTTGTGTGTGTGTGTACACATAAATGTACAGTTGACAGAAAATGTGCTTACAATTCCTTTCTTTCCGTTTTCTTTAGTCTCGAGTATTCTTCAAAGTCATGTGACTCAAGCTAACATGTAATTATTGTCAACCCCCCAGGAAAGCAATACACACACACACACACACACACACACACACACACACACACACACACACACACACACACACACACAATGACGGTAAAGTTAACGGAACATGGGGAAATGTTCCTGTGCACCACCACGAAGCGTCAACTCCATAAATCCATGGCGGACAGTGTTCAAACACGCTTGCTTCTTTTCAAACTCACTGGAACTTTCCACCCAGTAGATGGCGAAACATTATGTAAGAGTTTGACCCACTCGACATCTACACAGGATATACTCGCGTTGGGTGTTCATTGCTATTCTTCATCTCTCTCTCTCTTTCACTCTTTTGTCTTTTTCTCTGTATATCATATGTATATTTATAAACATAGATAAAGTTGTGGTCTCCTCTTCTCCTCCTCTCTCTCTCCCTCTCTCACCCATCCTCCCTGAACTCTCTTGCGCAACTCGGATCCCGCCGAAGGGAACAATTATCCTCTTTAATTGGAGTGACGATTGTTTTACCCACATGACTGTTTAAGTGGTTGGGTCCATGTGTTTGGTGATTGGATTCGGTCTGGTTGCCTTTGTGTTTGCCCCTGGCATTGAGTTTCCCGTCCTACTCCCTCCAACTTTCGATTGTTTTGGGATTGAGTTTCGCAGGGGAGTTTTGCGACTCTCTTCGTCGAAAAACGGATGTAGAGACATATCTAGTGAGAAAAAGAGAAATATGTTCGCGGCAGGGGTTTGCGGCAAAGATATGTCTAGTTAAGATAGAAATGAGCAAATGAGACGAGATACCACAAAAGATTTTAGTAAATTGACAGACAAGATGTATCAGCTCGACATACTGACACACATTGGACAGATGATGGCACAATCTCCTCATTTTGGGAAGTAGTAAACTGATGCGCTGGAACTTCACCGAGAAGTGGAGCAACTGGGATGAGTGAGTACGTACTTTTTGCACCGAGATGAATATTCATTGGGAAGGGATAGAGAATGAAGAAGAACATGAAAACGATAGGAGGAGAGAGAGAGAGAGAGACTTAGAAGTGGAACATTTAGGACAGCAGTCAAATTTGACCGTTTAACTTACATTAACTTCCAAAGTGAATTACTTTTTTTTTATCTTGAAACTTTTAGAACAAAATTCTCTATGCCTTTGGAAGTAAAAATTCCAGCACCGCAAATATCTTGATTTCTGCTAATCATGTCAGATACTTAGTAATACAATCATGATCAATTCTCTTTTCTATTTCAGTGTTGAAGATTTGTAGATTACCTTTCATGTGATCTAGAGGATTCTTTTACATTGGTAAGGTAATGATGAAATCAGGAGGCTCTTTGGAGGATGTGATGGGGTAATGAGGTTGGCACAGAAACCCCAAAGGGAGAGAAATTGCACCCCAAACTCGTCGAAGAACATATCACGTAACATGAAAAAAATACCTCCAGTTGTAAATTCTGCACACTACATGGCCGTGGCCGTTTAACACTACTCTCATTTCGTTTTCTCCAAACGAAACAGACCCAATTGCGTCTCTGTACAGCCCTGATCACATCAATAGTTTTGGAAATTATAGTGCAAGGGTAAAGAAAATGTAATTACAGTTAAAAAAAAACCAGTCTTCTAATGAGTCCGTTTTATTCATTCAGATCGCGAGTCTGTCACATTGACAAAATCGTTACATGAGCAATCTCTATATCAATAATTTAAAATCAACAAGTTGAACATTGGATATCATGTTCAGAGTATGTTTGTGAAGTGATTTTTTTGTAATTAATGAATCTTAATATTTGATGTGTATAACTGAGAATTGTCATATAGCCTTCGTGAATGTGATTCTGATGCCTTTATTCAAACCAACCTGTACATCATCCTTTTCTGACATTTCTAAACATTTTTAACGAAAATTGTTAAGTTAGAAAAATTACGGAAATGTACAATGAATAATGACTATTCTAATTGCAAATACCATTCTTAGATTCAACTGGTCTTTACATGGCAATTGTAATATGAAATAGTGGTGAACGTAGCGAGACTTTCAATACAAGCAATGATTCTTTTCTTTTTTTCTGACGCCCTGTATCTGCATGCTTATACAAAATGCAACATGAGAGTTTCATATCTTATACAGATTACGTGTTTGTGTATGTGTGTATGTGTGTGTGTTGGGGGGGGGGGCTGGGGTTTGGGAAATGGTAGGGGTAGGTCGGGGGAGGCACGAATGAAACATAATCGAATGTGAGCACTGGAATGCGGTATTGCAATCCTTTGTATCCATTCATGTATATATGTACTGTTACTTAAGTGTAGGAATGCGGACATTCGCAATTATAGTCCCTCACTATAAATGTAGTTATTATATCCTGCATGATATACGTTTAAATCCATTTTTCCTTCACGGACTTAATTTTACTTACAAAAGGGCTTATTATGGATAATTACATTCACTGATGATGGCAATTATAAAGAAATGATGATAATAATATCAACAATGATATCAATGAAGGTCGTGATGACTACTGGTATGATAGTATAAATAATAATGGAGCATATCAAAGTGTTACTAAACGTGTACACATATTCATGTGAAACGACTTTTTCCCACCTCATGCGTTTGTTGTTGTTTTTTTACCAGATTTCCTTCTTCCTCTTCTCTCAATGACTATGTCTCGGAGAAAAGTGTGGATGGCACATACAATGTGATATTGGTAGGGACTGCACGTCTTCAACTGTGCAAGGATCTTCTATTTGCTTAAGCTCAAAATCTGAACACGCACTTGGCACACGCTCTTCGAGTCACGACTTCAATAAAACAAACTGGACTTCACGGCGATCGAGCATGCTGGGAGGGCGGGGGTGCACGAGCAGACAACCTTTCTTTAAAGACAATATGGACTGTACCGAACTGAGTCTTAATACAACGAATGCCCTTATTGTGTGAAGAGGAAGAGATGAATCCGAGCAATACAAATCTGAAGAAGAAAAAAAAAAAAACAGCAACCGGATTCTGGCTCAAGGAAACCGAATCCAGGCCGGGCCCTCTTATCGAAAAGACGATAAAAGAGTTCTCAAAGCATTCCTTTGCCGGGCATACAAGAATCTCCCTGGCCATAAACGAAGATATTCTCTTTTAGCCACCAAGTCACGAAGATTGATTTGATGCCTTTCATCTGTGTACGCACCCTCTTCCCAACAGCCCGGTATTTGTTCTACTTTTCGCGTCGAACGTATATCGCATTTCTCTTTGTCTCTTCAGCACGTCGGAGGGCGCAAGACTTCGATTAGACCTTACCTGTTATTCGATCTTACTCCAATATGCTCAGCTCGCTTTGTGGGACACTACATGCAACGCCCTCCCCAGCGATTCCGCCATGGGGTTATCGTTATAACTTGGGAGAGCGTCAGGCTATCGGCTCGAGACGAAACATTCTCGCTTTTCCTTAGAGTTAGAACGCAAACAGATCTGGTATCCAATGTGAAAGGCGATACTGCAAACAGCCATTATAGCATGTAAGATTTTTTTCTTTCTTTCCAGGTACTGTTAACGTCTAAGTGGCATTGAAGTTTACTCTTTCGTTTATGAGATATTCTATACATGACATTTTTTTTTTGTTCAGAAGTACACTGTAATTGATGCTTAGGGATTGAAAAGCTCAAAGTTAAATGTATATGAAAGCTCGAATTGATATCGTTACGCATTACCATCCGTCATCACAATAACGTTTTTGATACGATCAAAATAAATATTTAATTCGTCCAAAGGTTTCGTTCGTAAACCATTCGATACTATATAGCTCAACCCATAACCTTCCATTGTTATCAAGTGCCTCTCAGTAAAGAAACGAGTGTAGGGATGCTCCTGATCAGGACTAATGCTAGCCCGAAACCATTACGGTTTGAGGTCATGGACCCCTCCCCCTATACAAATAGGTTACACAGAATTCTTCAGATCGAAGGAGCACGTAATTGCAAGCGGTTTTAGTTGTCCGCTAAATGCATCATTGTTTTTGTTTTGTTTTGGGGACACCTCTTCAGAAAACATTATGTCTCAAGCAGCCTTTGTCTTTTTGTACAGATCAATACAATATCAGTTAATTTCGTGTAAATTTGTATTTTTTATTACATATGAAATAGCAGATGGACAAGCATTGTTCTTGTCAGTAATATGTTGTGTGATTGAATGTGTGTTTCTATGTGTTTGAACTGTCTATGAGTTTGTGACGACCCACTATGTGTGCGTCAGTGTATGAATATGAATAAGCAGCGTATGCCTATGAATTTTCAACTGTATTATTGGATTATAGGGGTAGAAAATGTTTTGCTCGTATAATACACAATTAGGTGAAAATACTCTTCATATCTAGCGAAAGAGCACAGCTGGTGAATGGGAAATATGAAATATGACAGCGAGCGATCGAAACGTTCATGTAGACCAGTAAAATGGTTATTGTGTGTTACAAAGAAGAGTATTTCTCACTGGGTAAGTAACACGTTTCAATGAAAGGAGTAAATGAGAGAGGAATTACCCCCCCCCCCCAAAAAAAAAAAAAAAACAACAACAACAACAACAACAACAAACAACAACAACAACAAACAAACAAACAAACAAACAAAACAAAACAAAACAAAACAAAACAAAACAAAACAAAACAGTGTGATATTACTGAACATAATATTACGAAATTTACTGAAATCGGAAAAACTGCTAGATTTGTCATCTGAATCTCCCAGTGATGATTAGTGTACATTTTGGAATACTATTATAAAATAAGATTAGACGGAATCGAATCTCCTCGTTCCTTAAATTAGGGGGATGGGGGTACGTGACTCCCTCTTTTCCCCATTCTTAACCCTCGTTATTCAGGCAGCACGGACCATCATTCTCTGAGAGATTTGCCAGGTTTCTTTCGATCATGTTTTCTATTTCAAAGAAGTCACCTGAACTTTGTCTTGTCAAAACCGTGCTGAATTTCCGCTGCCCGATTTTAATGAAATACATTTTTAAAATGCCAGTTCATGGGGTTCTACGTGTTAATGCTATAAGAACATTATCATATGAATGTGTATAAATGTAATGAAATATTTGATTCCTCCTACTACTTCCGTCTGTGGCAAAACCCAAACAATCCCCGGGAAAAACCCGACCCATCGCGTAAACATTATCCTAGCACTGCAGGCATTAGTGATGTTGTCACTCGGAGCACGCCACATCCCGAAGGATTTGTGGGCTCAGTTCAAAGTGTCAATGGGTCACTGTCGAGATATGTCGGATTCAGCTATATTCACGAGAAGTGTTAAAACGAAAAGCACACACACAGACACACACAGACACAGAGACACACAAACACAATTAAACACAGACACTTGCTTCAGGATTCGAATTGATGGGGATGATAACATTCTGCCTCAATGTGAATGGGGAAATACCAGCGCACAGCTTTTTCCCGTAATTGAATAACACATCAGACTCTCATCTCTTATCGGGCGATCTTTAATGTAGATTCTATTGCGCCACTCTCCGCTCTACAGGCTTTGCTCTACCTTGAAAATTTGTCCGAACACTCCACGAATGTTGCGCCTATCGAAGAAATTGATGACTTGATTACAATGGAAATGGAGTGAGTGTTGTTTTTCTTTTTGTTCCATTGCTTGTTGTCATTGATTGTATTCGTCACCACGTAAATTCAAGTTGTACTCTTTCGATGTGAAGCTGTGCTTTCAGCGGTAAAAAAACATTGTACATGCTGAATATCTTTTATCAGTATTTATATACATTTCTTTTCATTTGAATATATCAATATAAATATCATGCTTATTTGCTCTTTTATATTGATACAGTAGCCATTAGGAACCTGCTACAATGTTCAAAGATAATGCTTCTCGCATAAGAACCATCAAGTTTAATTTTTATTCTATACAGACTTTAGTTAAAAACACTTAAAAACTTCCGTTTTAAAAGTGAAAGGTAGCAAGGTTGAACGATGTATACCCACACAATCAAAAAATTGCAATAAGAATCTTTGGAATAGAAATTATTGTCACTTTACTTCTACTTGCTCAGGAATCTTTGCCAAGTTCCACATGAAACAAGCTAGTGGAATGACAGTACGCAATAGGTCAATATTCACCACACTATGTTGTTCTAACTTCTTCAGCGCACAATCTTTTATGCGCGGGCACTGCCACTGCCGAAGGCGTATGAAATTCATACACCAGCTCGTCCGCTTCGGATTCTTGTTTCATGTTAGATGAATGAGGGGCATTTTCATTTGGCTTTACTAAGAAATATTTCGCCTTTTTACCCCTCTTCTCCTCTCCTCCTTCCTCCTCCTTCTCGTCTCCTCTCTCCTCTTTCCTTCTCTTCAACCCCTTCCATTCCTTTTAACTATACTGGACATTAATCACCACCATTATTTTCCTTCCACTTCCAGTTCTCCATGTTTTCGTCTTTTTTGCACTTCTTCTTGTTTTCTTCTTTTACTCCTAGTGCAATGCGACTATCTATATCCGATGATATGACCTTTCTATTCGGCATATAATAATTCAACATCAGGCAACAGTCAACCCCTCGAAATCCACGTGGCGTGCTCAGAGAACCTGCTAATTTTCACGCGTTATTCATTTTCCAACTCGAGATGAAAACTCTCCCCGCCGCGGTGTGTACGAGTGAAAAGCGTGATATGAAAGGTCAAGATATCCGCCTCTTAACCAATCGCAATAAATCTGCGGGAGACACGCTGCTCTCGTGGCTTGCCGTCCGGGCTGGAGTGTGTTGGTATGCCGGTTCGAGAGGAGACTGAGTGATATAGTGACATATACAATGCCATGTAATCATCATTGTTTTGATTTCTCCCCGTTGTTCGATATGCACATCTTCAAGTGGTCCGATAGAGCAGTCCTCGCGTTTTGGTTCCAGGCCTTTGCTATCTTTGTTCAATCGTTTACCTGCAACTACATTATTATGTGAAGTACTCATACGTTTGTTTGTATATGCGCGCTCGCACTCACACAGACGCACACACACATACACACACCTATCTACATGCGTCGTCAGAAGCACTAGCTATAAGAATCGTATGACATTTGCAGATATTAGTTTATCTATGCACATTTTCAAAACATTGCCAAATGTTTCCTTTCCCAGCGAGCCTTATAACGAAAAAAAAACAAAAAAAAAAACATTATGATTACGCCTTCATGCATTGCACTGCATTCCTCGCACCAGCCATAACTCCTGGAGAAAACGAGCACAAAATGTAGCCGTATATGAACCTTACAACACTTAGAAAATTGCTAGTTGCTACTACATTTCGATTACTTCAAGGCTTAAAAACACTTTGGAATTGCCAAAACATTTCGTGGAGTGCCAGAATTCCCCTGAGTTCTTCCGTATCCCCTCAGGTGGTATCAAGGAAGCGTCCGAACCTGCCTGGATTCGCCAACACTTTGTGAAGAGAGGCACATTAATAGGTTGACAGGCTGACCGGGTTTATATATTTATATACTCTACCCGCCTATCACTGCAGCGGCAGTATCAGTATGTATAATTCATAAACGTGGTTTTTAAAGTGGAAAAGAATGTATCTGCTTTGACAGCAGCCCTCATGAATAATTAATATTGTCAATTTACACGGCCAAGATTTCTATAAGACAAGACAAGACGTGGTAGACGTGGTGGACATCTGTCGCTTTACTTCGACTAATGGTATGTCATGGCAGAAACCAAACAAGACAAAACACCAACAATCACAAAAATGAATATGCAAATTTGATAATTAACATCTTTGCTTTCTCGGAAAAGATTGAACAGAGGTCCATGGATTAAGTAACAATATCAATGTCCTTGCTACACACACGTCCACAAACACACATTCGTATTCGATACACGGAAGTCGTATACTCTCACATTTCTATATCCATGGATGTGCATCGCACGTTTTTACTCCTGTTTTGTTCTTTGTTCTCGGAGGATGTAGCTGAACTGTCAATGCTGGTTCTAGCATAATTACCCCTTCCCCTTCCCCTTCCCCTTCCCCTAACCCTAGTCCTAATCCTAATCCTGAACCTAATCCTAACCCTAACCCTAATCTTTACTATCACTAAGTGGTATTTATCCGAGGGTAATTGTTGTCCTGGAGGGGTAATTGCCCTGATACGGTCAATGCTAAATGGTTATCACAGAATTGCCTCACATATCATACTACAGGCGCGCCGGAAGCAGTTTTGGATTGGGGGGGGGGGGGGGGCAAATATTGGAGGGGGCTCACGATAGACCATACATATGTTACACAATATATACACATACACACACACACACACACACACACACATATATATATATATATATATATATATATATATATATATAGGCCTATATTGACATCAAATCTTGCACATTAATAGACGTGGCTGGTGTTGGGTAGCACCCCTTTAATCATCGAGCTTTCGGGCGAAAAGCCCTTCTTCAGGATCTATACAGTCAATGACAACAACGTATAAATAGATTTACTGTTCTTGCACCGCCCGCCATGTTGTGGTTAAGTCTTTTGATGCCAGTATATATATATATATATATATATATATATATATATATATATATATGTGTGTGTGTGTGTGTGTGTGTGTGTGTGTGTGTGTATATATATATATATAAAGTGGCGTACGATGGGTCGAAACATTGGGGGTGGGCACCTTGTGGAAAAGTAATTTTGACGGTGTGTATGCTGGTGCATGTGTGCGTGCGCAATAATGCTGGGTCTTCAATACATTACGGAATTTGATACATTCAACAACGCAGTCATTGAGCAACATTGTAAGTTTTCCTTACATGGATTATGGAATGACGGTGTGAAACGACAAATTATATACTGTCAGCAACATCAGGAGAATTGCATAACAATAAAATGCGAGCGAGCGGAGCGAGAGAGCTTGAAAATTTTGGCATTTTACAGTCCAAAAACTGCCGTTTGTAGCTATATCTTTCGCTTTGGAAATTAAGGGGGGGGGGGGCATCGGGCGCAACTGCTGGCAATTACTGGCGGCAACATTAGGAGAATGGCATAACCATTCAATGCGAGCGAGCGAAGCGAGCGAGCTTGAAAATTTTGACATTCTACAGTCCCCAAACTGGCGTTTGTAGCTATATCTTTCGCTTTAGAAATTAATGGGGGCGCATCGGGCGCAACTGCTGGCAATTACTGGCAGCAACATTAGGAGAATGGCATAACCATTCAATGCGAGCGAGCGAAGCGAGCGAGCTTGAAAATTTTGACATTCTACAATCCCCAAACTGGCGTTTGTAGCTGTATCTTTCGCTTTGGAAATTAATGGGGGGCGCATCGGGCGCAACTGCTGGCAATTACTGGCAGCAACATTAGGAGAATGGCATAATGATTCAATGCGAGTAAGCGAAGCGAGCGAGCTTGAAAATTTTGACATTCTACAGTACAAAAACTGCCGTTGTAGCTATATTTTTCGCTTTGGAAATTAAGGGGGAGGCGCACCGGGCTCAACTGCTGGCAATTACTGGCTGCAACGTTAGGAAAATGGCATAACGAATAAATTTGACGATTAATTTTGACATTTTACAGTCCCCAAACTGCCGTTTGTAGCTATATTTTTTTTCGCTTTGGAAATTAAGGGGGGGGGGCGACCCAGGCACAACTGCTGGCAATTACTGGCAGCAACATCAGGAGAATGGCATAGCGATTGAATGCAAGCGAGCGGAGCGAGCGAGTTTGGAAATTTTGACATTTTACAGTCCAAAAACTGCCGTTTGTAGCTATGTTTTTTCGCGTTTATTCATTTATATACATATCTATCTTATTTCATCTATTTTTATTTATTTGTTTATTCATTCTTTTTTTTTGGGAGGGGGCTTTTGGGGGGGGGCAAAATGCGTTTTGCCCCCCCCACTTTTTGGATGGGGGGGGGGGGGGGGGGCGGCCGCCCCCCCCCCCCCCCCCCCTGCCCCCCCGACTTCCGGCGCCTATGTCATACTATATTTATTGGCAGTGACACGCTGACAAGAAATTGACTGAAATGGACTTTGTCTTACATTTCAATCTCAACAAATTTCCAAATAGTCGGTATGATAAAATTACCACCATCTTTAAGTATGAAATATTGATCATGTTGATGGAATAAGTGTTTTCCTTAGGTTTCGACCAAACCAATGTTTATGGAAGAAATTACTGGGACTGTATTTCATGAAAGAAACAACAGAATTCGTAAGCGTACGAGACATGAACACCGATTGTCTGTGCAAGTTACGGGCACATTGTATAGTTGAATATTTCTTACCCTCTGAAACATTCACCATGTTGTTTGGAAAGAATTCGTCCACTGTCTTTTTTTATGTGAGACATAGGCTGCGTTTATCAACTTTCCCCAGTTTAAACGGCTTTCAAAAGCCGTTTCCAAATCCGCTTAGAAACGGCTTCCAAAATAGTTGCGTTTATCGACTCTTCGCGAACACCTGTCACTGCCCAGCTGCATTGCGCAATTCGACCCGTGGAGAAGAGGTCATAAGGCGTGCATTGTTTGTAACTGCAGTACAATACTACAAAGCCGTTTCAAAACAGCTTTGCAATTATCAACTTCAAAAGGCTTTTACAAACAGGTTTCTGAAAACCTGTTTAGGAAACCTGTTTGGAAAGCCACAAATTCCTTGAAAGCTGTTTGGAAAACCTGTTTCGGCCGAGAAAAGGAGTTGATAAACACACCCATATTCAGACTGTTGCCATGGTTGAATGAGACTTTTTTAATGCGACGTAGTTGTATTCTGTGAGAAATAACCGGCATTGACGTGGACTGTATGAATCATTTTCTGAAAATGAAAGAAAAATATATATGAATTTTAAAGTTTTGAGTTTCTAATGGTATTAAATTACCACTTCGTAAGGAATTTCATTTAATAAAAATCATTGTAAAAAGCAACACAAACTTGCCGTAGAAGGCATTTTTCTGGGGCTGTAAAAAATCAATCATTATATAGTAATGCAGGCGAACGCGCATCGTGAATACACTGTTATGACGAACAATGTTAAAGTTGAAGATGACGATGTGGACATAGCGACCGTCGCTATTTTCCGAAAAACTTTATCAACGGCTTTTGAAATGGAATTCCTTAAGCTAACCAGAATTCAGTGCTTGTTATTTGCGTGTTTTGTTTTTTGAAAGGCATTTAAATCACTAACTCTTTTCACGTTCTCAGATTATTATTTGCAATGGCAAAACAAAAGAACAAACCCAAGCACACACACACACACACACACACACACACACACACACACACACACACACACACACACACAAATCACACACCTCTAACTTGTGCCTATACTTTTGTGGCATATAGGGAGTGAATAATAGCTCTAGAATCAAGCAGTTATTCAACATTGTCTTGGTAAAATTTTCTCCCAATATCCCTTTTATTATTACCAATCCAAGTTGATCAGGTAATTTGTTAAGGTCTGGTGAAAGATCACGCATAGAATGACGTTAACTGGCGACTTTTCTTGTGCTTCAATCCCGCTTAACTGATATTCAGGGTGTGCATGTTGTATAATCAGTCCTATCGGGGTATCAAAGTCACAGACAGCCAAATTTGACGTGATGAGAATGTCTGCATGACCAACAAATTTCCAGGATTATTTTATTCTGCTTCTATACGCCCTTCCGATAAATCTTTCATCAACAGCTCGGCATAATCCCGCATAACTATCTTCAACGGCAAGCGATTTACTGCGGAAAAATAATGATCAGCTAATAGATATGCCCCATTTACGAGCCCAACTCCCATTGCTCGCTTTCAGAAGATTGCATAGATAGAACTCACCAGCTGCGTACATCCTCGTCTTTCCCAGTTGAAGTATTATTATTTTGGCGCCACCTGTGTATCAAGAAATTTCGTCGTTTTCCCCTTGTAAAAGCAACACTATGAATCTCAACATTGTCTTCGACGTTTTTCCGGGGGGTTGGAGAGATAATCTTTTCCAATACTAGATTTCACGGTAATGCACTGTGTGATTCTTCTGAATCAATATCTTTATCTTAGTTTGAGTAAAGTTCATAAATTTTCTAGCATTTTATAGGATTTCAAAAAACTACCTAAACGAGATATAAAAGTGATCAGGTCTACTTATTACAGGAGAGAGGTGTGTTTCATATAAGTTTTGCTTAAAATGTATACAATACGAATGCAAAGTTAAAGAAAAGGAAGAAAGGATTATAAAAGGTAGCAAGTTATCGTCCTAGTTCAAGCGAGAGTTGCTGGCGTTCTCTTAATCTGGTAGCGAAAAAAATACTTTCTTTATACTCCTACACCATACTGTGACATCACAAAGAGTTCTACCGCCACTTTATCCAACGATGAATCAAAACTTTGAAAGTTCATAACTTTTGAACTTCTGGTCAACCTTTGCTCAAACTTGACTAATGTGTTCTTCCCTTATTGCTGCATTCACACAATTCATACATGTTTGGGGTAAATTTCCCTTTTATGAGTAAATCTCCAGTTCTAACCACGGACTAATTTGAATATTTCTTCTCCTGATTTCTTGTAATTCTCCGTCTCAGATAACTCATACTGAATTTTTATGAGTCATTCTTATGTATGTAGGCCTATTTTTGATTATGAATATTTCTTTTTTGTCGTATGAATGCTCTCGGGGCCTCATTGAAGAACAACAGTATTCTTGTTGATGCAGCTGAATGGGCAATCCCTCCGTCTTTATGTACTGTCTTTTTATGCATTTTTTTCTTAAGATTTGTTTTCTTACTCTGCTCTTTGTATTACTCTGCTTTTTGATGCTTTAATACGGAAATAAAAACAAATAAATACGAGGATTGCCGTTTAACTGACGTCTCTCCTTCCATTTTGCAAAGCGTCAAGATGCTATTTTTATGGTATGGATGAAATTCTCATATTCTTCTCGGTAACATTTGGGAAATAAAAGGTAAATTCCCTCTTTTTCACAGCTCTCAGGCCTGACAATTATTATGGTAGACTACTGGGCTATTATAGATCACGTTTCATGCCGGCAGAGACGATAGAACTTGAATTTCCGTGGAGGGCAAACATGTCTCGATGAAGGAAGCGATTTTCGTCACCTTTTAAATGATATAAGTGATCATTCATCGTGTGGGAAAAAGCAAATGCAGAAACATAAACAAACTAAATCTTGGTTTTTCACCTCGTAAGGAATGCTATGAACACTGTTGCACACGACCGCCACGGAGCGAACGAGAAGCGGCGCCGTTTAAAATGCAAATAGCGTCATTGAACACGACGAGTGGGATGGAATGGCAGTGTTTCGATGTGTGTGTGTGTGTGTGTGTGTGTGTGTGTGTGTGTGTGTGTGTGTGTATGTGTGTGTGTATGTGTGTGTCACATATTGGTAAAAAGCGGGGATCGACAATTACTATACTAATCCTTGTCGATTAGCGAAATCATCGGGGCGGGGCGTCGTGATCAGTGAACCCATGGCTGACTTGAGAGCTATTGCACATCCCTCGCAGAAAAATTGTTTTGGCTGTAGTTTGTGCATATTAACTTTGTACCTTCCTAAATGTCTTCCAAAATTCGAAACAAAAGAGTCAACCATAAGGACACATTAGGCGCTATATTCGCTGCTGCAAAAGCAACACTGAAGCTTTGAAGTAATCACGTAGATTAATCAATAATTGCTCATAGTGGTCTATAGGAGGATATTCAACCACTTCAATAGTTTAGCTTCCTTTTTTATGCCTGAGTTAATGTTGTTATACTCACCAAGATAAACAACCACAGGAGAGACGGATGACGTACAAGCATTGACAAGCGAGATTAGTCTTTAATTTACTCTTATTTGTAAACAGTTACCCGACCTATGTTAGCAAGTGTTCCAAGTTAGTTATCCCGCTTCTATCTCTACCAAATATTGTGCTTGACAAGACGACAACAGCACCAATAACGACAACCAACGACAATGACAAAAATGACAAAAATTCAAAAGGTATATCGCTAGTTTTTGATGATCAGCAACCTGTTCGACTCCTCAGCAGACAACAACGTTTGCCCCCATCGCTCCGGGATAGGTTTCTCCTGGCTTATCGCATCAACTGATAGAACAATATCAACAAGGCACTCCCTCGTGTGAGGGGGTGTACGCCCATCGCCAGGGACGCTGAAATCGGCTACTCTAACACGATATACCAACGGGACACTAATTCAACGCAGAATCAAGCCGTAATTTTTTCTCTGAAGGAAACTTGAAGGGAACTATACTCACGGGTCCTCAAATCCCATGACGGATGGCTGTACTCCATAAAGCTGGCACGGAGGTCGCAATGATGAAATATCCCGTTTCGCTGCCATCCACAATTATCGAGTGCTCTTTCCAACAAACAACAGAGAGCATAGAAAAGTTTAATACACTTTTCAATATTGGAGATCATCTGGTTCATCCTTCAATATAGATTCTTATTTTTGTTTTGTCCAAATGTCATTAAAATCATGAATTATCTTTATATGCGGTGCAGTCATTCATGTGATCATATATACTATGTGGAAATCGCATTGACAGTTTTTTGGCTATATGGTGCGTTAGAGTTTTATGTTCTTTTTTCCCCTGAATAATGAGAAATGAAATGTCTGCTGCCCAAAAATTGAAATGATCTTTTAACCTTTTATTGCTGAATTGCATACAAAATAATCTGACCTAGCCATGAAGATTATACACAATACACTTTCTATTTAATTCTTATGATTTGATGTCATTTAGCACAATAGACAGAGCAAAAAAAAAAAAAACACAATCGTCTACCATGTCAGAAGGTTAGAAGGAAAATAGCTGCGTGAAAAAAAAATCTGTCAGGTTTCCACTATATACGGCATTGTCATTGCTTTCCTCCATTTTCCAGTACGTGCCAATTTCTAAAGTATGAAATTATAAATGATTTGTTTGAAAATCAGTACATAGCACATACAGTCATGTTCTTATTGTATACATAATGCTATTTCAGGTTTATGTTACGTTTTAATCTACCCTGCTGGACTAATAACAAATGGTGATCGAGTTCAAAAGCTCTCTGTTATACGCTGTCACGTCATCTGGCGCTCCTCTCATGTACAACTTATACAAACGTAAATACATACACGTTAGTAATGCACATTACACAGGGCATTTGAAAAAAACACTATCTACCCGATATCACTATCTAACATTAGGAGCAGTGAACAAATGGAGTTATCACATTTGATGCACATGGACATACTTCAGTTCTATCACCAAACAAAATTTCGCAATCAAGCCGAAAATACAACAAGATATCACTGATTTTCTCGATAAGCCGTCACGATGACGGTGTATTCTACACACAGAGACGACTTTTAATGAAACTATTGTTCACATTTTGTATGTTTAACAATACTTACCATGGATTGACACTGTTAACATTTTTTATGTTGTTTTTTTTTTCGATCCCTAACTCACATTTTAGAACTATTTTGAAGCACTAAAACTGTTTTTTGTTTTTTTTTAATCCGCAAATGTAAGCAAGGGTCATTTTAACTTTGGGACAGTCGGAAACACAAGGGAAGAAGCCCTGCGTGCTTTGGACTATAGCTGTTCCAAAGTTACAGCGCAGTCTTTTCAGCAATGCTTTCAGGCTAGCACCAGCTCCGAGCTAACTGAGCAGCACGAACAAACAGTAGCAATGCATTTCATATTTTACAGGCAATGCCAGGCCAGCAGCTGAGCGTAGACGAGCGGTCGTTAGTATACCGGTCATTAGTACTAACGCCCGGTAAAAGGTAAAGTTGGGCCTTTAGGCAAAAATAAAAGACTGGTCACGTGATAGCTCTCAGCCTATCACGTGTTTAGGATCCATATCACCATCTCATTAAGATACGTAACACACACGATCCTGGAATATGGAGAAGCAAATGACTGCACGAAGCGGAGTACGTGTTTAATGAGCGACAGGGATTTATGGGAAGTCACTCGGGGTCGTTGTGTTGGAGGAAAGTTTGTCTGGCGCTCCGCTGATTTCCTCACGGGATTGGAATATTGGCAGCTAATATCTCACTTATGTGACTTCCCTTTGGTTTGAAAGCAAGAAAACGAGTGAACGTTTCATCGCTGAATGGCACCCACTGCAAGAATAATCTGCTACAATGAAACCATCACTATTTGTTTGTTTTTCCATTTAACTAAATCGATTGAATGAAAGCAGATGATTTTAGAAATATGTGAAACTATTTTCTGCTCCGCCGTGAATTTACCTATACTAGCATTTCCTCAATGGTGTTTGAGATAACTCATAATGACTTCATCAACAGAATTACACTGTTATAGCGTTTAATGTACTCTATTGGAATATATGTGTATATTACTTTGTACGTGTAAAAAAAACACTTTCTTCAAACATCCTATCTCAGATAAAAAACAAAAACATTAGCTTGATGAGTTTTACAGCCTAACCGTTTTCATCTAGAGCTGAGCTATTGCAAGCAGAAGCAATTATTATCAGAAAAAAGAAATAAAGCAACACGCAAGATTCAAAGAAAGAGAACAGAGTCACAATTACAAAGGGTACATGAACAACCTTATTTGAAGAATGAGAAGAGTATTTTCATAAAGAATGAAACACTTCAGTCTTTCAATAGCGAAGCTTTTGTTAATGTATGAAACCACCTCTTAGGTGGAGTATGAAGGTGTTTTCATATAACATGATGGGGGGGGGGGATGTATTGTCCCTTCGACCCGTAAGGAAACAAATAATCATTCTACAAACGAAAGGAAAAACAGGAGAAACAGAGACAGAAACAAACAGAGAAATAGAGGGAGAGCTTAGATGTCAGATTGAATTGAGCTGCCCATTTACCGAAAAAACGAAGGCCTAATGAATGAATCCCATTTAAAAAAGAACTTTATCTATTCATAAGAATTCATTAGTCAAGCTTTCATAATATATGACATATCAATGAACGCTTAAAAAGTATACAACGGTAGCTGACCCAGTGTAAGGGAACCTCAAAAAAGTATTTCCACATGATGTTCATGCTGCCTTAACTTTATAGATTAAAATTAAATCAGACGGGCAAAATGGTAAAGGTTTTTTTCAAAATCGGACATTAATGGGAAAGTTATGGAATTTTGAAATTCACATATTTCCTCAAATTAATATACAGAAGGAAAATATTCACTAACTTTCTTTTTTTTGACGTAAACTCTAAAAAAATCAAATTGAAATTCAACATTTTAAATGTCACTCCTCCAACCTTTTGTCAAATGTTAAATTTAACACTTAATATGTTGAATCTACCATTCTATTAATGTAATGTTAAATGTTAAATTTAACATTTGACAAGAGGTTAGAGGTGTAACAACATAACAAATGTTAAGATTCCTCATTCTGTTTTTTGAGTGTATGAAATAAGGTGTGAACTTCGAATCAAATTGCTGTAGTCGAGCAAGGGAGAGATTTTAGCATAGCTCACTCAATCATCGACCAAAAAATAATTGTGATAATATCCTTTTGTATAAAGCAGTGGGAAGGTTATGACGTAATGACATCTTTGCCTTTTCTTATTAGCCTTCATTCTGTTAAAACATGTGAAACTTTTGAAATTCAGCACTTTCTTATGATACTTTTGTACTTTGAGGAAACTTCTATAATTTTCTTTCCCTAAGTTTAATCTATCTCAAGCCAAAGCAAACATGGTGTGGAAAGAATAGCACTTTTAAAAATCGTTTCAATAAATTAAAAAGACTGGGAAGAAGTAAAAAAAAATCTGAAGGGCATTGGTGTGAGGCGTTTGGCTTTGCACGCGATTAGCCGCATTCCTGACATTGACCACACGAAAATGTCTGAACACATGCTATCCAGGGAATCAGTGAGGCGAATTTAAGCTCTCTCAAGGCACCGCTTTTAAAGCGATTTTTGCCTGTCGTAATGTACTTTTTTATTGTTGCTGCTTCTTTTTAAGAACTCAAACAAAAATCACAAGCATTGACCCTGTTAGGCAAATAGAGCACCACAGGCAACTGAGTTAAAAGAAAGAGTGTTTGGACAGTAACAGCAACCAGATTTTACAAAAGTAAGAGGTGATTTTCATCGATATGACCGTATAACACACTTAATAATAGTGTCCAACAGTGAGACGTGGGTTAATAGTTTCTACATAGGAGAGAAAAATAAGTTATGCTGTCATTTTCTTTGTCTCTTTTTTTTTGGGGGGGGGGGGAGGAGGGGCTCTTTGGTGATTCTTGTAACGTTTTTATCAGTTGAAGTATAAGAATACGTGTCAACTCAAGGGATGATTTCATTGTATGGATTACATGAAAAAAAAGACATCTTAATGTTAGTCTGCTACAATAATAATGATGGAGGCTTGACCACTGATGTCAAGAATGTCATTCCTATTTTCTTTTATGTCGTCATATGATTTTAGGAGGTTAATGCAAACTATTAAATCAATTTGCCTTTAAATATGCAGTGGTAACTTATCATTTTGACAAAATATAAAAAAAGACAGATTCTATTTTGTCTATTGTTTCTTTTTTCCCAATGGTTATAACTTTTCATGGTACCTCTACGTTTCCCTCGTCATTTCCATGGACGCATAGAACATCCTTCGAATAATCGGAATTCCAACTGAAATGATTCTCTTACTTATGGCATAGTCAAACATAAAGACTAGATATTTCAAATCTACATATGACATTTTCTCTCATATTTGCAGTATTTACACGAAAATGTAACAAGAAACTAATTGTATTTTTACAAGATTAAAAATTACAGCTAACTTAAGACAATTGATAATACCCCCTCTAGGTAAGAGTGAACAGCATAGACCTATATAGAAAGAGAGAGGGCAGGTAATATAAAAATAAAGACTGAAGGAGAGAAAAAGAGAGAGGATGAGAGAAAAGAGAAAAAGAAAAAAGGAGGGAGAGGAGGGGGAGGGGCTTTGGAGAGCGGGAATAAGTGTTTCTCATTCTGTATCGGCTAACTGTCCTGGAAATCGATACACAGGCGAGAATTTGAAAGTTCACGCTTCGCCAAAACATCAACGACCAACGCATTGAATGACATTATAAGAATACCGCTCCGGCTTTGTCCTTTTCCTTTTTGAATGAAAAAAAAGAAGAAAAAAAAACTTTCCAAAGTAAAAGAAGGAGTTTGCGAGTGAGAAGAAGAAAGAGGTCTGCGGCAGGCATGGAGTGTTTTTACAGGCGCAAGGTTGAGGTTGTCATTCTAATTAGGTTTGTTAATCCAAGCCTAAACGAATAATTTTATCACTGTCCACCATGGCCATACACATCAGCGCGGGACACAATATTTTGATGTTCCGACAAGATATATCAGGATTTATGACATTCCTGAAGACGAGTATGTACGTGTTTTGAATTCCACGCACGATATATCTCTCTTTCTTTTCTTCTTGTGTGTATTTGATTGAAAGTACCACGTGTCTTCTTTCTTTGTAACGATGCATCGCTCTAAGAATCGTGATTACCCGTGTCTTGTGTAGGCACGTGTCTAATATGCGAATTACATAGTGGTGCCGATACGATTATGACCCCAAATCCGATTTACCTTCTATTTATTTATCCCTTTTCTGTCTGTATAGTTTAATTGTTCTTTGCTTATGTTTTGTATATTTCCATCTTCTTCATTAAAAGAATCTTAATTTTGGGGATTTTAGATGTTTGTGTCTTTGAAAATCCAGCATACTAAGTCTTAAAACACATTTACATCACATCTCCATTGGATCATTCCCCGTGGAAGGCCCTAAAAGCAAGAAAGGGCTTTCAAAAATCGTAAAAAGTGACATTATCACCCCAAGATTGGGTAACAGTTCGTCATCTTGCGTGACTAATCACTTAGCATTTTGGCCAAAATGATGACAGGCGGAGAATGGAAGGACGTATTGACAAGCTTCCGAGAGAGATTTGGGATACGAATTGCACCTGCCGCTCGAATGTTGTGTATCACCCTTCTGAACAGCAAAACCGGTGTATGGCAAGATACAAAAAAAAAAAAAAAAAAAAAAATATGATCACCATTCCTCGAGATTGTCAGGCTATTGAGTGCAGCGATGAATACTTCCTTGATGAAAGTCAATTTCTGTATGTATGACATTGTATTACATTCATATCATTTCTACAATATGCGTATAGCATACATATATATATATATATATCATATGTATTTAAAATTCATATAACATATCTGAAGATTTGTGCATGTTTACGATATAAGGTTCCATTTAACTTGCTCGTGCAAGTCAGAAGAAAGAGTGAAAAAAGAGATATAGGGAATAGATTTTCCATATTTTTCCCTTTGTAAATGATCAGGAACAATTCCTTGGCGAAGGCATCATACCATGAATTAGGAGAGTAACACATCATATACAAAACTTTTTTTTTTATAAACAACCCATTCTACAAGGGCTATGGCAAGGGAAAATCAAAGCTGAGTATGTGAGTGGTACGCATTGTATAGGTTTATTTGTTTGTTTGTTTGATTATTTATTTTGTTTTCTGGCTCCACCATACTAGCGATGTTTAGCTCGTAAAAAGAGGGCAAATAAGCATTTTATACTTCCCTTAACGCACATGTGCCAAAGTCGTGTACGTGTGTGTGTGTGTGTGTGTGTGTGTGTGTGTGTGAAAGAGAGAGAGGGAGAGAGGGGGAGAGGAGCATGTAAATAACACATAAATTAACACACATGAGGTCTTGCTGCTTAATGTCGAAAACTTCATCTCTGCACTGCAAATTTTCAAAGCAGATTTCAGAATCACCAAAATAATTGTCAGCGACGTAAGTCTGGCTAATAAGGCAGCGTTCCTTGCCTATCTATCTGTGTTAGGCGGCGTCATATACCCGATACAATCTCGCCTCAAAGACAGAACACTGCGTCGTCTTCCGCTTCCAGCCTCTAGGGCTATTTCACACTTTGTAATTGGCGTCCTATTCGCCAAACGTCTGTCGCGGGAAAGACATACGTAGATTCTGCGAAAGGCAGCGTAACGCGGGCTACGCCCGACACGTTAAATTCGTCTTGAGTGGGATACAGCTTGATCTTCATTCGCAAGATGATCAGTTGATTTTATTGTCTGACACCGACTGTGAAACTGGACGAGAAGAGAGTATCGTCTGCGGTAATAACATCTTTGGAAATGTGGTCCAATATACTGGCTTACATTGTCCTTTTCATTCCCCGAAATTCTATCATTAGATTACGTTTCTGGGAATGCACATTCTTCGAGCAGTAGGCATCATAGGCCTATTTTCAAACGAAGGCGCCATACAATTTACACTGTCGCTGCACATTTTAACATCTTTTCGGAGTAGAAGTGACGTGCAAATATTTTTGGCTTTTTTCTGATTCTCAGCTCTGAGCAACACGCTGGCTGCATACTGTCCGAAATGAATATCAAGTTTGTGAAATCACAGTTAGGAAACCTTATTTCCCTTTTCTTCCAAAATGGTCAACAGTTCTAATCTCAAGCATAAAATCCGGGAAGGGGGGGGGGGGGGGGAGCAGAGAGGGAGATTATATGAAATCGAAGAAGTGGATCAAGTGATGATTACCCGCACTGGTTGCTGTATCGAGAAAACTAGTATGTTTTATGCGTGTGTATTATTCTATCTTAAATGATATCAACGATGTAGACAAATTAATCAATCTGTGATTGGTAAAACGTCATCAATGAGTTACATCTGGACATCGATAAAACTGTTACGGTTGGACATTAATAAAACAGTTATGCGGTTGCCTCTAGACCTGTTCGATTCAGTTGATTTGATTGGGTGGGCAGTATGCTAGCCGGCGAGCCCCATACTAAAGTGGACATTGCTTATCCTACACTCACGTGATCCTTACTGAAGGAAGAGTTCTTTTGCACGCCGTCAGTGTGTCGAGCAATACGTATTTAGGCCCATGACGGATAACCTTTTCTGGAGGTACCGCGCCCTAGAAATCGTTGTACAGCCATCGTTCATTTGATTTGTTTTTACTCTTTTTTTTCTACTTGGCCAGTTCCGTTTCGCTCATAACGTCCCTCTCGGTGGTATACATATTGCCCACCTAAAAATCAATTAGCTTAGTAAGACTCTTGTAGCACGGCCCCATCATGGCCTTTGTAAAGTTGATAATGACCGAAGAGATGAAATGACCCTTAATGCACGACGCGTCAGAAGCATGTAGTTTGAAGTGGGCTGTGATCTGTTAGGTCGTGATTCCTGACCGTGTCTGCTTCGCTGTATATTCACGGCGCAAGGAAAGTGTATCCATTTGCACAAACTGGAATGGGAAGTTCAAAGGGTCGTCCGCTTAAAAGGGGAAAACGGCAAACTGACCAAATGCTCATGGCTCTGCGACCGTCTGAAACTATGCAAAACATGTCAACTCATTGACGATTGATTGTATTGCAATGAAACATTGCATGATATGTCATGGTCATGGTAAATATCAATAATCCTCGAAATGTAAAGAAATAGATGCATCCTCAAGTTCTGTACATTGTATAATCATATTGTATGCTATTGTTTAGTATCATGTATATAATGCATTCATGCTTACTCAGATAGAATCCTTGTACTTGGTCACTTTTTATGGGGATTACATCCTATGAATTAAGTTAGTGGCCGGTGATAACGTCATACACATCTTACATTTTCCAAAACGTTAGTTATTTATTAACTAACATTTCGTAGAAATGGTAATATCAAGAGATATACCTAGAAATATCATACTTCTGTAAATATCGTCTTTGCGTCGATCAGTTTGAGAAAGAAGATAGTAATTGCAAACAATGTTTAACACAATTAACACAGAGAGTCAGGTATTCAAAGAAAGCACAGATACCCTTTCAATAAAAATTAGGTTTCAATTGAGGGTTTTCTTCTTTTTGTCACAGCGATATAGTTGTCATGATCGATGTCTTCTCATTTCTCGTCTGTCACGTTTGTCAGAATTGATGAATACTAAATCAATCAGGAAATAATACGAACGGATTTGTGAGGTCTTAAGGAGCTCTTCACCGAGATTACAGAGGCGCCAGATGTGGAAAAAATGAATGAAACTGGCTAGCTCGCCATTAACTCCCTGTGTATCCTACTGAAAATTTTGCTGTATACCAAGGCGATGGTTACACGTATGCCGTAAAGATACTGAAGGTCTCTAACCGACCCTTACAATTTCATATCTCTTCGTTGCTCCCTCTGTTTATATGACACCATCAGATTCCATATCAGCTCTCTTTTTATGTGTGTTGCCTATCACAGATAACAGCATCAACTATAACAACGATAGTACAAGAATAAAAGTAAATAGCAATCGAGGCGAGATCATTCAAATGCGCGCCTTTCGCAGACCCCTCACCACATAAATTTGCCTCCATTTCATTTGATCTAGGCCCATTCAAAGCCGACGCCGTGTAAATCTGACTTGTTAACCTCTCTTTCTAGGCTCTTATGTGGAAAAGTCCTCATATTCCCTCATCCCCCTTCCATGTCCTTCATTCAATTATTGTTGCTCATGGTTCCTCATCAAGTCTTGATTCTTTACGATACAACAACAATTACGCGGCTTTCACAAAACTATTGGCAGTGCACAGGGTTATGTGATACACTGAGATATGATTATAAATTCATATCTTTCAACGGAATTTTTCTGTGTTTACAAAGAGCTCAACAGATTTCTTTCCGGGAAGTTATGAGACGCGTAGGATACCTTAAAGGAATTCCTTGTAAACGGGATATTTTTTTGAGGATGATTCTAATTATGCACGCAGAATTACCGAAGTGAGTGGCTATGTGTGTAATGCATTTGTAATGTGGATAAGAAGTTTGTTGTATTAAGTGTTAGTTTTGAAGAGCGCTATCACGACATGCGGATGAGATATTGCTCTCTTTGTCTTGTTAAGCTGCTTAGCGATAGAGTCGTCTGTATTTCTTTGTTTTTCTTTTCTATATAATCACCCACGAGTTGGTCCAAAATGCATCTTCATTTTACTCTAGCCTGACATCTGTGTATATCCTTATTTCCCAACCATTTCCTACATGAATCACATCAACCTTAATGAGAGGGACATTGTAACTTGGTTCCATAAAGTCATGTGCTGATATTTTCCTTAATGTTTCCACAACTTTGATCCCTGAACTGAGGAAGATGTGGAGATTTTGACAGTAAAAGTGACTTTTTGTTAATTTTGTCATGTAACGAGCAATAATAATTGTCCCTTAAAAACGGCATAGCAGCAATATGTTTTGTTCACACTTTCGATTTACATGATTACTAGTTTTTGTCTTCTTTACACATTACAAATATCTCTATACTATATCAATAGACATTATAATATCTCCAATTATATACCGCTCTCTCAGTAGTTCCGTCTCTTCGTGTCTGTCTCAACATATTTGAATATGTATATACACGTATATATATATATATATATATATATATATATATATATATATACAAGTGCTTGTGTGTGTGGATGAGCGTCTACAATACGTGTGCTAAAAAGATTGTGTGGAGGGAATATGATATGCATTTCCTATGTAGCAGAGGCTTAAGAAAAAAAAGCGAGCAGGGGTAAAGACTGAAATGCGCCGATCGATGTATCCTCCCCGAGTAGATAGCTAGGCCAGGTGAGGATACAAAGATTTGTCATTTGGAATTCTAGCAGGTCATCTCATTAAAGGGGCGGAACTCAATTAGATTTGTGTTTTTGAACAACGGAACTACAGTAGACCCGGAAAAGGTTAACAGGCTGAAGTAGGCACACACAGGTCGATGTCGGATTACTCAAAGGTAAAGAGACTCTCTGGTTCCAACGAATTTTTCAACCACGGCTCGTTGGTTGGATCCTCTTCAAAAATATAAAATAAAAAGGAGAGCTATGGGAGGGACTATTTCTCCCTTCTCGTTCGATTGAACAAACAGGGGATTTAGTACGCGGAACTGGATCAACGGATGCAGTTATTTTCTCAAAGCGAGGCAAGGTGTGTATGATTTTTGTTCCCTACATGGCGGCGCATTTTAACTGCCTGTAGTCCATCTTGTCTGTAACATTAACACGTCGTTCTCCGGAAACTCTAAAGTCTATATTACCAGCAAACAGAAGCTTCCAGTGAACGAACTAAGATTGAGGTCTTGTGAGATTGAGACCATTCAAAAATGAAGTAAGGGGGTAACAAGGAAAGCAAATTGAAGTATCCTTTTTTTTTTCTTGGGAGAATCTGCAGTATAGTTAGTAACACACACACACACACACACAAAGAAGAAGAAGAAAGCAGCGAATATGTAAATACAGGAGGGCTAGTTAGACGAATGATAGACGAAAATGTCTTAATCTAAAAGTCGTTACTTTCATTATGTAATATGTGAACAAATAAAAACCTTCCAGTGTATGAAGACAAGACTTTTCTGGCGAAAGTCTCACCATGTGACTCATTATTCTATTCTTGGTATTCCTTCAAGCACGACAGAGAGCAAATGTTTTATTTCATAAAAACGAATTTGATTATATGAATGTATAATAATTCTCTCGTCATGTCTCAGGAACGTATCAATTCAAGATGAACTGATACAATGTGAAAGAAACAAACATACTACAGTGTTTGATCTTTTCATAAGTGTGTTGTAGGATGTCATTTTAGTCTTTGATAGGAACTTCATCCTATTATAGCAGAAAGGAGATGGTTAACAATACTCCAGAGGGGAAAAAAAAACATGATAAAGAAAGAAACAGAGGGACATGCAGTGTGATTAAGCAGGCCTCTGTGTGTGTTTGTGGGAGGGGGGTGAAAGAGAGAGAGAGAGAGAGAGAGAGAGAGAGAGAGAGAGAGAGGGAGAGAGGGAGAGAGGAAAGAAAGGGGAGAAAGAGAGAGGGTGACCAGCCGTGGTTTTATATTGATGGAAATGTCCTTTCGAGTCGGATCCTGTAGACAGTATAAAAGATTCCTATTGAGGAGGAAGATACTCTGAATAAACACACAGAGGCTGCCTTCAGTTTAGACGTATTTATTTGCCATCCCTATTACCTTTCTTCACTTCTCTCTAACCCTTTTCACTTAACCTTTCTTCTTTATGTATCATATTTTCTATGTACACATTAGATGTTTAGTCTATAAAATTCCATAAAAACCCTAACTTTTGTAATTTCGTCTTGGAGTATCTATTTCCATTTGTTTTGTTTGCTTGTTTGTTTAATCTTCTCTCTTTACAATTCTTCTCTCATTTCTTTAAAATGTGGCTTATTTGATTTGTGTGTGTGTTTTTTTTTAAATCTTTGAGTTTACTACCCTCACCTCACGAACCTACAGACACATCCCTCCCCTGCACCCCCTCCCCCCTCAAAAAGAAAAAAAAAATCTTGGCATTTGGTGGTAGGGGGTACAAATTTCTCGGGGTAACCAAAAGATTAAAATTGAGCGCGCCAATCTTATGACTGCCTAGCACCCACGGAAATTGGCGCCGTTTGATTTCCAGCCTCAGATGATTAAAGACACGCCTTAGAGGACTCATAGGCAATGCCATTCCCTCGAAGATAGGCTTTCTGTTTTCATGTTCTCTGTTTTCCCAGACTCGATATTGCAGACATATTAAAGGAGACTTCCGGATGATTTTCAGACGTAAGTATTCGAACTTCTATAAATTGATGATACTGGGTACAGAGTTTCAGAATTTATAGTGATTGCGATGAGGAATAAGAACAATTTTAAAATCCATTAAAAGAATGAGGATGATGACAAAGCAGCTGCACATAAGAGTGCATGTTTGGATGCTCAAGGAAGAAGAACAAAAGAAGAGAGCATGATATAATTCTACACAGATGAAATTGTTGTGATGTAATGGAATTGCTACATTTCTGGAATATGCGAGCCTTCCATGTCATTGTCTTTGTTCAGTGTAATTTGTTTTTCTTTTTAGAATATTGGTTTATCTGCTCAATGACCACACTTAATTTCACAAATCTATACATGGTACTCTCGAGTCATATACTACATGATGTGAAATTATGAAAATCGTCTGGATTCCTCTTTAAACCTCTGATGAGACTTTGAAAAAGTCTTATAGACATAATAAATTCATTGTTTTGAATTCACCGACCATACATCAACAGCTTCAAGACCCAATGCCCTCTATTGTCAACCTCTGTTCAGAATCTTAGGATTATGATTATTTGGCAAGGACTATACAGGTAACTTAATTTCGACTTTGACCGCTGTGTAAGGTGTTACAGGCGTAAGGGATAAAGGCCCCAACTCTGAAATGGGATACATGTAACTTGACTTCTAATCCGCCCGGGGAGTGTATTCTTAATCGAAATGTTTTATCTACCCTAACTGATCTCTTGAACTGGCTTTATAAAAATGGCTGAGTATATGCTTAGGGTCATTATAATGACAGGGCCCGGAAGAAGACGGATACGAAGACTGAAGTTGCTACCATGGATAAATCGGACCCAATATCATATTACATTGTATCTGGAAGCGTAAAGAGCGATGCTTGTCAGACGATATACTTTGGGTTAATCGCCAAATCCTGTCCGATATTTCTCTGTCCCCTAGAGGACCAATGTAAGTGATTCTGCTTTGTAGTAGGATCCTCAAAAACATTTGTGTCGAACTGCACAGACACCTAAAATCAGTTCTCTCTCCTGCCTTTATGACACCATCATGTAGAAGTACCTGCCAGTACGAATCAAGCATTATTTTCCATTCATTTTGTTTTACCACAGGTATGCTATCTACTTCTAAGCATTCCTCTTGTGTCGGTGCATTTTATGCACATTACTATTTTTTTCTACATACCTTTCATTAAACTTTATCCTCATCTATGTATTAAAAAAATTATGATAGTCTACTTACACTTTAGATATTTACAATTGATTCTATTATACACACCGTTGAATAGCATCTATAAGCCGTTTATCATGGTAGTAAATAAAACGCTCCTTATTCAAGCTGATGGGACGAGGAAAAATACCTGAAAAGTTTTTGAAAGGACCAAAATATTCAACATGAGTGTCGAAGAATAAAGTGTACACCAACGTCAAGATAAATTTCCCGCCAATCCCCAAAATCATTACTGGCGTTTCCTCTTGAAAAAAAAACGAGAGGAGAAATAAACACTGAGAGTGGATATCTGATTTATATTCAAAAGCATCTTTTGGACACCGAATTTTCAAAAGGTGATCGTGGCGCCAAAAAGACGTCAAGAAATCGCATGCACCCTCTCAACTCTCAGCCTCGGAAAAGAAGGGGGAAAAATGTCGCCTAAAGGTAAAAATCTTGCATGTCTTTCCGAGCACCAGTCTCAAACGCTTATTTTCAACCGAGTCTATCAAATTGTTATACTCCTTCACCAGGATTTTTCTCTGCACGGCCGCCATCAACCGAACAAGGAGGAAAATTTCATATACTACCGTAGCTCGTGGTCAGCAACATCCAATTTAATACTGAGGGGATGAGGTCTGCAGATATTAATTGAAGCACTAACTGCACAGATATGTTTTCTCTTTTTTTCTGACTGAATATATACTTCCCTTCTTATAAAATTAAGATGTAGTGAATTATCAGGCAAGTAAAAATGCATATTGAAATAAGGAAGATAGATATACAATTGTATATTAATGGATGATTTAACAAATCAACAAATGAACATAGAAATGAAAAATGGATGTTAAATGGCTAGATAATTGATGATAATGTCATCAACTGAGTTTCCATTGAATTGACCAGGGAGGGAGAATGACTAATAAATTTTAATGTATCATAATGTGTATGTTTGCATGAATGAATTGTATGTTTTCATTGAGAACATCACGAACGACAAAGACTTTAACATTTTCGAATCGCTGAACGTTCACCTATTTTCTATTGTCTATTAACTACATCGATATGTATTTGTATGTGCTCCTGTCCCTCAACATAAAATGTCTGTCAAGTTGTGTCTGCAAATTCTATGCTTTTTCTATCAATCTCTCCTTTTGTTTCGTAAGTAAAAAAGATGCAAAGAATGCAAATCATCCCATCTATTTTCCTCTTCTGGTAAGTAATGGTAAGGCGGATGTGAAGTCTCTCACTATTTTGTTCTTCTGCCGTTATTGTTGTGTGCCGTGTGATATGAATGTCGGAAACCGCAAACAAGCCATTAGCCAATCAGATCTCGTGGCGTACGTATCTGGATTTAAAAGGTGGGACGACCGGTATTTGAAGGAACGACTGGAGAGAGAAGGCCAGATGGCGTGATTTCGTATCCCACCAGCTGACTACACGTCCGATCAAGTTAAGCCAATCTCTCTGGTCTTCTGTCGCAGTTTATTCCTCTCTACCTCACTCGTTCGGAGGTCCTCTGTGATCGCTGTGTTGGCATGACAGCGGGACAGTCGCAACTTTCTCTAGTCAAGAATCTGAAGTGGAGACGAATGCAGACGGTTTCCTTCTCGCTGATAGAATAACACTCATGGTGTTTCCAGCTTTCCTAAAACTCTCTATGCCTCGTCTGTCTGTAACTATAGATTAGCGACATTGTCGAAGATCCCAGATCAGGAGTGAAGTCAAAGGACTGTACACGCCTGATTTCTTCTCGGATATTTCCTTACAGACCCACCGGCAGATGCGATGCCAGATTCTTTTTAGGGAAGTGAACTTCCTCCGTGTGATTTCCAAGAAAGATTAGCTCCAGGTAAAGTATCAGTATAACTCCTTTTTAAAGGCTAAATGAATGTTTGCATTGCAGTGTTCTTATGATTGCTCATTATTGTTCAAAAGCGGTGTCGAGTGCACTGAAATTACGCACTCAAAGCAGTTGTGAAATAAAGAACTATCGGACACTAGAAGGCATAGCTTTCATAGAAATCTGACAATTGGTAAAAACAATGAATGTTTGGCTAACTGATAGAAAAAAAAATTGGCGGATTTGATTGAAAAGGATACACATGATCACGCAGAAATAGATAAAGAAAAGATTACCGAGTATGGAAATGGGATAAGAAAAGAAAAATCAACATAGATATAAAGGCAGCGTAAACCATGCATCTACAATTTCATTTTTCATTCTATCTATTGTTTTTACACTCTTGCTGGAGTGATGTCAGTCAAACTTCGCTTTTTGAAGTACTTTCTAATTTCACAACGACGCAACAAGAAGTGCGGCAGAAAGTTTCATATCTTTCCGTTATCTTGCCGTAATGGCGGGTACACGATCATGATCATGGAAAAAAGAGATTCCGGTATTTGTAAAACAGCCAGTCGTTTACAACTGTGAACTCAAACAATATTTCGGGTCTTAGCTCGTTTCAACAGAGAACATTCTGGAAATGTTCTGAAAAGGGACAGGTATACTTTTCTTTTGCCCTTTCAATCAGATGACATCCTGCCTAATCAAAGCAAAAAGTATTACATCTTTAAGTTGCTCTCAGTGTTAAAGAAAACTGATTACAAATCAAAGTTCTTTATGAAAATGAATCTTTATCAGATACCATTTAACAGTCATTGAGATAGAAATTTGCCAACGAATGTATGCTGTCTGGGTATCAGAACTTGTGGAATTCAGTGTTAAAAGACGCTGCTGATTATCATGTCGACTCAATAAAACATAAATGTCAAACTTTGCTTTCTGGGTAACGATCTACAATCCTCTGTGTGCCACATTGATTATCTCTCCATGGGTTTATATATTGGGTGAAGTGTGTGCACATTATATATTGGCACAGAAAGAGTGAAATAGACAAAGAAACGCTCATGCACAGCACAGAAAGTTTTGAAATATACACTGTTGCTCTAAAGATAATTCATTATCTATACCAACTATCATCACACTAGTAAATTATTTCCTTTGTGGTTTATTCGAGCATTTCTGTCTGCAGAAATATCGAATTATATGGTATACGCTATCACCCTACATACTTTTTGTGTTTTAATATGTTCCACGATCATTTTCACTAGCAATTTTTTACAGCTTCATCATTACGTAATATTACAGACACTGGTCATGCTGGTAGCAATTACCCATGATCATGCAGATTGGATCTTTCCAAGTGGAAACATCGTTAAACAATGCCTTCACATTCGTAAGAAATTTGATGCCCGAAAGTGCATTTCGTAATCTGTTGAAGGGTTTAAATCGCAAAACCAGTTAATTCAATTGTAATGATTTTGAGATATTATCAATTAACGATTCTAAAAACAGGGAATATGCTAAGAAAAATATATGTATGTATAACTTTAAGAATATTCCTTGTTATGTTACATGTGAGGCATCACTGGAAAGGTTTTATTTTGCTCTATCTGCTGGCGGACTAAATGTAAAATATATGAAAAAAAGGCGCTTAACCCTTTTTGCCACCAAACTCTTTAGTCAGTCCGTGGAAGTGCAAGAGAGACCGTTCTCATAATGCTGGCTGGGTAGGGCGCCCTTCCCAACCTCATGACTTTATGACTCGTGACAGGGCAGTGTGCATTCAGAAGTTTAACTTCTTTAGAACACAGACTGCAGGACAGTCGTCAACTCGTCTCGGGCTGATATCGACGAAAGGAATGCAGAAATTGGATATCATGATTCTAAAGTGATTTTGGTCATTGTAAATGCCAAACTTTTGATTTGCCGAACATGCGTCAGTCCCGAATGATTATACTGAATAATATTCTTGATTAAAATGAATGTTTGCCGAAAATGTCTACTATTTGATTACCTTTCAGTTGATACTTCTTGTAGCAGATTGGAGAGAATTTTATAAAGTGTATATAGTGTAATAATGCATTTATTCTTTTGATGGTGTGGATGATGCGTATTCATTGATATGCGCTGAGTCAGTTTGTAAGTACATTAATCAGAGAGGTGAGCGTGCGCTCACATGTTAAGATGAATGCACGTGAGCAGTTTCCCTAATCATGGAAAGCCTTGTGTAACACATCGTCACACTTGATGGGAAAAGGTGATCGTACAGCGTTGGGTGTATCAGGAGGTTATTCTATACAAAGTAGCCTGACAACGGTACATAGGAATATGGTGTAGACCAAGACCTAGATGAGAAATATCGGTATGGTAGCAGGTCTAGAACAGTGAGTAGCAGTTGCTTCATATTTGCTTTCTTTTACAATAACTTCCAATTGTCATGATTGTGACTACGGTCTGAGTGAAAGTGAGTCTACGCGTAGGGGTGTTCTGCGCATTATGCAGGAAGAGCAAACAAAAAAAAAGAAAGAAAAAGGAGAGAGAATGTTGTATTGTTACAGTCTTCTTCACTATTTTCGTCCTCCAGTTGCTTAATTTGAAGAGATCTTTTATGTTACGAAAAATGATTTTATGGTGTAATAAATTAAATGATTTTATACACTAAGCTTCAGGGCCCGTAGTACTCTTTCCAATGAAAGCGACTGTCTTATAAGGAATACTCATTCTTGTCCTGAAATTATTATGGAGGATCAAAGCATTTCTACCAAAATTGTTTCGTTTTCTTTTTCTTGCTCTCGCCAATGAATACATATTCTTTTCTGTTTTGAAAAGGTTGCATAAATATGCACCGAATCCCCTCTTCTTCTTTTTTTAATGCTTAAAACATCATATCAAATCAGTTCTCTTCAGGAGCCAAACACATTGTTTACTTTTTGTCTTTCATGCAAATATAAGATCAATTCATTCATTCATTCATTCATTCATTCATTCATTCATTCATTCATTCATTCATTCATTCATTCATTCATTCATTCATTCATTATCCATCTCCAACAGTGCATGATGGGTATAATGAGGCAGCAATGACAAAAAACAACAACAACATTAGGTATCTCTCGAAAAAGAAAAAAAGTTTTCCTCAAAATGTGTAGTGATATGATTCAGTTTCTACATCCCTCTAAACATCTATCATTAATTTTGTTGGCTTGAATATTTACAAAAATTAGTTTTCACCATTGATAAACAGGTTTTCTTTGTAATACCACTATGAATGTAACGCGTACCCATTAGCCGTAAATAGGAACAGTGAGTTCAGCATTAAAAAAAAAAAACACCCGTTGATAATCAGGTCTTAAGGGAAGCATGTCTACCAACATTATAGAGCTTGAGAACTTCTCGTCCATTTTCAAAACCAATTTAGACGGCGCCATTGATATGCAGGATATACTACTACACGGTCATGACAAATCTGGGGTACTCGGTGAAAATGTAAGAAGCGCGGAGCTGCCGCCACCTTTTCACGTTCGTGGTGGAGCACGTGTTAACGTGACCGGATAGCTTCCGGGGAAAGTAAGAAGAAGTGAGAAAGGTGGCGGACGTTAATCACCCTAAAAGGGTTATAATGGAGAAAGTCTTACAAACTCGCTCAATAGATGGGAGGGAGGAATCTCATGTTTTGCTGCACGCGTCGTGGGTGGGTCGGCCTACCCCCGCCCCCATGATCGTCTCATCGAATATGCTCTATTTCGTAAAAAGAAATTGGGGAGTTTGAATGGATTCGGACCCTTTTAATTGTCATTGCGATTCGTGAGTGCACATCTAGTGGTCTACCATTCATCCTCGTGCTTTTTGATCCCGGTGAGTGCACCATGATGAAACCCTGATGCATTGCTCTCTGTCATTCTTTATATTTCTTTATAATTTACCCCCCCCTCTCTCTCTCTCTCTCTCTCTCTCTTTACTTCTGTTAAATTCTAGTATTATCTATAGATTCCTTTGGATTGAGGAACTCTTATCTGAGGCTGTGAAAATGCAAAACGTATTCATCTTTGCGCAGTGAATTCGTGCAGTGGAAACTATCTATACTCGTGAAAGCAAAACATGACGACAAAACTTTTCCGCAACATGTATTCATGAATAACAACGCCACACACGTCCTTTTCTCTCTTTTTACATCAACACTGGACCACAACCTGAACAGAAACAAAAGTCATCGTCTACTTCAAATCCCTCAAACTTGTAAGGTGGAGTTGGTTTTATAAATATTATTGATATTAGTATATCCATGTTATTTTGATGTTGTTTATTAAGCACCCATCTCGGACATGAATGAAGACATGAATCCTTTGTTTGTCGAATGCACATAAAATCATCATGGTTAGTGAGGTTGAAATTGTTTCTGTGTTCAGAAAGGTACCTTCACTATCGGCTTACCTGCCGTGATATTCGTTGTAAACCGACACGGCCTCGGTGGCATCTCATTCGTCTGCATTTACTGGTGCATAGTCACGATAGTGCTCTTGAATGGACAGACAGTTTCGTGTTTTCACTTTCTAAAGTTCAAAGAGTTCTGGCAGTGGACATTCAAGTCAGGCATTAACGTGACGCACAATGGGGCTTAACAAAAATTTAAGCCAACAAACATAACTATGATCAATGAATTGGATGCGAAACTTTTATGGAGTTTGCATGTAATATTGATGAGATTTTGTATGCATTCTCTGTTGTAAGGGAAGTTGTTCTCTTTAACAGACGCTATCACAATTCCTTAGCAGTTACCCTGCGGCCTGATTGTATACATATTAATGAATGGATACCTCCCAAAGTAGTGTGGTGACCTTTTATCACACATTACGTGCTAATTGACCAACCAATCAGGGAAGCAATGTTCCGCTCAAATGACGTACTCTTGTCGTCATTCAGTGATCTGAAGGATGACGAGGCTCGACAAAGGAAAGTGATGTTGTATAAATTGACCACTCTTGTCGAAACTGAAAATGGGCCTGTTACTAAAGAACCAACGTGAATGCACAGCAAAGTAATCTTACCGCAAAATTACCATAACTTACGGAGAGTAATCTTGATAAAACGAGATATAGAAAGATTCAAAGATTCAAAGGCATGCATTCATTCAATCATTGCATTATTTTTCTATTAGGATATTTGAGTACAAAGTATGTCGTTGTTATATTTGACGAAAGTGAACACAAAAGCACGCCGACAGGTCTGTTGCCCTATTCTTCAATGGATAATTCCTCTAAACTGTCATAAACTGTAATTAAAGGAAGTGAAGGGTCGTCATTTTTATTTTACTACTATTGAAAATCCCAGCTAGCCATTAATTTCGCACATTCATTTGTGCCTGTGTACGAGCATGTCTTATTTACTTGTCAAAAGCCTACAAGATGTTGCTGCACTCATCACTTTAGCATCATGAATTCTAGAATCTGACCTGCATTTTTTTTTCTCAATATTTTCACGATTCTAGGATAAATCGTCCAGCGGCATTTCGGAGGTTTGATGGTGGCGTGGATGATGCTCACAATCACCTCAGCGCTGCATCAAAGGCTCCGATCTCAACCTAACCCTTCTCATCATCTCTTTGGTATGAGATGTGGTCCTAGCTAGATTAACAACTTAAAGAGGACAAAGATTAAGTCAACGAGATTATCGCCGACAGACCGACAAAGACACATCCGTCTGTCTGCCATTTAGCGGGCCTCAGAATGTTTCTATTCTCGTAGATTATATTCTATTGGCATACAGCGAACTGCGACTTCGAAGACCAAGTGTATGGGATTGCAAGTCGATGAGGCTGCTGGAATGATGGTGCTCGAGGACTCCAGTAAGCATGCCCACCGTCAGAGTGCATATTGAATCTGGAGAGGCATGGTTGAATTTACAGATGTGAAAGGGTCCATCGGAGGATGTGGGGCGTGATTTGCGCATATAACGGTGGTGCAGAATCTATAATGTAATTAAGGCTCGTCAGGGACTGCAGCTTGACATAGCGCTTTGAAAACAGTGGAAGAACCGTCAAATGAAATATTAGTTAGAGTTAACGATGGCCGACAGACTTAAAACAATGTGTAATTAGTCGAAATCATTCATATAAATCAAAGAGATGCTATGACGAATTGAGGGTATAGACATTGCAGTCAAAATATTGTGCTGCTTTGCTAAAGTGTGTCCGATACTGGGGTACCTCCGTGACGTAACAACAGACATCTTTTACGTCTGAAACACTGATTCGTAACTAGCCTTGTTTGCTCGTAATATCCAGAGCAGTATTAAAGCTCGAAAGGCGCAAAGTGGTTTACAGCATGGCATTGGGGATGGAACAGGAGACTTACCCCGTCACGAATTCGTGGATTGGCGCACACTCGCGCCTGAATGGGTCGCAAAACCAGTCAGCGTATGAGTTCTTGAACAATGGGAGCACATACTACGAAGAGGTTGGTACGATCGAAGCGACACCGCCACAGGCGGAGATTTCGCCCGTCGAGCTCTTCTCCAAGGTCGCGGCGATCGCGCTGAACATTGTGATGACCCTGATTGGGAACATCATCGTCATCGCCATCATCATCCGTAACAAGCACATGCGCACGGCCACATACTACTACCTGATGAACCTTGCCGTCGCCGATATCATCATCGCCGTGTTCTCGGAGTGGACCTACCTATGGGGCTCGCTTACCAACTCTTGGCCTATTGGCGGTTTCATGTGCAGGTGCTCCACTTTTGTACAGGGTAAGCTAAAGTGCGATTTGACTCCAAGTTCGATCTTATTATACTGCGTAAATAAAAAGAGTAAAAAAGTAAATGAAATAGAACAGAACGGTGAAAGTTTTTATCAAAATAAGTAAGAATTTTTTTAATAAAACATATTAAAAAACAAAGAATAAAACATACATAATGGGAGGAGTGAGAAAGGAGTGTGGGACCTTAGAAGCAGAAGTTGTAAAATGAAATAAATACTGAATTATCATTAATATTATCATTTAAACCATACTCTCTAATATAAAGTAACCGAAGTTAGGATTGACTTATTAGTCTATGAACAATCGTGGACACTATGGATCATATTGGCAGAATGATCGTACTACGACAATGGAATTCAAAGTGTATATCCAATCATCCGTATTTGAATTTATTTCTGTGTTTTGATGTCTTCGTGCATGTACGGGTGTCTCGTTGTTGTTGTTGTTGTTGTTGTTGTTGAATCTGTATGTATGACCTTTTCAAAACTCCAACAATTTATTCAATCCTTTCAACTCGGACTACAACTGTTGTTGATACTCTTTGTAATTGAATTTCCATTATCGTCGTGCACTTAAATGGTAAAAATCAGTGAGAACTAAATACTCTCTACACTTTAGGCAGTTTTCTGATCTCGTACCAGCCTAGATTGAAATTTTGAGATATCTTGAAATAAGTTCACTTGTCTCTTGTTCAGTGTTTTTTTATGCAAAACGAAAAAAAAAAGACACAACTAGGCCTTATACGAGTAACTACGTAGTTTGCAAATGAAGCAGATTGAGGCACTAAACATCGCACTAATGCTGCAGAAACAGGAGCAGAAAAACATCAACAATGAGTTGTACATGAAATAAAGAAATGGTTATATTTTGTTCATTGCTAATCAAATTTTGAATTGAAGTCGTTCTGTATACGGGGCCGTAACTACAATGAATGCTTGTCACAAGAAGTTTCGAAACCGGTGGGCTTAATTACGTTCCATCCGAAGGACTAGGCAATGAGAGGAATGTGCCTAACCTGTAGTGGTATAACACTACAGCTTGGGGACTCCAACCAGTGGCCCGTTGCATAAAACATTCCATTGAATTTCAATGGTAACTACCGTCAAAATTAGGCATCACAGCCAATCAGCATCAAGGATTACAAAATTTACCGCTAATTTGAAGACTTACCGCTAGAAAGGAGCGGTAAGTCCAGCGGTAGGGGTTTTATGCAACAGGTCCCAGGAGTCCCCGTATTCATTGATATATTAGGGAGCTTTAGATTTGCTGTGCGGACGTTTGAGACGACGCCCCGCCTTGACCTGGACGTTCTCCTCTTCCCTGTGTCGTGCTGAAAAGTAGCTTTAGATTACGCTGAGACGCAACCAAAGATATTTTCCCAAGTCACTGGTATACCTCCGCCATATTGTTCTCTTAACAGGTCTGGAGTACGTCTTGGCAATGTTACACGATAGTTTCACATACTTGGCAGAAAAAAAAAGATGGCATGTTTGTCACAAAATTGAATGCGTCGAGTGTTTACCTTCCTTAAACTAGGTGTAAATGGATATACTTTTTTTGTTACAGACTCGTAGACTGAGGAAGACGAGGAAATTGAGCATTTTCACTTTGACCAATCTATTTTTATGACAATACTTTGAGCGGACTCTAAAATTATGAGAAAAATCCTGTCATTTCAGTATTTCACTTGACTTTTAACCATCATAGCCAAAATCTTTCCCTACGCGTCATTGTGGAGTAATGGTGGCATGCAAATATGCCGTGTTTGTTTTTTATGCATTGGGCAATCTCCAAGGTATGGAGGAATTGTGTAATGATAGTTCAACAATAGATCGTATAATTTCAACATTTTACAATGATTCTTTGAGCTGCATGATTCTCACATGGCACAGAAACGAGTTGCTACTCGCTGACCAGTTTTCTGGTCGCACTCTAATTTCCCACTTTTCCTTCCTTTTGGATCTGCTTTCTCGTCGCACTCTGATTTCTCACTTTTTCCTTCCTTTTTGATCTGTCGGAAAAAGGTGCGTTATTACACTTGAGCCAGGTCGTTTATCGCGGTAAGATATCAAAATATCTCTTTCGTGTATACCTTCTACTTCAATAAAGAAGACAACGGCAATTATCCCCAAAGGCAAGCAATATCAGCGCTGGGCGTAATGAACAATGGGCACTGCGTGTGAGCTATGCTCGCGCCCGCGTAAGGTAAGCACTATTTGGGCACCCGTCCCGCTTCATCATGAATATTCATCTGGCAGTAAGATACTTTACTAGTAAATGGCAGAACGCTGGATACGTGCAAAACGTATGGCCGGGAAATATAAAAATCTCGAAAAATTGCATCAACGGGGAATGTTAAAACGTCTCGCCGGGAGATGGAAAAATGTTCAGTTTTGCCGAGAAATGTAAAAACGCTGCCGGGAAATGAAAAAAAATATGTATTTTAACGGTATTACGGATACATGTAGATGATGAATATTCATGATGAAGCGGGACGGGTGCCCAGATAGTGCTTACCCCCGCGTAATTGACTTTGGTAACGACATGGCACCTGTAGATCACGGGACCAGCTTTTGACCAATCACAGGCTTCAAATCTCATAAGCCGAATACTGAGTTGGTCAGACTCTCTTTATACACGGCACTGGACGCCATGTATAAAAAATAAAATGGCGTCCCCATATGATCGGTGCATGATGTAGCTCTCTACGTCGTGAACTGAGGGGACGTAAAAATAGCACAAAACGCGTAGTGAAAACTCAGGCGCGCGAGCTATTAATAGATCGACTTTGATACGCGATTCTGCGCATGCTCAGACCGGTTTTTTTTCCCCTCTGAACGTCCCCGTCGCGAAAATCTAAAGCTCCCTATTAACGTTCTTACCAAGATCATTATTCAGATTATGTGGCTTGACTCTTCAAAACTTTTGTATACAAGATGATAAATCTAGTCATGATAATGACGATTAACGTAATTTCCAGCAACACCGTAAAATTAGAATCGGAAAGAAACTGTAGGTCATATCGATAATATCAGTGTAGTAGGGGCAATTTTTTTCTTATGTGGCTATTGGGGTATAAAGTTCACTTGTTGGTTAAAATTTCTTTTGATGAAAAAAAAAAGAACGACTGTATACCTCCTTCACTTCATTTGTATAGTACATCTGTCAGTCGCTAACGAAATTTGTAATATTTCACAGAGAAATAATTTTCTGTCCATGAGAGGCTATAGCGAGTTCGCATTCTAAGCTTTCCGAAATCTATCTGGCATCGAGACCATGCATGGTGATGTGTCAGAAATCGCCACCAAAGCCATGCATTAATAGCTTCATTAAAACAGGCCAACTTCAGAGCTACAGGAATGAGGGAAGAATTAGATGGAACGCACAAGGAAAATACAAATCATCCATTCCTTTTGACAGTATGATGATGGTAGAATAAGAAATACACACATCATAAGTGTGTGTACGAATGTTCAAATGACATGGATGTATGTTCAGATTTCCTCAAACATGAAGTGTTCTATGAACACGCTCCGGCTTTGCAAAGACACTCAGATTGAACGGTGAACATCTTGAGTTGTTGAGTGTGTGCACACAATGCACTTGGGTGTTAAAAATTATGGACGCAATATGTCGGGTGGGAAATATACGAGGCCCTAGGTATCTTTTGGGCCCCTACTTGGGAGTCAAAAGATTTAAACAGTCAAGGAGTTGACGTTTAAGGCATATACGAAGTGTGTGTGCGTGTGTGTGTGTAAGCGAGTGCTTGTATGTACGTTAAAAAAAGCAGAAGACAATTGAGGCTGAGTACCAGAAATTAATATAAAATACAGTTTGCTGTGAATGCTGGCATGACCCTCATCATAGAATTATTCATGAATTCGTCAGTCGCCCAATTGAGTTAGATGATAATTTCTGCTATCAGGGAAATGGATGACATTGCGGTATCACTGGAATTAGTACTCAACACAGTTGACTTGCGTAATCATGACTTCACAATGTCGCAAAAACTTGCTCGATGGCGACCTAGCATGGCGACACGATATTTTCTTTCCATTAGCTAGGTTCACATATAAACTGAGAGCACATCAGATGAATCTATACTTTGGTTTTCTCCAACACATGTTGGATTTGAGCTTATAGTCAGATGTCGCCAATAGAATTATGAAATTGGTACGTTTTGATAAATACATAGATAACCATGTAAAACTGATAGATATGATATTACGCATAGTGTGTATATAGAGTGAAGAGATGGAAAACTGTACGGGTACTTGTGTAACTTTTATACTTCATACAATTTTGCCATTCCTTTTCCCTTTGTTTATCAAAATGATAAGTTATGGAGTATAAGGTTTGTCAAGTTGTAACTGATTCAAAAAGTCACGTTATACCAATAAAGCGAAACTTCCAGAAACTGACACGAAGAGTGATTGTAAGATTTGGCTTCCTCGTCGAAGACATCAATCGTATAAGAATATTCATGTCTTCGATTTACTTCGTGTTCATTAACATTAGTTGTTTATAAGCTCGCCAAAAAGGTATTTCAGAGGTGCTATAAGTTACGGAAGTGAGATAGATGTTAAACACTAAACAATACCTTTATGATTTATATAGTATATTTCATTTTCGTTTCAATTATTCATTTTCATTAAAAAAGAATGTATGAATGTACAAAACATGTTATAAAAAACAATGATATACATATTCTAGATGATATGTCAAAATATAGAATAATCACAATATTATAGGTTGCAAAGCAAAGATGCATTAAATAAAATACAACAAAATACACAAAAATTCGATTAGCATAATGATGTGCCGTTCATTTCCTTTGGTGAAATATAAAGAAAAAATTGCGTATGTCTAACTTAGCCTTGGTGACCATTATTTGTCTTAAATTTGCTTGTGGATAAAAAGTTGTAGGAAACCCAGCCCGCGTTTAGAATTGAACGCTGGATTTTGAGTACATCAGTGATTTCACTGAGACATGCTTTAATAATTTCACACAAATGATACAAGAACGAAATAACAAAAGACAGCAACCGAAACTTTACGTCTATACGTCTACACTGCTCGTTGCAAATGCCAGATACTTTGTTTGTGTGTTTTTTTTCCTAAAACGAATTAGATAACACATATAGAATATCTTTGATTATATTTTGCTTGTACTGTAAGAGATATACATTCTGTTCCCCCTTACTACAACCCTCTTTTCCATCCCTATTTCTTAATTTTTGGAATTCAATTTCGGTTTATTTGTAACATAACAATGTTTTCTTTGCAACTGACTTACAAATTGTCCTATATCGACATTAATAAGCACTAAATTGATCAGTGTTTTAGTAGTAACCATGATGAAAAATCATGGGCGTACATACTCGAGCAGGATCCGAACCTACGACCTCCTGATCTCCGGACAGGCGTCATCTCCACAAGACCACCAAGCTTCCGCCCGACAGCAAGTGTTGGTTCTTATCCTTATTTATGTCGATGTAGGGCAATTTGTCAATCAATTGCAATGAAAACATCTCGACAGAAAAATTTCATGAATTTGAATAATTACGCAGTACCCGCTGCATGCTATAAGGATTAGAACCAACACTTGCTGTCGGGCGGAAGCTCGGTGGTCTAGTGGAGATTACGCCTGTCCGGAGATCAGGAGGTCGTAGGTTCGAATCCTGCTCGAGTATGTACGCCCATGATTTTTTATCATGGCTAACTACTAAAACACTGATCAATTCAGTGCTTATTTATGTCGATGTAAGACAATTTGTCAATCAGTTGCAATGAAAACATCTCGACGGAAGAATTTCATGAATTTGAATGTTTTCTTCATTTGACAAAATATAACAAAAAACAATTATTATATTGTGAAAACTGAAAAGAATTGAACCATGTATAGGTTCATTCTCAAAGCAGAGAAATATAGGAAATAGATAGGAAAAATGCATAAAGTTCAATAAGATGATCCGTCATGTTGAGTATGAGGTCGCTAGAAGCAGAGCTTAATAATCATGATTAGGTGCCTGTGACAACTACGAGTAAGGGTAAATGAGTTGACAGATTATACATGTATATATATATATATATATATACATACATATATATATATATATATATATATATACATATATATATATATATATTTAGTGAATTAGATTTTGACAGTTTGAGGATTTGACTTATTCCGTTGACGTCTTGAAACCTTCAATAAGTTAGTTGACAAATCTCCAGCTGGAACTGTCCTTGAACTTATTGAACTGACTATATAGCTCATTAGAATAAACAACAAAGTATTTGTTTTTCTATCAACAAAAAAAAAAAATCAAATTCCCGCATTTGAAATTTATGTCCTTGCCTACAGGGATATGCCTCCATGGTGAAAGAGAGAAAGACGATGGTATGACGTAGATAAACTGGATGAGCAAAACCAAGATGAAAAAGTCTATCTTTATCTCATAATTATCAACATATTTCTCAATATCTACGTTCCGTATCACTTAATTGAGGAAACCCGAAAGCAGTGAATACAAATGGTTGTTGTGGCCACTGAGGCTTTTGATCATACCTCAAAACATTGGCCGAAAGTTACAGAGTGGTGCTAAGGCATTCCAAGAGAGAATTAGGGAGGAAACTCTCGGCCGTTGTGCGAGATGAGAAGCGATGGGGGAAAAGGTGCTGATATGATGAAGGGGGAAGTATCTTTCGGAGTGTTGTTGGCGTCCAATGAGGTAATCATCACAAATCAAACTGCTCTGGTTGCCCACTGACCGGGAGACGCTTACTTGTACCTCTCGCTTAGCAGGGTCATCCATTTCTCTCCCCGGTGACGCCTGAGCAGCGGAGTTCGGAAGTCGGGCAGTGGAGGCTAATAGCTTGTCAACATCCAGCAGACGAGTTTTAAGATTGATGCCGCAAATATTGGGCCATTACACATTACGTCGTCAAAGGTCGACACCATTACAAAGAAAGAAGACGAAAGTAAATAGCTTTGGATAAACTAACGAATAACCAGACACGTTGAGATGGATTGATAAGTAGTTGATAAATAGGTAGATAGATAGATAGATAGATCGGAAGATATACAAATGGTAATATAGAAAGGAAAGGGTGAAAAAAATGTTCAAAAGCAAACAGCTTGTAGTTACACTGAATCAAGAGCCATTGGCTTTTAAGAGTGATATTTAACAATGTCAGTGCACAGCAGTGATACGTGTATGTGTTTTACATACAAAAACACTCATACTAGTGTGTTATGTGTATAACGTCAAATGTATATCTATCTATTCTGCATATCATTCATTGCAACGATGTATATTAAGTGTTCCTAAATAAGACAACATCTGTAGACACCACAAGCTTTCAGTAATGCGATGCATGTTACTTGGTCTGGTAATTATGAAAGTATTTATAATGATATATGGCTTTTAAGACGATACTTTTAATGGTTGAAAGCATTCTCTCTGTCTAAAAGTTCTTGGCTCTAAGATTGGTGGCGTAAGACCGGGATTGGAAGGCGTCTCCAGCGGCTCCCGTAGAACCTCGGGCCTGATCGGAAGTGAGGGAATAAATTGCCGAGGTCTGTGCTACACCCCGGAAAAAACAAACAAACGGGGCACCCACATGACTTTGGCCGATGGAAGAACGATGAAAACCAACGAAAAGAATTTGATACTTTTTACAGCCAGACAAAAGAATTCAGAAATCTTTCTTGCCAAGATGATATGCCTTCTGATCAGAATCACTGAAATATTCAAGAGCATTTGTTTTTATTCCAAATCTTTATACATATCAGCTATACTTGTACAACTTTGGACAAGTTTAAACTTCCGTTTCAGACGGTGTCAGATGTGAAATAAACTCTTTTACTAGGAACCTGAACACCATGAAAAATAAACACATTTAAGTATTACACACTATCATTTAAAGGAGAAAAGATGGTATTCATATTGATTACACACTTTTCTGGTTAAACAACATGATTGAATATGTATATAGATACGCTTGGGATATCATTTAAAGAAAGAAAACTTATTTCAATAGGGCGTTTGGACTGTTTCGAATGCCCTGAGTCTGGATTATTTTACTGAAATGGCCGAACAATCTGATATTCATGATTTAATTTAGCTTTCAAAAATGATAAGACATATCTTTCGAGATGATCGAGACAGTCATTACTCATCGCAAGTAAATGAAACAATTAAATCTCGCCTGGTCACCGTCGCAACGTGAAAAAGCTAATGACCGGTCATCACCTTTACTAATGACGGGTCATAAGCAAAATTACGTGGTGGGCAAAATAAATGCCTTGTCACGTGTACGCTATCAACCAATCATTTGATTGGGATCTGATCCATCAATCTATGAATGGTATAACAATGCTGTTGATCGACACGGTAGTATCATTACTTCAAATAATATTCAATCAAACAATATGTTATCATTAATATCATAATTTGATTTCTTTTTCGTAAGGATTACAGCGTAATGTTTAAGTGAGACCATTGACCCCGCCCAGTAACAAACCTGCGTCACACAATTCTTATCATAACAATAGCCGTCTCTGTTTTGCATTTTTGTTAATTATTCCTGACAACATTCTGCTTCTTGATATCTGTTTTTGTTTCCAACAAAACACACTCACTCGACTAATTAGTCTCTGCCACTCACAACCTTCAGACATCATCAAAATGATTACCTTTTATCGACACTCGACAAAGATTCCAAGGACTCTTAATCAATTAGGTTATTAAAGATTGAATGACTGCTAACATGCTGCTGATGGAGAATGGCGGTGATATAAGATCCCGTAGCTCATCAGCTTTACAGAAGTTTCCCTGAACATTAATCTGCTGCATCACCGGAAAGTTCATCTAACGTAGATATAAACTAATTTTGATGACTTCATTCGCTCACAGTGTCGCACGACACCGAACAAGTACACTCTTTCAAAACATGCGCATGCGCAAACAAGTGCGATATAATTCCCTACCACTTGTTACTGAGTACGGTACGATCCGCAATACCCAACAGTTGTGGTTCTCTAATAGGAACTGTATATCCAACCACTGCCGCATGTTCTTTTCTGTTAGCACATGTTGCTCTACGGTGAGGGGACAAAAGTGAAAGAATGGACAATAACGATTAGATTAATATGTAATGTCATCCTACGTCGCATATTAAAGTGTTTCTGCCCCCCCCCCCTCTCTCTCTCTCCTTTTCTCTTTCTCTTTCCCAGGCCTGTCTGTTCACGTTAGCATCCTTTCCCTGGTTGTGGTTGCCGGAGATCGATACGTCGCCATACTTCACCCGATCAAATCGCGCGTCATCAAACGTAATGCATGGCTGGTCATTGCGGCGGTATGGCTTATTGCGAGCGCTATCAACGTGCCGACCCTGTACTACACCCACTTCTTAAAGTATACGTGGGACAACGGCGTTACACAGGTGAGCAGTACAGCCTGATATGGAATGCTAAGGACCTTTGTATCAGCTCTCTGTGGCAAATGCGATGATATAAATGATTTGCTTAAACTTGCACTGGGAGTCTTAATGAATAATACGGCAGTCACAACTACGAGAATAAGTGATATTTCATGAACATGGTAGTGATAATGATAACAACGCCATCAATGATGGAAAAATGTAATAATGATAATTATCTTGATAGATCTTTAATAGAAAATCTGATGAGAAGTATATAACTGTCTTCGTTGATTCAGTTCTCGTAAGAAATAAGTTTTACTGTCTTTAATCATTGCATCGTAACTGATTCTGCTCATCACCTGGTTCATTGCGCTAATCTTATGAAATGCGGTAAATCGTGAAATAATCTGATTTTAGAATTCTAAGTGATGCCACGTTTATTCTTTACCATCTTGAAATTGACAAATTACCATTTTAAACCACCTCAACTTTTAGTTCTTGGTGGATCACTGATCCAGTTCAATGGTGGAAAACAACCATATTTTCCTTGAATACGAAATTGTGCATTAGGACTGCCGCAAACAAAGGTGACAACAGAATAAATCAAATCCATGAAATATAAGACATCAAAATAATGATGTTTAGCAAGCCGAGTCCATTAATCAAATTGGGATATTCAAAGACACATATAAACTGCAATATAAGAGATGCAAGGTTAAAATGCAGGTGCATTCTTATTCAACATTTCAATCGTCTCGCCGTCATATCTATTGGATTTGATGACTGCCTGGCACAAGTTTTGCTGTGAAAAAGTCGTAAGGGGTGAAAAGAAAACATGAAATGTATCAGTCTCTTAAATCCAAGGTGCATCTTCATAGTATCTAGATAAGATAAATCTAAACAATTTAAAGCGTTTTATGCGTACAACAAATGAAAAGTATAACAAGGGTGTGATTAAGGTGTGAGTTTCTGCAGTTCGTCTACCTCTAAAAATTAAATTTGTGAAGATCGCAGCTGCTGATGTGTAAATTAATAAACATATCGGAAAAACGGAACCAGGGGACTCGAACCTGTCATCTACTGCGTTCCGGGCAGCGACACTACCACCAAGCTGTCCCTGGTTGCCGGCAGTGACACGATGAACATGGAACAAACACCCAAATGTAATTTGTAGAGGGAGACAGATGAAGAAACCCACACCTGAACCTTCACCCCTCTGAATAATATCTTTCTTCATTTAAGGGTAAAACTATGTTCAAATAGTGTTTTGATAAAGACCAATCGGGCTGGTTATTATCCTGATCTATTTCCTGTATAGTAAAAGTTGGAATAACTCTATGGATATGATAAATGAGAGTCATTGATAGCAAAATGATCTTTCATTATAATCCCTCTTTCAAGGAGTAGGCATCAAAGTTCACTTCACTAAGTGTATTAGAGATGACAATGAAAGAAGATGTCAAATTGTGAAATAATTCAAAGAGCAACAATTTTCCTTGTAGTCACAAAAACGTAATACAATATATAATCGTTTTCGTGTTTATATCTTCCCTTATCTCCTTTTGTCTGGGTGTCTTCTTCTTTCCTCCTTTTTGCTACCATATCCTTTCCTTTCACTCTTTTCTTCCTGTCTCATCTCCATTGTTCTTGGTTCCTCGTTCATCCCTTTTGTATCATATTCTTCTCCCCTCTCCTCCTCTTCTTTCTCCTCCTCCTCCTCCTCCTCCTCCTCCTCCTCCTCCTCCTCCTCGTCATAATCATCATCATCGTCATCCCCTTCGTATTCTCCTTCCTTTTCTGTGCAGTTTTACTGTTTCGAGCACTGGGGAGAACTTGACAACAAAGAGATATACCGGGCCAAGGAAATCTACTCTACGATCGCGTTCGTCGTGGTCTACGTATTGCCCCTTCTCATTCTGCTTGTCACTTACATCCGGATAGGACAGACCCTGAGTTCTCGGAGTACCAGCGGTCCCGGGGTAGCCATACAGACGACGATCTCTGCGCAGGACCGATCCCGAAGGAAGGTACTTAACGATTCCAAACGGTACCAAACATTAGACACCGTTAAAGGAGCATCTGTTCGTTTCTCTCCTCACTTTGTATCATTTATTATGTGTGTCTTAAAAAAAAAACCCGATTCTTAGTCGTAGCCTTAGTCCATATACCGCGGCGGCCTTAAACTGCCTTACCGTCCCAGAGTCCCGGGCTCCATTCATTTGAAAGTACCTGGCTCTGGTGAACTGCTAATATGGGCCCCATTTCATAAAAGATATTAGGATAGCAACCTTTGCTGGAATGGCAACTTCCAATGGCAAGAGCCAATCAGGAAGTGCGATTCTTGTCGTTACCATGACTATTACCATTCTAGAAAGAGTAGCTATCGTATCAACTTTTTATGAAATGGGACCTAGGTGTAAGCCTTTTCTATCGCTACACATGCAATATTTGTCGATGTGCCAGGTCTGTTTGATAATGTATTTAACTGCTTATTTCTATTCTTATTGTAACCATTTATTCATCCATTTATTATTTTCTTTGCCAAAAAGCTGTGTAGTCAGCTATTCAGTTGAATTTTCAAATCTCTCCGCAAAATGATGTCTGTATATTCCTTTGTGAGATCGTTCTGGTTAATGGTTGTCCTTTGTTACAAAGTTAGGCAGGAAATCTCAAGGTTTCTGTGCACCCATCTACTTTCTGTCTAGCGCACTTGAGGGGACTCACAACTTTAAATGTGCATTTTTAATGAAATTTGCTCCCATTCGTTACTTGACAGGTAGTTCGGATGCTGATTGTAGTGGTACTCGCCTTCGCGCTCTGCTGGTTACCCTTCCACGTGTACACATTAACCATTCACTGGGGAACTGGGTCTGTGAGTATTTGTGAATGAAGATTATGACATGACTATAATGTATTACAGACGGTGACTTTGATATTCTTAACACGAATGAATACCACGATTTTGCAGCCAAGCAGCTATCATTCAAGGAGGTATTAATGGAAAGGCAGGAAATTGTTAATTGTTGACTTTATCGGGTTTTTTTCAAGGGAAGTTACTCTTCGGAGAATATAGCAAGATGTTATCTTGAACCTCAAATAATCCATTGTTAGTAGGTTAATTGGGTGTCATAATTCAAGTAGTGTAGCGATTTGAATTTTGATCATCAAAGCATCCTATATTCCATCATTATATAAAATTCAAAGAAAAGAATTCACTTTGGGTTAATGAACAATTGAAATTATCATCTGTTTATATTACAAAGACATTGATTTAGCCAGTTCCACCAACCTAAGAGAATGCATTCAATTTCAATACATGTAATTATGTTTGCCTTCCTGGTTTTGTCTTCTCTGACTTTTGTTAGCTGCGAATTTATAAGAATCGTGATGTTGACTTCGGCCTGCTTTGGCTCGGCTACGCAAACTCGGCCATGAATCCGTTCATCTATTGCGGCTTCAACGAGAACTTCCGGAGAGGGTTTCGCTACGCGTTCACCGGACAGTGGTGTTTCAGACGACCACGTCAAACTAAGGTTCCTATTGGTGCTCCAACGAAATCGACGGTCACGACGTTCACCCATAGTGACCACGTCGACCCAACTACTCTCGAGTCGATGCTGTGAGGAAAATAACAAGTGAAGTTTCGACATGTTCATCATCAGACTCCGATCTGGCTGCCATGAATCACTGCTTAATCTGAATGAAGAGATAAAAGTGAACCACTGCCAATTGAAAACCCTCAATTATAGAGAATACACTTTTTAAAGACCTGGATCTTGTGCATTGTAATTATGATCATGCAATCAACTCTGATTAAACTTTTGAAGAAGCGATCATGTGCTTGAATACCTGTTAGATATTGATGTAATAGTGATATTTGGAAAGATGCTGTGTGTGTGTGTGTGTGGTTTTTTGTTTCTGTTTTTTTTTCAGGGGGTAAGATGATACATCTATGGTGCATCGCTTTGAGACAGGCTCTTCCCCTCTTTCAGAGAAATAAATCATGCTGCCAAAGTTAATCATCCTCTATAATCAGAAATAATCCTGAGTATAGATTCTGGCAATGATGCTCATCAACTATTCTTTCCGTTTCGCTCCGTAATACGAATGGTGATGTATGCCTGCTTGTACCAGGCCAGTCAGTTAAAGATGAAATATTGGTGGTCAAACTTGCTGTAATCATACGTTGTGTTTCACATACGTTAGATAAAAGATCAACGGAAAGTAACTATCATATTTCAGTTCATTAATAAGGACACAAACATTAATACTGTAACGGCCAGAAATAATTCAAACATAGAAAATAAAACAAACGGCAGGTATAACATTTTGGAATATCAAACTCAAAGCGAGCTGCCACAAAATCAATATTTGACCGCTAAGATGACAATGAACTGATTATTGAACGCTGAAAGTTATTCATAGTATCACAACACACAAATGCTTACCTCACAACATTTTCTTTCGACGTTTCTGTTGATACAGACAGCTTTAAGAGACGGTCTCGAAGAAAGTTCGCTGCTACCTTGTGTGCTACTGCCACAACCCCGAAACACCAAGAATTTCCCCATTAATAGCTGCGGAACATGTTCCGCCATATTTCTAAACACACTTTAAGCAATGACTGTACCTGAAGGAGGGTCACCACTAACCAAGAAATGAAGATTAGGGGATAAAGGGATTCGAAGAGAGGTGATATATTACAATGATTTTCCAGTAAAAATTAACTTCTTTGCCAATCTATTACGGTGACGAGATTATTTGCTTCTTTCTTATTCTGTTGAATATTGAATTGACGTACCCTTTCTATTTCGTAGTTGCATGGAAACACCACAATCAAACCCACAATACTGCTTTTATACCAATTCATATAATGAGTCCTGCGAATGCTGTTTAGATGGAAAAAAAAAGATGTTTCACTTCACCGTGTAGAATAAAGAAATAATCCTTGATCATAGAAGGGATAAATGCATTGGAGGTGGTGATATAGGGTGGGTTAAAAGGTCCACGCCATTCTTAAATCAACAGAATTCTCTCTGATCATTTTTCTGTACAGTAAAAATTAGTGGTTGCTCTTTGCATAACTCCATTATGCTCCAGGATGACAGCAGTGACTACGGTGAGAAAAAATAACTTAAATCTAAAAAAACATACCATTGATTTTAAATTTAATGTGTATGCTCTTCAAAGGATTACATTATGAATAAGCATAAAAGGCAGATCATCTAATCTGTATTCCTAATCCTTAATTCCTAATTATGACTAAAGTAACGATGTACTCCCTAAATATGAATTATACTCATTCTTAATAGCAACATTCTCAAGTAAACGTTACTTGATATTCTAGAACTTCACAAAATTCTTTCATGGAGGTATCTATATCTCTATTACTATAGCCACTCTTATGGCAATGGAAACTTGAAAAGTCTACTTGTTAGCAGCAGTAACTCTTAACTGTTTAAAGGTACTGTTTACCATTGGGAGCAGTGATTTAAAAAACGTTCGAAATATCACATTTGATGCAAATGTGTAGTTCAGTTATATCACAAAACATCCTGCCATGTACAAAAATTCGTAATATAACGAGATATCACTATGTTTCCCACTAAACCATCATTATAACTGTAGACATGGTAGACGATTTAGTGTAGAAACATTTTTATTATAACTATTGTTCACATTTTGTGTATTTAAAAGTACTTAACATTGATTATACTGATTCCATTTTTTACATTGGTTGTTTCTATTCTTAACTCACATTTTAGAACTATTTGGAAGCACTAAAGCTGGGTTTTTGTTTCATCTGCAAATGGCAATTAAGGCCTTTAAGTTCTAGAGGTGATGGCTCTGTGCATCTCTTCAGGGTGGTTAGATTGGCTCCACCATAGGCGATGCTCAGTTTAAAGGCAGTAGAGAATATCACTGTTTTGCTATGAAGAAGAGAAGGGCAAAGGGAAGGGTAGAATATAGGACCTGTTTTTTTATCGATTTTACCAGAGACAGAATGAAACTGGACGACAGTGCAATAAGACTTTGATGCACAGCATCCATGACGCTGGGAACAACAACATGAACAACAACAACAACAACAACAACAACAACAACAACAACAACAACAACAACAACATGAACAACAACAACAACAGCTCAAACAAATAAAACAACAACAATACAAGGACTTAGAAGGAGGATAGATTGGATATACCCCCACCTGTCCAAAAATCCCTGTGGCTTAGCGTGCTCAGGTGACACGTTAATGCCGTTATTCAAGCCCCCCCCCCCCCCTCCCCTCTCTCTCTCTCTCTGAGAAAAGTCGGAGCCCCTTTCGGTACAGATCCCACCCCACCCCCAATCAGCGTTAGTACAATTCACTTGCTGCTTTACAATATGAAAAAAAAAATAATCTCAAATCTATATTTTCTTTGTCTGTTTGGATCTCCAGGAACATAATAATTGTGGTGTCAAGACATAATTTGTCGTGATGTGGGCTCATTTTCTTTTACCTCTTTGTCTTCACACAATCAATCCACAACACACCAGCATATATTCAAATAAAATGGCGAAACTTTACAATTTATTGTGGTGCAATCGAGAGTTTTCCAGTTTATACTTTCTTCTCACCTGTTAAACTGAAGGTGTTGTCTATGTCTAGATGTGCCGCATGGACCACAGTCGCCACGGTCAACAAGAAGTTCCCAAATAAGAGACAAATCCTTCATTTGAACCACTGTGACTACTAACGGTACGAGGTGACTAGATTGATTGGATGATTGGAACACAAGAGATGATACAGGGGCGGATCCAGGAATTCTGTAAAGGGGGGGGGGGGGGGGGGGGGGCAACTAATATTTCTGGTGCCACTTCCGGGTTTCATTTTCTTTTTTTTCCTTCTCATTTCTTTTGTTTTTAATGATACATAAAGGGGGGGGGGGCGTGCGCCTCTTGCGCCCCCCTCTGGATCCGCCACTGTGATAGAATATTGTTCCCCTTGATGAGATATAATGCATTGGTATTGTGTTGTATACCTCTTGTGTACACTATGTGATCCAGCGAATGTGTTTTTTTTTCCAAAACACAGACAATTCTGTTTTGCACACGACTGTGTCGCCATGCGCGTTCGTGTCTCTGCTACATTCCAAACACAGTAAATATGATTTCGTTAAGACACTATGTAACTAATGATGGAGAGTGTGGATTGTAAATACAAATCTATACATACATTCTCCCCAAGCAATGATGTCATGTGACTCTACAGAGTTTAGTGAGTTAAGGACATCTTATATTTTGTCATTGTCTTATTGATGTCAGTGAAAGCAGACGAACTAAACACGCGAATAGCATCGCACCAACTATATTTATAGACTCTCAGTGTGAGCTATGCGTTTCATATTCTGTGAAATCTGTATTTCGAGTTTGTGTGTTTGGAGTAATCACGTGACATGGTATCCGTGAAGTAACATCATGATCCCTCCTTGCTGTAAAATATATAGTATAATTACTATCATGATGAAGAGGTTGAGGGAGGAAATGTCAATTGAGAAAATCAGGAATGATGTTAGTTGTGACGGGAAATATGAAACGAACAATGCCTCTTGATAATATATGCCGATGCAAGTACCACTCAGTTTAATATTATGACTAGTTTATTGAACAATAAAGTTATAATTATGTATAATTGAATACAGTGACACCTGATGCATCATTCCCCCTGATGTGATCAATGAAATGATTATATCCTTAACAATTCTAAGGTGAGTAATATTTTCAATAGAGTCGAGTCATCCATTATTATGACATAGACAAGTGGGGGCGCTAGAGCTCTATCTACACACAACTAGATTGAGCAAAGCTGTATCTATTAAGATTAGGATACATGGGGCCTTCGACCACACACACATTATACACATACACACACAGACATCTCATCGTATATATATATATATATATATATATATATATATACAGAGAGAGAGAGAGAGAGAGAGGGGGGGGGTGCTGGGGGAGAGGAAATGGGTATGTATAATGCTGTTAATACCAACAGTTCATTTGAAGAACAAAAATTTTCGGGTACCCTGAACTTTGTCAAGTGATTTTGATATTGACAGCATAATACATGTCTATTTCTGTAGTTTTGGCCTATTATTGATAATATTATTTGACCAACACGAGGACTACAATCAATGTATGAACATATAAATACTGTATATATTTGATAATATAGGTCTACGTACATAAAGAGTCTATTACCACATTAACACACAGACACTGGAAAACAATCATATTAATGTTGTTGAAAGAGTATTCTTTATTCTTCGTACAATTAATATTACTGTCTTCCAAATAGTCTGTTGGTATTACCTGAGGAATATCTAAATCTGGTTTGATCAATTTACTCTAATATGATTTCGCCTGTGAGCCTGTTTGCTTTGCTCTATCTTCTTTTATTTTCATGTAGGAACAGGGTTGAATGTCTTGGATATAAGATATAATATGGAAGTGGTACATTCATTAATAGCAACCTTTGTCATTATAAAGATGAACATTGATTCTAATTATGCGTAGACTGAAAAAAAATGACAGACAGACATTATCTAGGATGGTGGATTCAACAAGTGTATATATATATATATATATATATATATAAATCACTTGTTTCATGTGATATGTATGTGGTGTGTGGGTGATATGTATGTGGTGTGTGGTTGCTATGTGCGGATATGATCTGTAATAGGCGGTTTATACGATGTGTAGGTGTATTGTAACTTACATGAGTTGTATCGTGAAAATGCGCGTGTGCATGATGTGTGTATGTGTACGTCAACTGAGCTGTCATGATTATGCAAGAACTAGGTGCCATGCATCAAATTTCTGCCATTCAGTTCCGCAGTGATGACATTCAATATCGAAGTATCAGGAACTGTTGAAAGAATCTTTAATTATTCAAAGGGGCAATCTTTTCATATCAGACGATAACAGCACCAATAATCTCCTATGGCATTGACTTTGAATCATTAATTTTTGTATGTTTTTTATCTATTATTATCATTATTTTTTTTTGCGGAAGCAATGAACTTTGTGAAATGGTTTTGTGGGTGAATTGCTACTCAAATATTAGGACACCAAAATGGACTATAATTCTCTCGCGACTGTCCTATAAGTTCTGAAACTTTATTATAATGTGTCGTCTTGTTTCATCTATCTGTAAATCAGTTCAACCAATTTAATTTCACTGGGCTTGTTGATTGGTGATAAAGTCTGAGCCTAAATTGCTGTTACTTTAACATGTTTAAAGAGGTAGCCCTACAACATAGAGTGGTGGGAATACAAATTCTAAGATCCTCTTCTGAAGAGTATGCGATTGTGAGATGAAACCAATGTTTCGGGTGGTAAGCTTGAACAATAGTTCTTTCAAATCACAGTAAAAATCTAATCACTCTGTTTGTTTAAGGTGACTCTAAAACACCAGGAACAAAGAGAAATAGGGGTCGTTTTTATTTCGTACAGTCAGTCCCGGTAGTGAATTTAATTAAAATTTAGCGAACACTAATACCAAAGTCACCTATATTAATACACTTATTAAGTGAGGGAAGGGGAATTGGTGGATTGGGGAGGGAGGTAAGAAAGGGCTAATTCGATAATTCGGATTTTTGGGGTAAAATCGTGGCTTTTTCCCCATGTTTCTCTCGGCGATGTCTAATCACGCTTCTTGATGACGATCTGATATTCGGAGAGGAAGCGGGCAGTCGGGGCTGCTGTAACCTTCAGCAGGTTCTCGCGTTCCTTACCGGGTACCTTGCTGAAGGTGTAGTTCTGCATGAGCCATGTAAAGATGATGAAGAGATCGGCCTTAGCAACCGCCTCACCGAGGCAGCTACGCCTCCCAGCACCGAACGGGAGGAAGCTGGGAGGATGCTGTCGTACCATCCCGCTGTTATCCAGGAAGTGCTCTGTGGAAATAGCAATGGCAATATTAATTCATCTTAGGCTTTCTTTCGGACCTTCTGACCAAAACAGAATGATACAATTTGTCTGACAACGTCTTTAAACATATTTCAATGGATATGGGGACCAGTTTATCAAATTTCAGGTACTACAGAGAGCTCCTGGTAAAGCCTGACTCTCGACACTCAAGTAAAAGCCATTAGTTATAGAAGTTTAGTGAGTACCATGCATGTGTAAATCAATGGTGCCTACACACTAAGAAATCAGGGTTCAATTTGGGGTTGAATTTATCCCAATGCACCCTTGCGTGGACTAGGGTTGAATATTTAACTTCTATGGGTGCTATTTACTCCGAATGGGGTTCACCTTTGAGAAAGTTTAATTTTTGAACGTCTCCAAATAGAAGAGTTAGTCTGCTACAAAAACCTAGATCATAGTGTTGCGTTCAAACATGTTATGATTTGTAATGCAGTATCAGTAGTGATTTGAATTGTGGATGATGTTCATCTTTAAGATTGCAAATCAATCAATATAAAGATGTTTGTTGGTGTTTGATAAAATGAAATAGCATTTTTTGTTCGTGCCAGTTTCATAAACAGTACGTGAGCAAAGACAAACACGCCAATCCCGGAAATTAACCAATCACTCACATCAGAGAAGACGATCGAGGCATACAGCGAGCTAGCTACTGTACAGTATGTGTATACGTGTCACAAAGCAAAGCGTCGCGACAGTTCACTTCCATTTCGTTCTAGAACTCCCGTGCAATTGCATTGAAGCGGGGCTTTTTCGTTGCAAGACTTGCTGATTTATACAAGACTAAGGTGAGTAAATGATCACTTTGTAAATCATGACATATTTGGGTTGCTTCTGTACGGCTAGATCCTTCAATTCTTCGGTAATAGGCCTAATTTCAATCGTTTGTCGTGCCGTTCTTTGTTACCACGTTCACGCGTGTATTAATACACTGTACATGCAAAATCATATGACCTATAAATGGGAAGTAATACGGGCCTCTTTACGGTTACTACTGCTTGCTATTGCCATTTAGCAGAGTTACCAAGTCTCACGCATTCTGAGTGAGACTATCGACAAGAAATAAGGCAAAACAGTTTGCATTGTTTAATTGAATGGTAGTTTAATGTATAGTGATTTGTGATACTGTTGCGTCTTCTATTGCATGTGCTTATATGAGACAGTCTACAGAGTCAGTAGGCTATTAACTGCTGCGACCTGCCCGAACTCGAAGCGTTCGGGCTCCCACAGTGTACAACTGTGTATGCATGGGACTAAGACTCGATCGCGCACTGTCACTAGTCATATCTGCATGCCCCTGATACAGTCTGCATGATAAGCTGTGTGAGAGTCGCGGTCGGCGGTGACACACATGATACGGATACCGGTGATTGAAACACTGAATGAGAGAGTGTGCATCAAACTGTACTAAGGCAGAGGAGGTACAGCTAGTAATCATCAGTGTGAAAGAAATTCCTTCTTACTTGGGTTTGGTTGCACAGTGCCGCAGTCAGTACCTACCAAGTACCACAGTAGTGCAGACTGAGTACAGTAAAATCCTATACTGGTATAATAAAGTTTCTTGTACGGTATATAGTGGCCGACTAGCTAGGCTAAAAGGTTTAGCTGTGTCAGTGTGGCAAGGGTGTGAAGCTGATGATACCGGTACTGATTATCAAAAAAAAAAAAAAAAAAAAAAGATATTTCAAGTAGATCTACAGTACATGTATTTACTTTATGGCCCAAACGTTATATCTATGGACATGGTGAACAACAGTCGATCATAATTATACTGATTTCGAAGTGAAAATACAAGTTGCCAGCAGCGTTGTACGTCATGTAGCAGACTAGTACATTGTATTAAGTGTGAGCAATCTATATAATAGCCTATTGACATCACCATGCGCTGTGCAGACATCATTCATCTACATATTAAACTGGTGGGTGGTGGTAAATTTGAGGTTACAATTGGTACCCGTACCGGTACAACAGATGTACGTTACTCAGACCCTTATGCTTTGTATCGCATTGACGGAACTGTTACCTGCAGATTTGTTATAGGGCCTACTGCACATGAACAGTTCAATATAAATTCAAATTTCTGTGTTACCATTGCAAGTTTCTTTCTTTTTCCCCTTTCTTTCTTTCTTTCTTCAGGTCAAAGGTGTTTGAAGCATCCTTGTCCTTACAGCAAATGAAGGATGTTGTTTGTTTCATTATGGACTATGCTGCGCTGAACTGCATCCTACTCCCTGGGAGTATTCTCGGTATGAAACCTGATGTCAAAGCTTCTTCTCTACTTGTGACACCAAGGCAAAGGTGAGTTTTCTCTGCAGGCCAGGAAAATGCACTTTTGCTCCCTTTGATATAAAAACTGTTTTCTTATGAATGTTGCAAATGCAGCATTAATTATCTGTAAGAGTTGCAAAGATCGAATGGTTAATCTTGTAAGATTAATTGCAGTATGCAATGCAGAGTCTTTGTATCACTGTTGGCAGAAGGTTTTCAAAAGTGTGGGGGCACTTCCTAGTTTCATGAGCTAACAAGCAAAAAAAAAAAGGCCTTGAATGCAACTTCTGGTGACACTTCCAGGTTTCAGCTTACAAGCAAAAAACAAAACAAAACAAAACAAAAAAGTATTCAGCGCAAAAACAGATCCCTATGGTGCTCACACTTCCAGGTTTTTATCTACATGTATTTCTTTCTAGTGCCACTTACACACTTTCGGGTAAAGAAAGTTGGGGGGGGGGGGGGGATGGGGACCCGAAGTGGGGACAATTATAATGTTTTCCTTTGTATTGTGACGAAAAATTAGGGGCCCGAGTCCCCCTGGTTCCTGTGGCCATGTATATAGCATCCAATTCTTTCTTGCACAGCTCTACATTACTGTTGTTTTTTAGTTGGATTATCAAAGATGACATACCATGTATTCGGTTTACTTTTGTACATGTGCTTACTAGATTTAACGCAGGAATCGCAACACTACAACGCCAAGGAAGAAAGAAACCTTGCCAACATTTCGCAAAGTCCGGAAAAGTCTGCTGCCATATGTCGCTACCACCTAACCTGCAACTGACCTGTACTGGATCTGCCAAAGAACAATACTGTGAGTTGATCACGAGACTGCTGTGTCTCATTTTTTTTTTTTGCATTGTATGTTCAGATGTATTATTTATGGAACTCTTTAATGCATCAGTCTTTATACATACACACAGTGCACTCCTGTTCTGATAAATAACGTTACAACAAAATTGAAATTGAGGCCATAATGTTATTGGCTCTACATTTGTTGCGTTATTGTTTACTTGTTTGGTTGCAACAAAACTTTGATAAAACGAAAGAAAACTGTAGGCCCTGAGGACCTCATTATAACAGGAGTCCAGTGTATACTGGGCCAAATACGCTGTACCGAATTGCTGATGCAGTCACTGCATCAACATAAAAGGAGGATGATCCTGGACAAGACGTTTGTCCCAGTACTAGTATACGACTGGACTGGTCATCTCTCTTCTCTCAATCAACAGTTGTTCCCAGTTCAAGGTTAATCTGCATTTTTGCATTGAATGTGAAAACTCGGTACATGATCAGTATGACCTTTTTCATGGAGAGGGTTGATGGCCCTCACAAGTAATTTTGACTTCACCTGTTCTTCATTGGCATATATTATTTCATCCAGATGGCAGAGCATTTTCAAATTTTCAGTGTAGAGTGTATGGTCTATTAAAGTTCTAGAATTACATTGTACATGTAGTATAACATTGTTTTGAGATTGTTACCCTACAATCAAATTTAAGCTTAAGAGGGTGTGTAGAGTGTGTTGTACTTGTGATTTGTCAGGAAAGTGCAACCCATAGAAATGTTCAATTTTGTGTTTTCCTTCCTCCCAGAAATTAATCTTCTCAATAAATGAATGATATATTGTACATTTTTGCATCACTATACAGAGGAGAGTGTAACACTTTTGTTGTTGTTGTTGTTTTCCCCCAGGTATTCTGCATGACTGAGGCACCTTCTTCAGCTGTCTTCGTGGAATGAATCGCTACAACTTCACTCAGTTCTACAGATGCATCCATGATGAAACCTTTGTCCAGGGCAATCAACTACAGTCTGAAACAGTCTTCATAAAATCAGTGTAGTATACTGGCAGGTAATATTGTATTGTGAAGAACACTTCATCGAATGATTTTAAAGAAATCACTGTAGAGTTACAACCCTGTGGCTACTTGTATCGTGATGAGTTAATACTTGTATCTGCTTTGCATTGTGTATCATCCTCTGCCTAAATGACTAAAACACTAAAAAAATGTATTGTTTTGTATGCTGACACTTTGTACAGTACTATCATCCTCGAGGTTGTTATAGAAATTCTTACAGCTAGAGTAGTTTGGTTTTCTTGTCATTCTTGCTTATGAATATAAGCTGCATTTTGATGTTTTGGGTGGAAGATGAATTTTAGCCTTGAGCCAGCACTGAGAATTACACTGTAGTACAGTGGTATCATTCAAGCTTTCTGTATAAAGCTGGACAATTCCTGTACCTTCCTGTTTTATGCCTCTCCTATCCTGCCTATGCTATCCTACTATTATCTCTGAGTGTTCCTCTATCTTCTGTCATATCTCGTACAATGTGATTCTAGTTACAAATGCTATCCCTATATCGATGGAATAGACATATCCCCATACTTTGGGTTAATTGGATGCTGTTAGAGGAAGGAGGGGGGGGGGGGTCCTTTTTCCTTTTTTGCTTGTCACAATTTGCATGTGTGTGTGTATTAGTGGTGTTGATTATTTATTTTATTGCAGTTTCAGCAAACTTGGTATCCTTCTTTTCCTTCTGTTATATAACAGGTGAGGATACTAACCTTTACAATTATGGTATGTAAACATTAGCCATGTAAAGATGTGTTCACGGAAATCCTACCAATATTTGTGTACTGTGCTTTGATTACTTGTTAATGATCCTTCTTTTTTGAAGGTCTCTAGATATTAATCTTTAATTTATGAAGTATTTTCATTCATTTGCATATACATGTAGCTGGAAAGTATTGTGGCCATTTTGTTTCCTTCTATGCATGTGGAAACTAACCATGAAGGTTTTGTAATGTACATGTATACCTTTTATTCAACTGTTTTATTTTTTTACCTGAATTCACTGTGTTGTAACTGCTTGCAAATGCAACATCTGGAATTAACAGCTCTGCTTTCTTTAGATGATAAAAGTGTACTTTTTGCACAACGCACATGGATTGCAAATGTTTCATATTTTTTTTCTGCTGGGAGAGATTTTTATGTTTATTTTTTGTCATAAAGAAATTCTTATAGGGAATTGAAATGATGTAATGATAATATAATGACAGATGTTTGATACATTTTTTTTTTCATCAGGGACTATTGTTTTCCCTTATTTACAAAATTTAAATATACATTGTATTCCATTACTATATGAGTATATGTTATGTACATGTATTGTATTTAACTTTCTTAATTGTGCATGTATTACATTATAATGCAAAAACTTGATTTGACTTAATTCTTTGTTTTGAATAATGAAAACCTAGCCTATGAAATTAATACATGTGCATTTTTGTGTGAATGCAGAAATGCATCCATCTTGACAAATGAAAGTGACAAGTTTGTATGTACCAAATGATGAACTGTACTTAGATAATGTACGAAAATGGGGAATTTCTCTTTATTTAATTTTCCTCGTTTTTTATCATCCCAAGACTTTATTAAACAAACATGAAATGTAATCATCTGTGATGCAGATATGTTTTAATTTCTCTGTGCAAAGTGTGTGCCAAACATGAAGTATGAGCAGCATGTACAATGAATTGGTGGTGGCATTGTTAAGGAGTATGTGTTGGCATTGCTAAGGAGTATGTGTTTGATTGAACAACTCTGAACACTGTGCTGTACTTTAAGCTTGAACATCTCCATTATTTCAGCTGGATATATAATATATATAATATATATACATATTGTATGTAATATTGTATATAATATATATATATATATATATATATATATATATATATATATATATGTCTATTTAATACATGCATGTATTCAAAATTGAACCCTTTACGGTGCATCTACGCTCCCTGGTTTTTATTTTTCCTCCTTAATGGGTTACATATATACTTTATATATATATATATATATATATATATATATATAAAGTATATATATATATATATATAAAGTATATATGTAACCCATTAAGGAGGAAAAATAAAAACCAGGGAGCGTAGATGCACCGCAAAGGGTTCAATTTTGATATCTGAAAAGTTCAAGAATTAACCCTTTTGGGTGGAAGAATGAACCTTTTTACAACCTTGAGGTTGAACAATGTATCCTTAAGAGGTTCAATTTTTAACCTGCCTGGGTGCAAAAAATAAACCTTGAGGTTCAGTTTTGAACTCAGAGGGTTCATTTTTATGATTTTCATTTTTCAATTTTGAAGCCCATAAAAAATAAACCTTGAGGTTCAGTTTTGAATTCAGAGGGTTCATTTTTATGGGGATCAAAATTGAACCCTAGACAGGGGTTCAAATTTTGAGGGAAAAGGGGTGCTGCTATTGCATCACGCCTAGAGGTTCAATTTTGAACCCTGATTTCTTAGTGTGTATGGAGGGATCGTCAGGTCATGACATCACCATACCATCTAATTTGCATAATGAGGTTGCCATTGACACTACTGAATGACATCACTGTTACTTGAAAAACTCTGCTAGTTTTCATTTGCGTAACCTTCCCAGGTTAGGTCCGATTTTGAGGAACTCTTTAGAATTCTATTTAGTTTTTACCGAGTTTATACAAGTCAAATTTGGCATATAGTATCGAACAGCAGTTCCATTAATATGAGCGGAAGACATGAAGGTGATTATGATTATAATAGAAACGAACTATTTGAAATTATCTTCACAATTAGTGAATAAAAATGGTACTTAAGAATTTCACTGAGTTAGCATCATCGCTCTAAAAATTCGTCATCCTGTTGATCATACCAGGTTTAAAGGACTCAGGATCATCCCACTCTTTAGGGTCATAATGCATGGAGTAGGTGTTGATGATGACGATTGTATCCTTAGGAATCCGGAAGCCATCTGTCGTGATCAGGAGCAAGGAAAGAGAAAGGAAAAAAAAAATAAGACTACACGCCACGATTTCCGTCCGAACAGAGATACTGCTTATCTATACGAAAATGACATGCGAGGGGAAAGTATCAATGCCAAGTCCAATTGGCGCCCTCAGCGTACAGCGTCATAATGAATGACGAGTCAGCCGACACCTCCGTGTCTAAAGTCGTTTTATAACGATTTTTCGCAGGGACGTCCGATGATTGAAATACTGGTGAATGAAACAAATCTACCAAAAAAGAAGTCATTCGTCTACCTGTAGGATGATAAATATTTAATTTCCTTGACAACAAGTTATATAAATTTCATCCCTTTTGCGTTTCTTTCTTTCTTTCTTTCTTTTTTTTTTGGGGGGGGGGGTCGTTTTTTGCCTCACTGAACTTGATATACACCACACAGTTTTCAGTGTTCAGCGGTTTACTACGTTTCTGGGCCCCAAATGGTAGCATTTTAATGTTTACGAGTATAAAGTGCTACGAAGGGAATACGTAATACGAAGGGAAAGAGTTTGAGTGTATACAACTTACGAAGAGTAGTGTCCTTCATCGTAGAGTGAGGCAGAGCAATAGGGAGCAGCGAACTGTATCGCATGATCTCGTACAGCGTCGCCTCGGCGTACGGAAGGCTTCCGCGGTCGCCGATCTCCGGCAGGTGGTCGCGCCCGATGACATCGTCAATCTCCTGACGCACCTTGGTCTGGACGTCAGGGTGTTCGGCCATTAAGGCCATGGCCCAGTAGAGAGTCTCAGTCGAGGTGTTGATTCCAGCTGTGTCGTGGAAAAAGGGGGCGGGGGATAAAGAGGAGCAATGTGATGAAACAGATGTTGGTGATTTTAATCCCTTACTCACATTTTAGAACTATATTTAGGTCCTAAAATGGACTTGGTTAGATCATGGACCCTAGTTCCATGTCCATCGTAGCACTCATCGCTGCTCATACTGGGTTGAAAAGGGACAGTTGAACTCTATTCTTTTATAAACGTAGCTAATTGAAAGGAAGGTACAGAGGAAGTAGAAACTTGTTATAACTCTCCGATTATTATCTTTCTTTTTTTTTGTCAGAGTGACATCTGAATGTTCTTCGGTGAGTTGTCAGCTTTACCTCTAATACACAAAACGAAGAAAAACAGAGCAAAAAGATTCATTTTCGGGTCTTCCTGACAACTCAATACCATGAAGCACGTTAACTATGTGGAACTGGCGCATTGTAAGTACCCTGTATTATTAAGTACCTCCATGGTCATACATTGGCCTGTGCATTCTGGATGTTAGCGAGTGACGTCGCCAGACTCACGCCTCGCTCTCGGCACCGGCGCCCTCCGCTCCTCCATCTCTTCTTCCCGCTCTCTCTGTCTAAATATTTCTCGTTTATGTAAAGCTATACTCACACACACACACACACACACACACACACTTTTTTTTTGTTTTTCAACGATGTTTATTCTGTTCCATTCAAAGTAATAGAAAAAAAATAACAATTTTCATTTGCTACAATTGAAATGACGAAAATATACATTTGTGATCATAATAGCAAATTTGCTATTGCTGTACATAATGACATAACAAAAATTACATTTTCATGAACAATTATCAATTTACATACAGTCACTTCCCCTATGCTCTCAAAAAAATTGCTTAAATTTAACAGTGATAATTCAATTCTTCTAGCATTAATCTTAATAATCATCCAAATGAATTGTGCAGCAAAATTATACAGTAATAAATAATGGAACCACACACACACACACACACACACACACACACATGCACACATACACGTACACACACACACACACACACCCTCACACACACACACACATACAAACATACACATATACACATACACACACACACACACTTACACACATACACATACACACACACCTTCAAACAAATAAAATCTTTTGCAGATATCAATTGACGACAGGACCGACATAATAAAGCTGACTGATTTTCACCTGAAAACATGTCGACCACGGTCTGGACCAAGTGTGTGTCAGTGAGTTTGTCGACATCCGGGCTGTTTGCATCCTCGGCCTCCTTCTTGGCAGCCAAGAGCAGGTCAATGAGATCGTTCACCTTGTCTGAAAGAAAACAAAATGTCATACGCGAGTCTTTATAGATTGTTTACACAAACGAACGTAATCTAATGTCCTTGTATATTCAATTCAATTCAATTCAATTCAGTTATTTTCATTCTTCTTTTTCCAACAAAAACATAACATAAAATAAATCAGGAATTACATCATAAACACAAACATTCGCTTTTGCAAAAGATAAATGACACTGATAAACAAAAGAATGTAGTCTCGCTTATGATGTTTAAACCCTGATTCCCGTCTCCGAAATATAATCATTAGCTAAATGTGGCTGTAGCATAATTTATGTGCCTTATATTGTGTATGTGTCCGTGTGACGGAGTGAACAGGAATGTGTCCTTTGTACGTAAAAATGACATCTCAAAAGGGAAACATATTAGGAATCTTCCACAACGAGTATGACAGGAAAACGTCTTAACATTTAAATGCGATTGAGCGTGTTACGTATACAGATTTCAATACATTTTTCATTCCCTTGTTTAGGCAGTATTTTGCTACTTTTTCCGTACATCATACGACCCCATTCAAAACACACCGGCGCTGTGTGAGAAATTGATTTGTATCTACCTCATTCAGTGAGTAAATCAATAAATTAATCAATCGCCCAATCAGTCATTCGATAAGATTTCAACAAGACTAGCAGCCAGACTCGATAACGCATGCTCAACATGCTCCACGCAAACTGATATGAGCCATAGTGAGGCAATGTTTTGGTTAAAAATATCGCAAAAGAAAAAAAAAAGTGCGGAGGCTGTGCCGAAATATACTTAGAATGGACATACCTGGATTGAAATTTTTCTTGTGGTTCTCAACCTCAGGTCGTATAACACTGAGAATCTCGTCGCTGGACTCCTTGAGCAGGCGAGGCCCAGAGGTGGGAACGTAGCGGGCGAAAGCAAAGAAATCTGCGGCCAGTCCATACCCAATCTGATCCGTCGCCCGGTCCATCACCTCTCGCCACTTCTCCAGGCGGGGTCTTTGAATTCATACCTGTCGAAGTTTACAACCATTCCATCAGAACAAATACTCTACTGGCGGGGGGGGGGGGGGGGGGGGGGGGAGGGGGCAGTGCACTGGGGTCGGAGATGGCTGTTTCCTATTGGACGAATTTCCTGCTGACCAGCTGTCTGAGTCTTTAGGTATCAGTATAATCCTAAATGGGCTCGAATTTTTTTTAATGATTCCAGATAGTTGCTTATATAATTAAAAAAAAATTGTAACAAGTTTGCTGGGGAAAGCCCTTAATTAAAATCTATCTGATAACAGCTGCATACCTATCACTTTTCATCGCAGTAGTATATTTAAGCGTGAATTGACAAGTCACTTTCTATGTTGATATTATGCTGTGGGATTTGCTGGTTTGTTTGTCAATTTTTCGTTTTGCTAGTTATTTTGTGTCTCCGTCCCAACCATGAACATATTATTTAAAAAATGATACAAAGCCAGTCATAATGTTTCATACGAGACAATGCACCAGCCGATAGACGGATAAAACTTTCAAAGAATAATACAGTCAAATAAAATATACATGGGAGGTCCTCTCGAAACCTACAAGACAGACTAGGATGAAGAGCATTTAATGTATCACCATGGGGCTACAACAGTATCTCCGTGGTATCACTCACACTTTTCCGAAGCACATGGTGGAGAGCATGTTGTACAGCAGAAGGGTGATCATGAGCTTGGGGTCCACGGGGCGACCGTTGTTTTCTTCTAGCGCCCTCTCAAACTTCGGGAAGACACTGTGAAGCAGACCGTCCAGTCGTTTCCCTGTGGCAAACTGTCTGTACTCAAGTCAAGTGTAGGGGAAACGGAGGGAAAGCAAGACTATAGTCATTGACCAGACCATAGAGTCGCTGATTCGTTATTACAGGAGGAGTCGATTTGATTTAAATGGAGAATCGACCTTGAAAATTAGTGTGTGTGTGTGTGTGTGTGTGTGTGTGTGTGTGTGTGTGTGTGTGTGTGTGATAGCGACAGAAAATTAGAGTAACAGAACAGTGACAGCTTAAGCATTTTTTTTTTTTTTTGGGGGGGAGGGGTGAATGATCTGTAACATCTTAGTAAAGTGTGCGAAGCGGAACATATTGAAAGGGAGTTTCTCTCAAACATCTAATGGATTAAATGACTGTTGAGAGACTAATGGAACACGAAGAAAACTTTCAGAAGAAATTGTACGATCGTTTCAAAAGAGATGATTTTTTTTTAAACGTTGTCGTTTAATCCAATCCCATTTCAGATGAGAACGCCACAATTACTGATGTCACTGTAGCAGAGCGATTTAAAAGCAACGTCGAAGGAATTCCACAAATCTGAACAATTCCAGGAGGTCGAATGAGCACTTGACCTTACCTTTCCAGAAAGTATCGGGGCTAATTTTCACCACCACACATTTATGTCAGTATTTGCATTTCTTTTTACAACAACTTAAGATTTATGACTTTCCTGCACCCCTCTCGCCCCCCCCCCCCCCCATCCCTCCGGGTTTTCGCTGCAAATGAAGTGTTGGATGGTATAAATATGACGTTACATAATTATCAGTCGTATTTTCGATGCCCCTCTCCTTATCCGATACTCCCGACTGCCTCCTATAAGGCACAGGTGTCACGTTCCTGCCTAGTGCTTGTTTCCAGGTTAGCATGCCTGTACAGTGACGGGGCATTAAACTGCACATTACTTGAATATGAGACCACTCTGAAGCAAATAATTTTCACACAATAGATATATGATGTACTCTTAAATGAATCCCACAAGGATTGGAACAATCATTCCCCAGCATTCCCACTGATTCCCATTGATCAGTTACTAGCCATTCCCTTTAAAAGTTTGCCAAATTTATGCCAAATACTTTAGAAACACCTTTTGTTACCATGGCTCTCACATGCAAAGGCGATTACACTGATCCAGCTAAGAGTTTGGTCGACTGATATCAAGAGTGGATAGGGTATTGAAAGGCTGTTTCAAAACTGTCATCACCAAATTCATGCCGGATGTTTTACGGTTGATTTCTCTAAGGGGATTGAGGACAGGAGCTTAGCGTATTACTGTATACTAGATGCAATACCCATCGGAATTATTGGATGCCCCATGTTAATGAAACTCTAGATGAAAAAGCTTAGATTTTCACATTTAAGAATTAAAACGGAAATCTGGCAGAAAGTTCATCGAATCAATGTCTCACCTCAGAGCTGTGTGTCCAAGCTTACGATGAAGCTTCCACGTGTCCGAGTAGAATCCGAACACGATGTCCTTAAATCCCTCGCTGAAAATCTCGACTAGGGTAGAGATCGGAAACAATACACCATTTCGAAATTAGCTCACGTGCACATTTCGAAAAAATGACCTTTCTTTTTTTTCGCAGTTGGTTAGGCACTTTATTAATTTCGAAGAGATACAGCGCATAGGGTGGCCCGACGTAACATAATATATGGAATTAATGTTCAAACAAAAAATGAATTTGCATGGACAATGTGACCAGAGAAGCATTTCAATCAACAATCGGGGAAGCATCATTTTATATGCATTATGCAGTAACAAACTATTCATGTTATTAGTACCAAATACTAAAGGCTTTAAAGGAATGTTTCAGTTTCAGTTCAGACGCGGTTTGAGGTTTCGAACTTTTTTATGATAGTTTTTTCAGATAATGAGTAACCTCTATGAAATATGAAAGAGCATATTATATGATAAGTTTATTTGATGAAAATTGGTTTTGAAATGGCTGAGATTCAAAACAAAGGGATTCAAATTAAAGGTGGGACTCATACTTTATTAGGATCCCTTTCTTCAACTTTGTTTTTAGATATCTCATCCTTTTCAAACCAATTTTCATCAAATAAACTATGAATTCTTCTGAGTATTGTTATTTTCTTGAAGTGGTTTCTAAATATCTCCTAAGAAGTTAAAAGCTGAATTCTCACCTCACCCGTTATACTATACCACCCTTTTAATGAACACTTTGTTGCTGTCGAATGGAGGTGCTGGCAAGCACCATTACGGATTACACGAATAATCATTACCACACAGATGCTTATCTCAATGAATTTAAAGAGGCATGCATGTTATGGCAAATTACTTTTTTCTGCTCATGCGAAAAGTCGAACTACGAAATGGCTTATCATTAAAGATAATTAAAGGGAATGTAACAATTCTAGCCAAGATCAATGAAAATAGTACCGGCATTATAGATGATGCTTCATCAAAAATGAATGTATGCGTTCAAACAATATGTATACCCTTGACCCAGAATCTGTTCATATTAGAAAACTACTGCGGGAGACAGCAGAAATATTCATTTCTCACTCCCGATTGTTTCCTTCTCGCAGGGATAATGACTGCAGAAACTGATGATGTTTAAGTGTGTTAACAGTTACTTCAAATGGCACCCTGTCAAACGCTATTGTCCTAGCGATCCATTACATTTAACGCTGCATAGTATGCATCATCCCTATATACAACGTTAGGATTTTTATATACCCTATGTGGATTGTGTATGTAAGTACCCGCAGATATCCTTACGGATTTTTTTTTCACCGCTTTTTACTGTAATATTAGTCTGGGTGGCCGAAATAGATTTTGGGCCTGACAGTGTTTCATCATCTGCTTGATGTTTTTTTTTTTTTTTTTTTTTTGTGGGTTCATCTTGTTAATAGTGATCTCAAGCTTCAAGTAATGATATAGGGAGAGAAACAAATTGAGCCTTGCTTTGTGTGTCTTCTATAGTTTACGGGTGGGGCGTGATGCTTGCATTCATGCAATCTGTTCCCTTGCCTGCCTTGCTTTAAATGCAGAGCGGATAAAATACGCAATCCGTATAAAGTCAGGCTTGCGTTATTCATTGTCCAGCACTCAATTCTTTTGAACTTGATTCCCGACCATACTGGAATAATACCTGGTACTACACGGGTGTCCAATTCCCTTTTTAGTAACGGCTTAGGTCTCCCAACAGGTGTATTGAAACTACCATTACTATTCACAACTTGTATACAGAATCGTCGAAACCCTGGGATTGTGGTTGCGAGGGGGTTAATTCCTTATTGTGTAGGGTTATTGTGGGCACCTACTCCGGACAATAAAGGGTTTGGTCTTCACGCACAAGTCTTTTTCACATCACCTAACGTAATGTGGTTGTGCTGTTTGGGCTGCTGTCCTCTCTGCATTTTAAAGAAAGTGGCTGGCAAGAAAGACTAGGCTACTGGGGCTGCTGGACACCGCTTTCTCTAGATTTAGAGAAAGTGGCTGGCAAGAAAAGACTAGGATACTTGGAAATCATTCATGCAGAACAACGAGAGTCAATAAAAGAGATGCAACCCCCGGATGGTCGGGCGGAATTCTCCCTGGTGACCGCCATGAGTGGACGTGCAGCAAGAGACCATCTCGCACCACCACACGGCCATACCCACCCCCCGGCCACACCCACTCCCATCACCACCAGCGCACCCCGAACAAGCCCAAAAGCATCCCCAGCATACACCAGACTCGCAATGTCTCAGCCCCCATACACCCACCCTATCAGTTTGTACATTGCTCTATGTACATTCCTTGAGGGTGCTGCATGAGAGCCTAACGGATGACTCTAACCCTCGACTCCTTGAGGATCTTGAGAAGCCCCATTATATTTTAACTAGCAGCACCCGTGGAAATCCACGGGTCTGAGGGGTTTTATTTTTTTTTCTCATAATACGATTTTGCACATTTTTATTGAAGAAATAAAAAGAAAAGTCTTCTCATTCTTTCGTTAATTGTGCTGTCTTCTAAATGACCACCCTTCCCAGAAATTTTATAATGCATTTTTGTAGTATATGCCCGGCGATCCGGTCCATTGGTAGGGATCATTCCCGCCACTACTTGCTTTTATTATAGAACTTGAGTTTCGAGGGGTTATTTGCACCCGTTGAAGTCCAACAGTTGTCTTGTTGCCCCTCACCCATCCCCCCCCCCACGCACACACACATTTCCACCTCCGCAGGGCAAAAAACAAAAACATTCAGGGAAAAATTACCAAAAACGCAAATGAGATTCCCCGAAAGTTCTGCCCACAGGTTGTTCCCGTCGAAACGGGAAGATATTAACACTATGACTTTGATTACCCCCTGCTCTTGCATCCACGCGGGCACCCGCGGGAATCCACGGCTGGTCTCAAGGCCTCGGTTTGTTTTGTGGTTTTTTTTTTTCATGTTTCTTTTCCCCACGTTATGAGAGAAAAATAAGATATTTTCGTCTTCATAATTTTGCTCCCTCTTTTTGTTTTTAATCACCAAAACTTGGCTTGATATATCATATAGAACTACATCTGCTACAGACTGTACATTATCATAATCAATATTAGGCCTACAATTATTGCTCCTATTATAGTTACTATTATATTATTATTATCATTATCATTATTATTATTATTATTATTATTATTATTATTATTATTGTTATTATTTGGGGAGGGGAAGATCATAGTCATCAGGTTTAATAGGCACCCGTGGGAGTAGGGTCTCACGACCTCGTATTTTTTTTCTTTAATATTTTTCCCATGTTATGGAAGAAAGAAGAATATATACATCACTGCATTCGTCTTCATTTGCTCCCTCTTTTTTTTTTTTTTGTCACCAAAACTTGGTTTGATAGACCATAGAACCACACATTCTATTTCCACTTGCAATTTTAAAAATAGGCGGTCGGCAAAGCGAGGTTTTCCTCTACGTCCGCTCATCTTATGAATAAATTATGTATGATTACAGCAGCTCTGCAGTAAACGAATGGACACAGCTGCGAGTGTAATCTGATATGGAAGGGTACGATCGGCAAATATATTTAGCCGCGTCCTAAACAGTCTGCGTACAATGACATCGGACTTGAGAGCAAACGGCGAGCAAACTAAATGACGTACCTGAGCTGCATATAGTATTCTGCAGTTGTGCAAAATACAATTACATAACAACGTTCGTTGTTTTCATTTGGGGACGCCAATAATGGCGAACTGTACGTAAATGCCCTTGTAGTCCATATCATCACGCACACACAGATTCGTGTAACCATCGTCAATACATTCAGTACACGTAACAGGCGGAGGCAAAGGTACATCACAGAACTATACACACAGTGTAGAGTGTGTAGAGTTCTGCGAGGTACATTGTGTGTGTGCGTGCGCGTCCGCCGGAAGATGTCAGAGATTTCGCTGCACCATCATCTTTAGTATCTCCCAGTGTCTCTGCAAGCTAAAAGATGGAAGATCGAGAAAGCAGGAGGCCAGCGCAGGTACCGTGAATATTGAAACGCTCGGCTCTTTCGTCACGCACAAAAATGCATTATGCATATTGCTAATTAATTTTTCTTTTTCGTCCTCGACGTCGACACGGAGGCGGAGAGGGGACGAAACCCGCGCCATTCGATGTAGGATACTCTCCTGCGGCCGACGGCACCGGTCGCAGCTGCCCGGAGCCCACGGCTCGGGAGGAGATAGACAAACCAGCAACGCCGAAATAAAACAGGAAATACATAAGGCCGCGACAACAACAACAACTTCGAGTATTATAGTATAGGATGCCGGCGAAAATAATGAAATTCCAATATCATTAACTCATAGGTCCACGCTCTAACCCTTGAGGATCTTGAGAGGCCCTATTATACCCCGAACAAGCCCAATAGCATCCCCAGCATACACCAGACCCTCAATGTCTACACCCACCTTTCACCCCTATCAGTATGTACGTTACTCTCTGTAAATTCCTTGCGGGTGCCGCATGAGAGCCTAGATGACTCTAACCCTCGACTCCTTGAGGATCTTGAGAGGCCCCATTATATTTTAATGCCGGCGAAAATAATGAAATTCCAGTATCATTAACTCATAAGTGGTAAGTAAGTTGAACCAATGATGAAAACCAGTATTTACGTTTCAGTCAAGCAAATTTGTCAGATCAGTAAAAAATAATATCCATAATGCCCGCTCGTCTGTTTTCATAAGTGATAAATCAAAACACTTGTTGCGCTGTGGATTGAGAAGGGGGTGGGGTGGCCGCAAGAAAGTCCAGTCTCTCACCACCATCGAAAACTGCATTACCTATGATGCTGATTTCACTTTGGTTAGGCGTGCTGGCAGACGTAAATGGAGGTAAACTCAACCAAAACCCGTCCTTGCGCACTTTAGTTGAAGCACTAGATTATAAGGTTGACATGTATTCGTAAGTAAATCGTAAACCGTGCTTGATAAACCATGTTGTCAATGACAACTCTTATGCTTACAGCTCTCTTATACTCATAATTATCATGTGAAAGGAATGACGGCAAGACAGAGTGCCCTTGATCGTTGCGTATTTGCTTATTGCCAAACATCCAATAATAAATTGGATCTAACACGTACATGTACATCTATATCCCAAAGAAGAAACAAATAAGAAAAAAAAAAACCACAAAGCAAATTGAAATTTTGTTTCATGTTTGTAATGTTTATGATATGTATATTCTTTACCTGGTCGAATAGATAATAATAATAATAAAAATGATAATAATAAATTGGAGGTATGAGTGAGTTCAACCACGGACCTATCCTTTATGGTTGCACGAGCAAGCTTTGTGTAAAAAAAGATTTCCTACAACTTTGTTTTGGAGTTTTCAATAGAAATATAGCATTTATATACATTTCTGTTAACAATTAGCTGTGTCAACATTACATGTTATCATATTCATTACATTGTTGTACTGATTTCGTGTGTGTGTATTTTGTATACCCAACTATTTCATTGTATTCTCAATTTGTTGGAGATGTTGAAGAATATGTAAGCAATCGATTCGTTTTGGCAAAAATTTTCTACATTGCCGCCTCTTTGTTTTCTTCGTGTTTTCTTAATTTCATTTTTCTTTACTTCACTGTTTTTGTTTGTCTTGCATTGCTGTGAAAGTAGCCTATTGAGATGGCAAACTTGAAAAAAACCCCAGAGGAAATGGAATCGACTTGAGTAATCAAAACAACAAAGCACGCAGGGAGAGAACAACGTCTGCCCTTTCACCTGGTTTTCTGTGGCACTTATCGAACAACAGGTCGCAAGTTAAATATTTGTGCACGGCTCGATTCTCACTGAAAAAAAAACTATTCCATATTCACGAAATTCACGCTCAAACACAAATACACAAGCACACACACACACACACACACACACACACACACACACACACACACACACGTTCCATGTATAAAGATATTATCTTGCTATTGTTTTCGCGAGCCTTTTTGTAACCTTGAAATCTGGAAGTGCAAGCACATATCTCTTGAACCCATAAGTAAAGATAATAAATATTGGCAATGAAAACAATATGACAGATATACAGTGGGCCAAGTTCAGCGTACCGGAGTAGAACCAAGGTCTGTTAGCAAACTCCACTCCCTGTTTCAAGATGGCCTCTTTAATGGCGTCTTTGCGATTGAGGACCACCATCCAGCGCTCGCCTGCCTTGAAGCCAAAGACGTCCCCGTACTTCTTGGCCCACTTATCAAAGATGATGTCTGGACGGTCTGTCATATCTGTCCAGGAGTATCAAAAATTTAAAAACGAAAAATCAGTGTCATCTGTTGTCGTCTGTTCTTTCGTTGTAATGTTATGCTGTTACATTTACTTTGATAATGCTATTTATTGATTTACAACAGCGGACTCGGTTTAAGCGACTATGTTCCTCTTAAAAGGAGATCTAAAAACTTAATAAGATATTCTATTGTGATAGTACTGATAAGTGATCTAATGAGGACATAGACGAGTGTATAAACAAAACGATTAGATTAGATGTATTAATTCTAGTATAATATACTCAAACAGAAATATATAGATAGGGAAAGAGGGAGAGATTGGCCTCATGAGAGAGGGAGGGAGGGAGGGAGATTCGACATTTAACATTTCATACTAGGAGCAATACTCATGTGAGGAACCACAGAATATGTTATCAGGAAATCAGAACACAAGTTTCAGAGCACGATTTTAAGTGATTACTCAAAACTTACTGCACAAGTCACGTGACATGACAATCATTACACCGTGCTATACCTCTCTGAAGAATCAGGTATCCAACCAAACCCATTTATGAAACTACATGAAAGTCCATGTATGGCCATGATGACAGCAAAATAGATGTGATGTTTAAAATATGAAACCACTCAGGAGACTGTTGGCTAGCACAAAATATGAACTGATAACAACAACAACAACAACTACAACAATAACAACAAACTTCAATGGTAAACGTCTTATCTCAAACATGAATCGAAGAGTATGCCTAAAGGTAATATTTGTGACAGAATAATTTACGCGTATTTCTAGTATCACAGTGAATTGTTCTTGTTGGTTTTCTTTGAAAAAAAAAGTGTTGAATACATCAGACTTGAGACATGTACAGAAACACCAAATAAAACCCAATGTAGATTCTGTTGTCATTGTCCCAAGTCCACAGCTTTCAGAATTGCGACGCTTATCCTACAACTGGGCTATTAGGGCAAAACATGTTTTGTACCTGCAGCATGTATCGTATACATCGTATTGTCGTAATAGCGCCATTGTTTTTTTTTTTTTCATAATATAGGCCTACCCTTTCGCTCTCATTTAGCATAGCCAGAACTGAAAGGAATTACATCGATTACTTTCAGCGCCATACCATAGATGGATCCGACAACAGGCAGCCCTCTGGGACCGGGAGGAAAGCCCTTGGGTCTGACGATGGTACGGAGGGCGAGCACGGTGACGATCACCCCAAGGACAGCAGTGACCATCACACTGTTGACCTGACCAAAAGTGGTCTCCACGGCTCCGACTGCGTCCAACATGACGAGACTTTGATGCGGCTGTTATCGGTGGTGAGAAGCTGTACCAGTGGCAAACAGACATGGAAACCACAAGACAGAACCCTAGATCATAAAATGATCGATGTTTCTGACAAGGTAGGGTGCCTCTGGGCTATGATCCTTTCTGATAATCTTCATTGGTATTTAAGAGATGATTGTATATTCATCAACCTCAAGCATGTGTCTGCTCAATAGAACAGAGATGCATTTCAATAGACAAAGAAAAGGAGGTCTTTTCATTTTGTCTTTATATATTCGAAATTATATTTTGTATAAGATAACTAATTGGTATTGACTAGGCAGCTTCTTCCCCGATAGCACTCTTATCTAACAGAACACTTCCATGATTATTAAACACTCTATTTGTGTCGGGTAATATACAGTGATGATATATTGATCAATGATAATCAATAGTCTGGAAACTAAAATATTCAATATACAGGACCCTACAACTACAGCAGCTAAATACTCTTACTTTCATGACATTGCTCTACAGTACATCCGATGAGGCGAGCTACAGAAAGGAAAATACAGGCATCACAATCTTAGATAGACTTAAACAGCGTCTCGATTCACGTGTGAGAACTTACCCAACGTCCGTTGCCGGATCAAGAGTCACAACTGCTGTCACTCGACGGAAGCCTTTTTGCGCTTGCCTTCGGGAGCGAAAAAGTCTTATAGAGGTTTCGTACGTGACGCAGAGATCATGCAATTCACATTCAAATATTTGATGTGTTCCTAAGTGCCATACTACTTTTGTCGGGTGTGTGTTTGCGTGTGTGTATGCTGCCACAAGCGATGACAAGATATTCTTATCAGTCAAACTTTGTGACTCTGACAATCTCCTAAAAAGGGCATGCAACCTCTTTTCAATCGGGGACATTGCAATAGCACCAAGGTTTGACATCACGTGTTGCTAGTGCGACCCTCAAAAGTACTAATAGTTCTAGTATCATTGAAATAGACTCGGTGTGCATTTGATAAAATGACCTGATGAATTGCATGCTGCACGTAATGCAAAAAAAAGCTTTCAATCTTTGCTGTTTGAAATATGATTCAGAATCTGACATCGGTTATTCAGTTATTTGACTGTTAAGTGAAATATCTGGCGATGACTACAGGTAAACTTTTTTTCAATTGGATAGCAGACGTAATAAACACACCAGAAAAGTATGCATTAATTTCGCGCATATCGACATGTTACACAGTGTAAAAACACAAATAAACCCAAAATATAGTATCGATAATCAAAAGAAAATTGACCACACCCCACAAGCTACTTTAAGCTTACGAGTGGGGTGATATTTGTTCTTGTTGTTTTTTTTTTTCTAGTAAGCCCTTGGAAATGGCATTGATGGTTTAAAAATATGAAATTATCATGAACTTGTAAAAGATATGATACAATGAATGATTATAAACAATAAAATACGTATCAACTTCTGGGCCCTGTCTTATAAAACTTGTGATAGAAATCAATCAATCACAAATCTCTTGAAAGCTGCATTCAATCGCTATCTGTGATTGATTGATTGCAGTTCTCCGTCTTAATTTCAATCATAACTTTTTTATAAGATGGATTTGCATTCAATTGTAAAGTTGCGATTGATTTGAATCAATCACAAGTCTTTATAAGACGGGGCCCAAATGACTTCGTTAGTATGCCTACACACGGACGGCCGGCGATACTTTTCACATTCAATTTGGAGAGAGACCAGAATCCCATTCGATATTACCTGGCAAATTGCTTACAGAGTTCGTTTAGAAGAGTGCGCCTCGCGTTCATATTGCTAACAGTGAATTAGTTTAACAGGTCTTCCCCACGTCTTCAAGGGTAAGTTTCAAGGTCCTGATATCCTTTATTTCACTTACGGTCCTCTGTGAAAAGACATTGAGTGTTTTTCTCAGTTTCCTCACGATAATGCATCTTGACGGTTGCTAGGAAACCGCATACCAATTCTTCATCAGTTTCCCTGCGGAACGATTGAAATAATATCATTATTTGCAAGAGAGAACGCCTGATTCGATTTAAGATACGGGCAATGCGCAGACGTATTTCTAAACAACTTTGTGTTACCTCTAGTTGCAGATTCAGATAAGCCTTTTAAAATGTTAAGTCTGTATCATGGTGTGGTAATAAACTGATTTCATGTGGTCTTCTTACAAATGTCTTTATAAATTCTCTATCTTGTAATAACAAAAAATTACAGAGAAGCAGGTAGCATCCTTTTTTCACCTAGTCTACATATGCCATATTGAGATAACGACAGCTGAATACAACCATGCACACACGCATTATATCCAAATCCACATATACATAAATACATACAAATATTGTTATCTTCTACTACTAGTAATACACAACACATACTCGTACAAAATCTCTCTCTCCCTTTCTCTCTCTCTCTCTCTCTCTCTCTATCTATCTATATATATATATATATATATATATATATATATATGTATATTTATGACAATCTTTCACATTTATATAATATATCTGACCTAACTTGGATTTTTTCGTCAATATGTATTCTATGATTTCTATTTATTTCTTCTTCTTTTTTAAAAAATCATAATAGCATTTCCCGTTTTCCTTACTTGGTATAGCTATATCATCTGGTCTTAATTTTTATCCGTTCTCCGTTTTTCTTTCACAAACAATGATAACTCGGGAATTACAGCCAAACCAGCTTGCTTTCACATAGGTCCCGTCATACTTCTCTTTGTTCAACCCAAACCGAGTAGTTACCATTATAACTACTGTGTATACTTTGTATATACATTGATATTGTTTTTTTTTTGTTTGTTTTGTATATTATTGACAAGGTACAAGAATTTGTGCTATTACTTTTGATAAAACGAGAAGTATGAAATACATTGGAATTGAATTGAAATTGAAATTATGTAACTGGTAAATTAAAAATCTTCACCATTCATCTCTTTGACTCTGTTGGTTTTACGTTTAGAGAGTAGACGAGTCTGGACTAAGACACAAGGGATATTTGACATCAGTCTGATATTTATTATCAAGATTACAAACTTTTTACATAGACACGCCCTCACCTCACATCGTGTTAGACTACAAGTACATGTATTTTACTTATTCTTATTGACAATACACCATTCCTCAGCTTACAATTCTACAAAATGTTCACAATAATAATATGGACTCTTTTCCCAGTTAAATGGGACTTCATGAGCATTTCCATCAAACATAATCTAGCCTCGTAAATTCATACACCACCGTATACGCGTTACACCAACAGTGTATTCAGGTTATCATATTCATCGATCAACAAAAAGACAAACACAGACAGACTAGGGTTCAAGTGGCTCAGAGCGAGATAGCTTGTCCTACAAAATAATGCACTTTGTACTAACAATGGCGGCAGAACAACTCTGCGGATAACAGAAAAATAAAGGAACACACGAAAATTATACCAATATCAAGAAATAAAAAAAAAAAATCTATATTTGAAAAAAAAAAACCCACAAACAACAGTCCTTCTTAACCCGTTGAGGACGGTTTGATTTCGCTACAACACGCATTTCCCATAGACACCTGCCCGAGTATACAGTACTCGGGACTCGTCCTCAGCGGGTTAAGGTGAAACATGTAACACCTGCTTTGGAAATGTGTTAAATCACAGAGGCACTGAACATTTATCATTTCTTATACAACAAGTGTATCTTCATATAGACGACTTCGATGGACATAATATCATTTTACCTGCTCACGTCTTAATAGTCAACCGCATGTTTTGGTATTGTGAATCACCGTATCAAACAAGCGACGAACAACTATACATTCCACAGTAGTACATCATCAAAGCAACCGGAAAGACACGATTACACTCACATTCATGAGCGCACACACTTTAACCCGACCTCCTACCTCAATCAATTCGGGAATTGCATTGCATGGCAAAACTTAGGTTTCTATACATTTATTCGACAGGATGTACCCAACACAATAATGTATGTGCATTGAATTGCTTACGATTCACTGAATTGCAGCACACACAATACCACCACAAAATAAAACAACACAAACACACCTATAGAGACAGTAATACGAGCCCATCCACCGTTCCGGAGGAAAGAGGAAAACCGTCCAGAGTGACAAAAAGATCAAAGCAACATTAGATGATGCATAATTGGTATAAAAAGTAGATATAAACTCTCCACATATTTATCCCTGTTTGAAAGAAAATAAGTATTTTATACACTAGAAATTACGAAATACAGATGAACATGAAAAAAAAATGTTGAAATGATGTACCGTACACGGTGACTATCAATGCCACAACAAAGTAATTTGCATTGAAATGTGTTGCACATTTCAAACATTACAATATACTAGAACGGAGCAGTTGCATTTAGAGCGCAGGAAAATAAAGTCAAGAATATCAATTAAATGGCTTTACATATTTCTAAAATGAACATTAAAAGGCATCGTGTACCATTTGCAGATAAAACAAAAACTCAGCTTTTGTGCTTCAAAGTTCTAAAATGTGAGTTACGAATAGGAACTACCAATGAAAACAACTCATGTGAACAATAGTTATAACAAAATTCTTTCTAGACTAAACCGTCTACAGTTATGGTTTATTTAGAAAAAAAGTGATATCTCCTTATATTTCATAGGCTGTATTGCGACATTTCTATACGGTAGGACGTTTTGTGATACAACTGATCTACACATATGCATAAAATGCTGTAACTCGAACATTGTTTAAATCACTGCTCCCGATGGTAAACAATATCTTTAATCACCCAGTTAACGTCTTCTCCCGATGAACTTGTTATTATCATCATCATTCGCACAACAATCTTATTTACACTCCCCAACTGAATCACGTATTCGGCAAAAGGGAAAGACCAAAAAAATTTTACCAAAAGCGGTTCAAGGACTTCAATCTAATCTCGACAAAAAAAAAAAAAGAAGAAGAAGGAGATAATAACAGAGAGACACATATCGAAAGCGATATCTTATAGTCACTGAAAGATTTCAAGGATCATGGTCATACACCCACACTTTCATTATCATGTCGTGTGATGATGAGGAAACAGGCTGAATGTCAGTTGAATACATTAAGAATACGATTGAGCATGAATTACACTAAAATGTAACACACGCTGAAACAAAAACAATGTAAGTGGACATGATTACTCTCATGTCTTCTTCTCCTTGAAATTACTAATCGACGTTTCATCTTCATTTATTTTTCTTTGTATTGTGTGAGGAATCTTTCGTGCCCTTCAAGTAATCGGACAGAACCCCTCTCAAATTATTATGCCGTCCGTAAATTGCACGTAAACCATAACAAGCGGAAATGGGACAATACATATTATCATAGCACATTTAACATCCTATCATACTATCACACGTCTTAACGGTTTTCCCCTGATGCTATTATAGTTGTTTCTTTTTATGTCCTCAAATCACGTGGAATGTAGCATCCTTTTTCCCTACTGAAAGTTACATCAAGGAATGCGGGCGGTGATTAAGATTTGACCTTGAACAGCAATAAAGTCAATCAGTTCCAATCCAAATTACGCCATAATTACAAAACGATAGGGATAAGATAACCTACTGCCGTTCATAACTTAATAATCGTTCTTCATCATGCATGCCTGATATTTATATTCTGACTTTCTCTTGACACCTTGCCACGTTTCATTCCCTGGCGAAATTCCTTTCTAGTGGACTAGCTGACAAATGGATTTACCTATTAAAATAGCCATTCCGACGAGCAATCAAGTGCCCTGATTACTGTCATAACGTTTCGATAATCTGTGTCGTATTATCCTGTGGGTCAGCTCAACCAACCAATAATGCAAACTCTTTCACACATCGATGCTGTAATCTTTCTTCCGTCTGGACTCGCCAGACGACTTTCACAGTTAGATTTAACATCATGCAGAGCAATGACCGCGCTTACGGTCAGCATCGTCCTCGTGGGCACAGGCCGTCATCCTGGCGAGGCACCGGAGCAGTTTTAATGGATGATAAACTGACCGTAAAGACGCATTACATCCTGCTCATTTTGTGTCAGAAGCATTGGGTTTTTTTTATCAAGGCGTCAAAGAGAACATATTACCTTCATGCAGTTCTTATAATCGTGTGAATTAGATGAAAACATGAGATAAACATTTTCGTGCCATTTGAGTACTCAAGGTTAACTATCCCCATTATTGTTATTCTCTAAAGTACAGGTTGCATTTACAAATTATTTCGGTATATACGACAAAACAATGCAAAATGACTGCGAGAGAATTGAATATTGGTAAAACAAATATGCACTACATCAAAAATGAGGAGCAGTAAATCGAAAATTATTCGATAATAGCTTAAATGTATCTTTTCCAATGGGCGAGATAAATGATTTTATTCTTTTTTCTTAATATGCATTTATTTATTTACTCAGGTAAGCGCTTGTTTTGTAACTTTGTCTTGCTTCCAGCCGTACTGCATTGTGATATGTTTGAATTCACGTAAATAATACTGCCTCTTCAAAGTCAGGTTTTAAATTCATCACAAAAATATAACAGATCGATGTAAGTAACATAATACAATTTCATAATACAGTGTACATTGACAGTTTTGCACCAAGCATGTCCAGTGTGAATTGATATGAATCCCCTAGCTGATCCTAACCCAAATCCTAATCCTAACCCCAAGCCTAATCTTAATCCTGAACCCAATTCTATCACTAACCGGTGTTTGGCCGAGGGGTAATTGTCCGTAGGGGGTAATTGTCCTGATTCGGCGTACACACATGGTAATTGTTTCAGCGCCAGCTGCATGCGCCTTAATAGCCAATTCTAAAATCTAGGTCATAGCATCACAAATACTGATAGGTGTTACGATAGGCAACTCTTTAAATTTTGCATTTAGAGCAATATGAAGCTAAAAGTGATTATTAAGGCGAGCGGGTGCATTGGATAGGGAGGATAGAGGCATAGAGTGCATTCTTAACACGGTGTAAAGAAAGTCACGTGATTGACGATCAGCCTGCTCTCTTCCGTTTCGAGAAATGAGTACGTGATGGGCGGTTTATGGATACTGAATCATGACAAGAAGAAAGGCAATACTTTTTTTTTCAACATATAATAAAACTAATGCTATGTATACCTGCACATGCATGTCTACGTACGTGTGTCTGTACCTCAGAACGACTACAACCCCACGGAAATCTCGGTTGCAAGTCTGTATCATATTATAACTAAACGTTCTTTCTGCGTTTGAGCAAGCCTCACGATTGCGTAACATGTTCCCCCACCGATCAGATGTCACATTCCCAGATTCGTTGGTCAATTCGGAACACTAGTTCACATCGTGACGTCGTCAAACCAGTACTGTCACTATTCTGAGCAGGAAACAACATGGAACACAAAACTATCAGGTATATCGTGACATTTAACTCATACTGCCATGTTCGTATCTGTTAGGTTAGGAACAGTATGGAACATAAAACTAAGTATAATGAAGCGAATCTTTCTGGTCACTAACCCGTCTCAACGATGACGCAATGGATAAAATTAGGTTTAAAGACGTTGATCAATTGCATGTTTTGTGGCGTAAACAGCCAATCTTTGGCTTTACGAGAATATCGTCTCTATCCCAATGCGTTGAATCCTCCTCAAGAAAGATAATTATGGAAACGATAATTCCCCGTGGTACCGTCGTTCCTCCACATGAGGCTGGTGGTGCCCGGGTATATTCTCGTTACTTTCGTTTCTTAATTTCCCTCTCAAGTTATTTTGGTAATGTTTCTTGTCTCAACAGCCGATATGCTCCAAGGAGTTGGCCCTGACCCTCATCTTCTTATCATAGCAGTAGATTCCACTCTCAGGCAATCAGTTGGCACCATTAAGGAGAAAGGAATTGTCATCAATCCAGGGAAGTCAAACCGTGACAGGAGTATAAGGTAATATCTTATCGATCTTGGTAATGCAGGTAATATTGCAAGAGTAGAAGCACTTTTGACAGAAGCTCAGGTCTTGCTAGCCTCTCTTGAGAATGCTTCTGCTAAGATTGATTTCATTCTCAATGCCAAAGAAACACGAATTACAAATGACAATAAATGAGGGAGCTGAGCATCTGCAAATCCCCTCCACTGGTAGTTCCCAGCTAAGTGAGGTCAACGACTTTTGATATCCAGGCTCCTGCGTGGATGACTCCACGAAGAACTTCACGATTCGCAAAGCACAAGCTTGAAATGCATTGTATGCATCATTAGAAATTTCGATCTTTCTGTCTCCGACTATCTTTCTTTCTTTCTTGATTTCCACATTTTGGAATGTAACATCCTGACCGTAGGAGAAAAACCCGAAGAAGTTCAGTGAAAATATTTCTTGCTGTTTCAAAACGTCACCTTTTCGGACTTACGGTGTACTTGTACTCTCCATAAAGTACGTTGTCCAAAGTTGTAAATATTTAAAGTCACGGATTATATTTCGTTCATTCAGCTGACGACGACAGTGCCAGACTTTACGGCAACAATTTCCAATAAACGACTCACGACGAGACCCACCCCTTCCCAATAATATCCGTTTGCAGAATGAAAAGAGAGATGCCTGGTAAAATCACGTGTAAATAAGTATAGTCACTATATATCCAGCAGCATCCATGTCACAAGGAGCTTTTGCGATTCTGAGGCTTACAACTAACAACGCGACTAACAATGAAATAGATAATGCCTTTGGTGCTCTACGATGCATAAACTTTCTGGATGGAACAACTGCACAGGAACTAGCGCATGCATTCATTTTAAGTCAATGAGATAAAAAGATCGGTTTGCTCATTGGAGTTCCGGAATCTCAGCTAATAGGACTCCAACAGATACAAAATTCAGCTGCACGGATTGTAACACGCAAAACAAAATTGGATCATAAAGCCGTTAAGGGCTCGTATCAAGTATAAGGTTCTTTCACTAGCTTGTATTTAAATGTCATCATGGAAAAGCTCGTGCCTATCTCAGTGAACTCATCAAGCCATATCAGCCCTGTCTTAATCTACGCTTACGTGTGAAATATAAGACATTTGATGAAAGGGCTATTTGAAAAAAAATAGCACTAGCATTACGGAACAATCTCCCCCATAAGCCTTAGACATATTACAGATTTTGCTAAATTCAAATCTGTGCTATTGTGTGTTTCTAAGACCTGAATATCATTATTTACTTGCTCATTAGCGGTCGATAAGAGGTCCGTGTCCATTGGTGACAACGGCAAACAAGGAAAACGTAAAACAAGTAATTTTTTTTTTCAATGAAATCATGACGGCCAAAATGTCAAATCTGTCCCATTGAGAAGAACGATTCTCTATTGACGAGTTTGGAATTCCGTTCTCCTCTGTCAAGCTATTAGAGGCAATATGAAATAAAAAATGATAAAAGCAAGTGTAAGGGGCATCCATACTACTTTTCCGACTTTTCACGTCCATCTAGTACTCTCTTTCCATGCATTTTCTAATCACATTTGCAGCTGCTGGTTGGATTACTGTATTTTTGTCATGCATCTGCATGAACGCTTACTTTCATTACGCAACAATAATAACATTGTGAGGGAAATCTAATTCCATCTATCTAACTAATGCTACTACTACCAACATAGATGTCACAGGTTATACCTGTGACGAGAATATAGTTATCTTGGGAGGGAGATGAAAACATCTTTTTGAGCTTTCATCAAATTAGTTTTTCCCTCTTTACAGAGAGCAAATGCAATACTGACATATCTAAGTCTTCTTATTAACTCTTTGAAAGTTTCCGTTCATCGATTGTAATCGACTTTTCATTTTGACATTTCATAGTGCATTGCATGCCACACACACATACACACACACACACACAAATACATACAAAGACAATGACATAATATATCAGTCTTTCATTACATCTTATCAAACTAGCTTCCTAGATCTCTTCCATTCTTATAGAGGGTCGTGTAATTAGCACTTTTATCATGATTAAGATTTCTTTACCAGTTTACCAGTTCTTTACCATTTACCATGATTAAGATCTCTTCATCATTTTACCATTTCTCTTTACCATTTACCATGATTAAGATTTCTTCACCATTTTACCACTTCTCTTTACCATTTACCATGATAAAGATCTCTTCACCATTTTACCATTTCTCTTTACCATTTACCATGGTTAAAGGGGATGGCTAGTAACTGATCAGTGGGAATCAGTGGAAATGCTGGGAGATGATTGTCCCAATTTTTGTGGGATTCATTTAAGAGTACATTATATATCTACTGTTGTGTGACAATTATTTGCTTCAGAGAGGTCTCATATTCAAGTAATGTGCAGATTAATGCCCCTTCACTGTACAGGCATGCTAACCTGGAAACATTAAACTGCACATTACTTGAATATGAGACCATTCTGAAGCAAACACACACTCACACAACAATAGATATATAATGTACTCTTAAATGAATCCCACAAGGATTGGAACAACCATTTCCCATCATTCCTACTGATTCCCACTGATCAGTAACTAGCCATCTCCTTTGATATCTCTTCACCATTTTACCATTTCTCTTTACCATTTCCCATGATTAAGATCTCTTCACCATTTTACCATTTCTCTTTACCATTCAACCATGATTCAAGATCTCTTTTCAATCACCACTTCGTAGTCTTTGAGGATCCGTCCCGCCGCCGACTCGGGCTGGAGTTGCAGCAGGTCGACGTCGGTGTGACCCGCTGGTTTTGAGATGGTGTAGTTCTGCACCAGCCAGGAGGATATAAGGAAGAGGTCGGCCTTGGCCACTGCCTCCCCGAGGCAGCTGCGACGTCCGGTCCCAAACGGGAGGAAGCTAGGAGGGTGCTGTCTCATCGAGCCAGTCGGATCAAGGAAGTGCTCTGAGAAATAAGAGAGAGACAGCGAAATGATTCAATAATGGCATATTGTTCTACTGGACAAGTGCATCCCTATAAGGGCATCACGGCATTCTTCTGGATAGTTCGATGGTTGCATTACACAGTAGAAGTAAAATGATGTGCTTGTTTTTATTTTTTTTATGGGAATTAGTGAGTTGAGAGGTATATGTACCCCTGATCGAGATCGAAGTGACAAGGACACTAAATTGTAACATATATTCTGTATTCTTTTTACTCTTTTCTTTTCCTTCCTTTTTTGGCATAGAGGAAACAAAATGAGCAGAAAAAAACAGTGGTCTCATCTGTCCCAAATGTAGTGTGGTACTTAACAACGAACTGTCAGGACACGACTGAAATGAGGTATACTATTGCACTATCGTTCACTTCAACAATATGCCCGACTTAGAATATCTAACATCCACAAGCAGGTAAGCGGACAAAACAATCAAGCTATAGTTAAGCTCCTGGTAAAATACATGTATATGATTGCGACCTCTGTAGTGTGGTACTTACGGGGTTTACTTGAAGAATATCACACTGAATGCAGCCATAATGATGTGCGACATAATAATGTTATTATCGAATGAAACAGACTTTGTAAATACATGTAAAAATATAATTTTGCTTATACAATGTATCATGATAACTCATACACTGTACACTTTTTTTTAAAACAGTAAGACATATAACATTAACCCCGCAAAGCTAAATATATGTCATGTGACTTGAAAATTATGTAACACCATAATAGTAACCACATTAGGCGCTACCAATACAACTATGCATGCATGCAGCTTACTGTTGGTCACTTGGGTTAAAACAAAGGTTAGAAAATCAACATATGCGATATTGATACGAAACACATTTATATTCACCTATATCATATGTATGTATGTATATGAATATATATATATATATATATATATATATATATATATATATATATATATATAGATAGATATATATAGATATATATATATAAACCAAACCATAGAATATAATTGAACATTCATAAAACTACATTATAGCAAGTAACATAAAAGGAAGTAACTCATAGAAATAATTATGTCTTATATGAATCCTTTTCTTACCAGGCCTGAAAGAGTTAGGCTCCGCCCACTCTCTGGGGTCAAAGTGCATGGAGAAATGGTTGATGATGACGACGGTGTCCTTTGGAATCAGATATCCATCTGGGGTAAATAGGTGTGAGAATAAAACTGTAATTTGTATTGATTAAATACTAGACACTTAACAACGAGCATTGTTTCTTCCGTCATAATACAAGTGTACATGAAGTACATTCTCTCTTTTTTCATATAATTTTATTCCACATTCTATACAATAATCATCAAATACCTATAGAAAACTGTTTTATAGGGAAAGAGTGGGAACCAATACGGGTCAAATTGCTTGTTAGAAACCCCCCCCCCCCGCATAATATACATTACAAAAAAAAACATGTTTCTGTGCACACAAGACCCTATCATTTTGTATTGTAGCTCTATGTGTAGACATCTGTATGGCTACAGATTGAAAAGTAACCATCTGTGCGCGTATTTGTATATGCGGTCGCGTGATTGCATACTAGTGCGCTTTTGGTAAAGATCATAAAAAAATAGAGTTGGTCCTTACAGAACTCCGTGTCCACCGTAGTAGAGTGTGGCACTCCGACGGGGCCGACTGAGCTGTAGCGAATTGACTCCATCACCGTTGCCTCGGTGTACGGGAGGGTACCGCGATCAGCGAGGCACGGAGGGCGATCACGGCCGATGACCCGGTCGATCTCCTGCTGGACCTTTAGCTGGATGTCGGGATGCTCAGCCATGAGGGCGACAAACCAATAAAGCCGCTGAAGCGACGTCTCGATACCGGCTATTAAAAAGAATTAGGTGTCGGCAAAAATTGATGGACATGACATCAAAATAGACGAGAATAAACAGATACCTGGTGTGATCATCTCGTGCACGAAGCCGCCGTTTTAGGACCTATTTGGTCAGAAGGTGTCATGCTATGATCAATTAAAAAAAAAAAAACAATATGCAAACGGGATACCATCCCAGCTCTCAATCGTAGCGATCAATCGTAACTACGCTTGCTCATTTATGGAGCCGTTGCTAGAAATGTTTGGTTTTAAACGCATCTACGATGTCCCCTAATACACACAAACTTTGTAATTGCGAGTAAAGGCTCTTGTACAACATCATCCATTGGGCTGAAAGCTCAAAAGAAGTGACGGCAGAATAGTTGATCTTTTTCAATTGTTTGCTTCTCATTTCTAGATGACAAAGTCCCTAAATATATTACTTTACTAATTCCCTTATTCAATCATCCATTCATAATTATTTACCTACCTACACATAACCTATTTGCTTCAACAATAATCCTCTATCTACTGCATACCACAGGGGGCGACATGTTTTCGGTACATTTGGGTAGCTCTTCAGAGGAGAATCAATCACTAAATGATGTGTCCACGTTAGAATGAGAAATAATGGGGGGGGGGGGAAGGCAGAAGACAAATGTCTTACCGATGAATATATCATTGACAGTCTGCACTAAATGGGTGTCTGTGAGGTTGTCGATGTTCTCGTGTTTACTCTCTATAGCCTCCTTCTGGGCTAGTAGCATGAAGTCACAGAAATCTCTCAAATTGTCTGCAAGAATGGTTGATATGGCAGAGAAGACAATGACAAAAACGATTTACTGGCATTGGAATAGTCATGATTCTCCCTTATTGCCCGATTTCCACCTAATGATCTAGTCTGTTTAATTACACCATATTAGTGAATGGCATACTATCAACTTATAAGATGAAACGTTTGAAGTGTTGATATTCCGTGACTTATACTTGTGACTGGTAGACAATATATTTACGTTTACACACTGGAGTGATGATAACTTTGAGATGACCGTGATTACAATTTATAAACAAAATAATTACAGACACCTGGACGTGTCGGCCATCTTGCTAATGATACCTTATTGATTGGTTTTTTAGACGAAAACTCCGTAATTTACTAATTAATAGCAATAACGTCATAAATCGTCTCTTTTGCAAAGCTGAATCGTAAGAGAATATTGCCCTAAAGCGCATATATGTTGGTTATTAATGTGTCTCCATTTTAGATGAAAAATAACAATAAGAAGATTAAGAACCCATCTTTATATATATATATATATATATTTACCACATAGACTCAAAGTGCTTGGACGAATACAACGAAAGATAAAATGTAATGCAAGGAACAGACTGGTTTGATCCTATCCTCTCCAGGGGCTTACCCGGGTCAAATGTGGCTTTGTGACGTTCCATCTGAGGCATCGACCAAGCCAGGTATTGTGACTTGATATCGTTCATAAGGGTGGTGCCGCTGGTAGATATGTAGCGGGCCCATGGGAAGATGTCTGCCACAAGACCGAAGCCCACCCTCTCCCACATCTCCCGAGAGAACTTGATATACTTTAGCAGCTTGGGATCGTCGAATCGAAAGCTGCAAGACAAATCCAAGAAACTTTATTACACTTATTACCAAGATGAGGTATATGATTCTGTGTATCAACATGGAATTGTAAAATTTTGAAATTTACGATGTGTAGTGCATAAAACCAGTTAAAAAAGGAATGCAACATTTAGAGATAAAAATATTCTTCTGTTGCGACGCTCATCCTCGTTTGTATAAAGAGGCTGACCCACTTTGTGTATAATCATGTATGAGGTTGTGCGTATGTGTTTTATTTTGTTTTGTTTTGTCTTTTTCTGTTTTCCTTTTTTTTTCATCAGGCAATATGCCTCGGCCTCATTAGTTCATTACATGTTGTAATTAGTTATTGTTCATGAGGGGACTGCAAATTACAAGCCAAGCTTTTCAGCAGTCAACTTCTTTTCCAACAAAATACAATGCTCTTTTATACCGTGAATTCCACTGTATGATGACTGCACTACTTCATTACACCATAATTTTCCCTTTTATGTCTTTGATTCTGTATAACTATGTGCTACGGCTGATATCATGCTGGTTTCATATTTTGTTGGAAATGGAATAAATGGAATGAAATAAATGACATGAAATTACGAAACAACTGCGGTAAGATATATATCCCCGCTATCTTTATATACAACATATTCTATAGATGGCAAACGGAAATGTTGATACCTCTCAGCAAAGCACATCTGGGAAAGGACGTTGTAGATGGTAAGAGTGAGGAGGAGTTTGGGGTCGAGAGGTTTATCCCCGTTCCGTGCGATGACTTCCTCCGCCTGGGGGAACACCTTGTGAACCAGCTTGTCAAGATTCTTCCCCGTCGCGAAGTGCCTGAGGGGTGACAGAGAGAGACTCCTCACTACAAAGGTGGTGTAAAACGCGACACAGTTCCACGACCCGCTCCGGTTTAACGCATCATCAGATAATACTCCTGTCTCCATGGCAACTCCCTGTCGTCATCACCACCTCCCCTTACCTCCAGCTCATTCTTCTTTGCATAACTCTATTTATCTATCCGTCTATTTTCCTGCCATACTCAGCATGCTCAGCCACTTTTTTCTGTTACTTTGTTGTTTAAGATGAAAGCCTTTGCAACTGTGAAGAATTTGTCCATCGGGCAACTATACAATGCGATTACGAGTACCACTGTGAGATATCCGCTTGGGAAGACGTCGCACTTAAAAGCATATGAGCAAAAGTTGAACGAAATTCTCAACAACTACACGTAAGAGAGAGGGAACATTGGCCAACTCAATTACGCCCAGAGAGAATATGTAATGTTTGGCGATAAGTCGCACAAACAAAATTCGCTGAATAACAAGGAAACAAAGAAAGTAGAGTTCGCCTATAGCACATACTTCGTTTCTCCTCCTTATTGATGTAAACTCGCAGGCAATGTTGAATAAGATTCTGCATTTATCCTACCATGTGAGCATTTTCGAGAGGGTTCACAGAAATCAGGTTAGTGCGTGTGCCAGCATGTTTCGTTTATATACTCTCTGGCTAAAAAGAAGCACGCTTCGAACAAGCTATAAGCATGCATAAAAACATGACTACATGACTAGAGAAGATACACAACGACCGTAAAATTGATATAATATTTGTGGTTTTGCTGTGAAAATAGCCGGACCTTTAATGAACTCAGTCGTTGATCTTCAGGCGAGTTTTTAAGATTGTAATAATTACCACTATAATCAATGATAATTGAACTAATAAAATAATGATAATGATAATTATAATAATAACAACAACAACAATAATAAAAAAAACAACAACAACAACAATAATAATAATAATAATAATAATGATAATAATAATAACAATAAAAATAATAATAATAATAACAATAATAACAATAACAATAATGCCGCCATAGATATTGTAATTGTCATCGCCATTCATCCGTTGCAACTTCAGATGTTGGCTGTATAATCTGAGTATGAACACAAGAATGCTTACATCTAGATTCAAAAAGGACAAAACCATCATCTCAAAGCAATATCTGTGCGCGATGCATCCATCTTTACATTTATTGATATGATATGATAGTCTTACTTTAGGTCATCTTTCGATGAGTCCTCTACCAGTCAATTCATCTGATTGTACTCTTTTGATTGAGGTCAACTTCATAATGGTTAGGTGTGGGATAGCACTTTAATTAAAATGGCGATGCACAAGGAGGTGATGGCACAAAAACCACTGCGATTTAATGGGAACAAATGAATTGTAAGGTAAGAAAAAAAAATGCACTCCTTATTCAAACCCCAAAGTCAAAATAATCAACATTGAAAAACAAGCAAAAGAACGTAAATGATGCAAAGCAAGAAAAACAAAATAGTGACGTCAAGGTTGTGCAATTACCTTAGAGCTGAGTGCGCCAGTTTGCGATGGAGCTTCCATGTATCAGTGTAGGGACTGAAGACGATGTCTTTAAATCCCTCAGACAAGATCTCCGCTGGAGAGAGAGAGAGACAAGGATGAGATAAGGATGAAGAGATGAGAAAGGGTTGGGGAGATGGGGAGTGTTTGGGGATGCAAGATGGGGGAGGAATGCCATTGAAGAGTAAAGCAGCGAATATTAATCTGTTAAGTAGCTGATACCACTGATAGGGTTTAGGTAGTTCCTCGCTCGAAACATTGAATCAGCTGGGTTCAAGGCTGTGCTTCAGGGAAAATAATCAGGGCGATTTTAGAATCGAAATCTCGTTACTCCGTGTTAGTTTGGACGAATGCCTGGCATCTTATTTAATTATTCCTTGCATTGTGGTGATAAAGCCGTGGAAAGCGAGGCTAACGAAGTAGGAATGAATGTATAACGACGTAATGTACGCCCCATGTTGCGATTATTTACCTTTCTCTTCGTGGAGACGTAAAGTGCAACAAAGGAACAACTGTAAAACGCATACGTTGTAGCATTTAGTCAAAGGCAATGTACTTTTTCGTTCTGGTTTCTGCTCCAGTGTTATGGCAGTAATAAAAAACCAGAATATGAACATGGACTCAGAGAACGACATTAAACAAAGTAAAAAACTCCATGTAAAGAAATCAAATCGTTTGGAGCTTTTTTTTATTTGTCACTTTCGTAATCACCAACAAGGCAGACTAAAAAAAAAATGCGGCAAACGCCACACGCGAAATGATTACAAAGTAGACGAATTCCAAGCACGTGAAATTAACATGAAGTTCTATTCAGGACCACTTGTATTAAATACCATTCACATTATGATACAATATTTCATCACACAATCGACATATGCATATCAATCGTGATACAATATGACGTGTTCATTTTACAAACACGTCGACAATGATGATGGCGGAACCGATCGAACTGCTCCTGACTACACTTCGCCGATCGCCCTTTGTGGTCAAGTTGCCATTATTCCTTCATGTTGCCAAACCCACATGAGCAGGCGTCTACACATTTCACAAGACACTTACTCAAACTGAGTGGTAGACCTACAGATAAAACTTACAAAGTTGATTCACTCAGTCTGAGTAAGAATAACCTCCGAAAATAAAATCAAACGGAAATTTCATTTAACTTTACATTTCAACTTAAAAGGAATTTCAAGCAGTGCATGCATATTGCTATTTTGTAGTCAGATTCTCCGTACTTTATTTCCGTCTGATTTTATTTTCGGAGGTTATTCAGGAAATGCCATTTAACTTTACATTTCAATTTAAAAGCAATTTCAAGCGTGTATGCATATTGCTTTTTTTGTAGTCAGATTCTCCGTACTTTATTTCCGTTTTATTTTATTTGCGGAGGTTATTCAGTCATGTAAGGGCCGACGTTATATCAAACATTTGCTTCCCTATTATGTACTGTAAGAACATACTTTTAATAGTGGGGAAAACTGATGCCGAAATGTAGCATTTATTGCATTGGTAGCCTGTGTTCATGCTACAGTGAGTTACTGGATAGGCCTACATGAATTGAGACCACCAATAAGAAGCAAGAATTTACCACCAAAACCGTTCCTAGTGGTAGGTTTAAATCCTTATAAATTCTTTTGATAGTCACATGTCTTGTGCTCACCGATGCATAATACAGCAGAATGTTTATCAAAATGAAATTAGACTAATTCCTAATGAATAATTTTGAAGTCTAGACAACGTAGGAACTGGATTTAGTCCATTTATAGGGTAAAGGGGTTTACCAGCCCCACGTGCTCATTGAAGCCTGACACCTTGAAGGAAATGCCATATGATCACTGTAATGCAAATCAGTCTTAAACACAATGAAAAAAATGTCATTCAGTTGATTCACGTGCACAAAATCAAAGTACTACATACTGCATAATTTCAATGAGACATTTTTGTTTGTTTTATAATGTGCTCATTAAACCCTGGATTGACGTACATTGAGTGTAAAAGTCGTTGTTAGCTTTCCAAAACATAAATTCCACCTGCTGGAACAAATGTACCATGAGAAATATGTCCAAACTGCCATTTTGGCAATTTTTACCCCGAGATCACTCAACCGTGAAATTTTGACCACAAGTCAAATGGTATGACAGGAAGCACATAAATTGTGCATTGCATGCCTTCTTATGCTGGAAAATTGAATTTGTTCCAATATCATTGAATCAAAGTTACAAAATACGGCTTGTGAACTTAAAAAAAGTGACCATTTTGCCTTCAAGGCGTGCTCACTAAAGCGTGGTCGGTCGATATACACTGAATTCCACATGATAGGTAGCTTGGGAGTGCAGCTACCTGCCCCTGTGTTTAGATTTCCTCAAATGTTCCTGATTCAGAAATTACAGCGATTTGTTTTAGGGGGAACTTACTTTTTGTTTAGTGTTTATATATTACATAATTATATATATATATATTTATATACATATATTCATATATAAGTATAAGAAAGGACGAAGAAATCGATGCGTATAGCTTTGACATAAATATTCCTTTTACTGTTCCTCCTAATATACAAGTGTATATATATATATATATATATATATATATATATATATATATTTATATAAGTTTGAGAAAGGAAGAAGAAATCGATGCGTAGCTTTGACATAAATATTCCTCTTACTGTTCATCCTAATATATACGTGTGTGTATATATATATATATATATATGTATATATATATATACATATATACATATGTATGTGACGGAAGGAAAACTTGCAGTATAGACGTTGCAGTGATGTTCAGTATATATATATATATATATATATATATATATATATATATATACTGTATTTATCGAGAGAGAGGCAGAGGGAGAGAGAGAGACAAAGTTGATAACTTCAAGAATCAGCATGGAGAGAATGATTAACAGATCTGTTTCTATATACATCAGATAGGCATAAGTCGGAATCTCCGCCACTGCATCTCAAGTTGAAGTCCCCAGAGTCATGGCAGATGTGCATGGCTTGACCCATATATCTCCCTGACGCAAAACCGAGCAGCGCTCTGTCAATAATAAGGCAGCTTTGTTGCTTTACTGATATGTACCGTGTTTATGCTCTCTCGATCCCGACACCTCTCGATCATTTTTCTATGAGCTCCGGTGTGTTGACATTTCGGAAAGTTGCCATCACATCACACATGCCCAACACCATTCTACGCTCTCAGCAGTCTTTCACGCCGCCAAAACAAAAACAAAACAAAAAAAAAAGCAAAAACAAAGACCAAAAAACGAACAAACCAATAATCAATGAACAAAAACCAACCAAAAAAACAAAAACAAAAACAATAAAAAGACAGAAGCTACATGATATTCTTTTGGAAGGGGCCTCAAACACGTAACAAGCGTATGTCGAAAAAAAACCCCCAAACAAACGACATAGCAAATCTTTTGCTTATCTGTACATGACTGTTGTATGAAAACACGAATGATTGTATAGATAAAAAAACAAACAAAGTATATAGATAGATATAAATAATATATATAAATGAATATACTGTAAACTGCTTCTTTTGATTTGAAAGAAAACCGAATTGAATTGAATTGAATTGAATTGAATAAAGTGAATGCTACACAAATAAAAACAAATTAGCACATATGAATAAAGTATCTAAACACGGAGGGGGTGAAAGCAATAACTATAGATCAAAAGTCAAAGTAGAAAATCCATATAAATAGATGAATATCGTTTACAATAACAACTACGCCTTCATAATTTCCTAGCAGTTGGTTTCAATGCCATTTCCTTCAACACCTTACCTGATCGCACTCACTTTGTGCTTTCCATCATAATACTAGGGAATATTGGTTGGCTGATATTCTCCACAGAATCTGTACGCTAGCCTTAAAGGGCTGATTTCACGGGGCACGCGAACTATTTGCGAAGGGCGCGAATGGCAAAATCCAGCATTCGTATTTTAGTCTGCAAAAGATCGCCAAAAGAACGGTCGCTGCTTATAAATTTACTCGGTGACAATCATACCGTCCGCCCCGCATTCCACACATTGTGAACACTACTGATTCTATGGCAAGCCGAATTACCGCTGGTTTCGGTATCTCTGAGAGTGCCAAATGATCACATTTTGAAAATTGCAAGGGTTGACAAAAATGGTCCTAAAATCATAACGCATTAACCAAAATTAAAGAACTTGGAGTCATTCTACTGGGGGAAAAAATGGCCTTTCAAATTGTATGCAAAATAGTGACATGATTATTTGCAACAATTTTTCTGAAATTAAAGATCATAGATGTTCCGTTCTTTCTGGGCCACCCTGTATAGTAAAAAAAAAATAGATAAATAAAGACCAGCAAAGACAACGAAATGTTTGATATACAAACAAATTATTATAAAGTATGCCAAAATTACATTGAAACTAGAGATTATGTGCGGGGAGAAACTGCTTAAAAAAAAGATAAGTGCTTTACTAGTGGAGGTAGGTCCTCAGAGAAAAAAAAATGTAGGCGCACACACAACAGAGAAATGAAAGAAAAAGAAAAGAGAATTACAGGAAAGAAAAAAAAAAACTTCTCATCTCTCCTTGGAAACATCGCTCCCATGATTATTGAAAAATTTGCCTTGTTCGCATTTCCGTTGCGTGTTCTTCGTGGACGAAACATGCCGTACTTTAGCGATGATACACACGGCATCCGCACATACGTCGGGAGACCTTCGCACAAATTGCGCAAGGATGGTTTTCGGCTTCATTGTCGGAACACATTCGGAGAAAAACTTTTCCAAATGTTGGATTTTGCCATTCGCGTCCTTTGCAAATCGTTCGCGTGCTCCATGAAATCAGGCCTTTACCAACGGGGAATTCCGGACCAGTTAAAAGTTCTTCCGATAAGAAAGAGTAACATTTTTTTTTTTAATTCGCACAAGCTTAACATTGATCAAAGTCCAGTTTTGATCAAATTTTCCCTGCAGTGCTTGCAAACATTAATGTACTCTGTATTTTCAGATTAACTTTTAATGGGCCCGGAATCAACATTTAAGCACTGAAGAGGACATGGTGCCGTAGAGCTATTGTGATACGTAAATGTGATACGTAGAGATATTGTAATCAAACTGTCACAGCAATCCTCACCGGAGTAAACCTGAGGGCGTCCGGCAAACTCGGCTCCCCTCTTCAGCATCGCTTCCTTGATCATATCTACAGAATTCAGTACGACGACCCATCGTTCTCCCACTCGAAGGCTGAAGATGTCGCCGTATTTCTTCATAAACTTGTCGAGCAGGATCTCACTCCGATCGTTCAATTCTGTGTGGCAGGAGTAGATATTAAGCAGCAGAAATACAGTGGTGAAGTCGCGTTACAAATTGACAAAAGCTAGTAACGCTGTCTCGGGTATACCATTTCGAAACACAAACCAGTTGCACAAACTAAGACTATAATATTTCTGAATATAAAAGTCGTGAACCCTATATCCGTTTGCATCTTAATTGAAAAAAAAAAACAACTCAAAGAAGAAAGACAAGATTTTGAGTTTCCCTTCATTACGTACCGTATCATAATACAAATTAACACATACATATTTTTTTTTTCTCGCCACTATGTTACAAACATCTACATCATTTTTGTATGCACGTGTCTGCGTCCGTGTCTGTGTCTGCGTCTGCGGTAAGTTGTAAGTAGTGTTACGTAAGAGAAATTTTCGTTGTAAATGGCATATTATGTGTAAACTGTGCGCAAATCACGTAAATTTCAGTCTTCAAAATAATGTGAGATGGCTAATCCCAGACTTCCCTGGTAATACTTTCAGGACCTCATCTAATCTGCATGTGTAATTGTGTCCTTTCAGACAGAAGAATTGAAACATTTTTAATTTTAATTTTATTTTCATATTTCTCGATGAGAAAAAAATACATCAAATATAACAAAATTAAATAATACACGATAACTAGGCAGGAGGCATAATATTACACAATGAAATACATGACATCCACCTAGGAGACATATATAGAAATATTGCAAACATAGAAAACATAGTGGTCGACCTACGTAAAATTGGAATCTGCGAATAAATGCTAAAGAAATATGAAGGAACCTACTTAAAAGCAAGCTTGTCGAGCGTAGGTTCCAGTTAAAATCAAGCTTAAAGATTGAGATGAGGAGCAAGGGTAAAGTAAATGACCAAATCATAGAGAAAAAAAGATATATATACCGTATATCCAAAAAAAAAAATACAACGGGGACCTCCGCAAAGATTGAAAAATAGAGAATCAATCCAAATAAAATTTAAGGATATGAAGCTATACCACATCTTACAGAAAACCCCACCCGATTTGCTTCAGTGGTCAAAGAGAAATGAGAATTTTTGTAGAGCATGTCAGAAATCCCTTCCCTCCAAGTTTTGTCCATTGTGTTCACACGTTGATATGCAGTTCCGAGTGCATCCAGGTGCGAAATTTGGAAGAATCAGACTCATGACATGCTTTAAAAGAATCCACATTTCTCCGTGACCACTTAACCAAACTGAATGGGGTTTTCTGCAAAATTATAGCTATGATGTTATATTTTAACACTCTGAAATAGCATTCAGATAGTTTAATCATATTGGAAGTTTTCAGTGCGAAAATCTGATTGTAATTTTTTTGGGGGACATACTGTATATTGTTATTACTATCATTATTATTATTATTATTATTACTATTATTATTATTATTATTATTATTATTATTATTATTATTATTATTATATATTTGTCCTTCCCTAAAACGAAGCTATCATTGTTCTTTTTGATATCATGTTATCAAATTTTATTTGAACGAGGAGCGAAATTTGTCTTTTCTCTTTGTCTGTCTGTCTGTCTGTCAGTCTGTCTGTCCAGTTCTGCTCTCCCTCAATCAAGACGCTTAGTAACACACGTAATACTGCCCCGCCTAATGAATTCACACCCCCCCCCCCCGAAAAAATAGCTCTATTCCTCGATATACCTCCTATCACACTGATTCAGTGTGCAAGGCAAAAACGAGTCAACAATTGCAAACAAGGACAGGATTAAAAAGGTAATACAGTGTACTATGAAGCCCTTTTTTCCCATCTCGACATACAATCTTTGTATCTACGTATTCGTTGATTTATGCATGGGTTGCGTGTTTTTGCTTTTATGCAACCACCCTATGGGGGGAAAACAAATAATACAAGAATGAATAAAATACGAATGTGTTGGCGTTTGTCAGTAATGGCTAACTTGAAAAAAAAAATGTTGCATCGAGAAACAAGAAGTAGGAACAATAGCAACTGAAATCTTGCGCGTAAATAAACAAGTAAGCACCCACTGATAGACGATTCTGTTTGAGCTAGCTATCTATAAGCCAGGGTCAACGAACATTAATGGGTAATCTGCTTACGCCTGCTACACAATAAAACAGAAACAGACCTTTGGCGCTTTTCTTATATTAGCCCGGAAAGCGAAGAATCCCAAGGTAATCAAAAGGTATTAGACTTACATCATCAGAGAGAAGGAAGTATAGATGAAGTAGCGCAGAATATCCGGAATATGTTCATGAGATTGATAAAAAAAATTGTTAATATGTTTATGTATACATATCCCATCATGCAATATTATATATATATACATATATATATATATATATATATATATATATATATATATATATATATATATATAATATATATGTATATATATTTATATATATACATGTATATATATATATATATATATATATTCATATTTATTTATTTATTCATATGTAAGAATTTTCTTTTGTCAGCAATATGTATGTGTTTATATAAAAATGAATGTGCATGTGTGTGTATTTCTTTAACATGCGCTACCCCGGAAGGATGAAGCGTTTGAGGCTATTAAACTTTGAGGTTTTTATCAAACATCAAAACGTTTTCTTTGCAGAAGCTATTAGACGATAACAATGTATCCAGTACCAAGTTGCTAGTACACTGTTACGTAAGGCCTTTCTGTAATCGTAAGAATTGCTCAGATTACCCACAATAAAATGCGAAGAGCTCAGCGTCGAACAAATTCCTCATTATTAACTCTTACAAGCTTAGTAATGTATGACATACATGTTTGTCATGGATAATCCCTTTATTGTGTGGATAATTTCTGTTTTTTGTTTTACTTTTAAACTCAGTCTTCCGAGAAGAAATCTTTTTAAAATCAATACTTGACTTTGCCTGGAGACAAGGCGTTGAATAGCGAATTGACCCGTCCCTCGATCAGTAATCAAACCTGAAGGTATACGGCGAGGCAACATTTGAATATTGAATTTTTAAAAAGTGCTAGGGATAGACAGCATGTTTCAGATAGAGCTCAGCTTTAACGTCAAGTTTTATACTTCTCTTCCGCTCAAGATCGATCAGGCAATTTGGAGCCATTCATGTCGGATCAGAAGAGATGAAAACATGGAAATGTTTACCCATCGACAGTGATTCCTAGAACTGTGTTGTATTACTGGCGCTCACACTCACGAGACTATTGAGACAATTTGCCGAGAATACTAAGTCCGCCATGTATTATTTATCACGGCTTCAGCGCTCGGGCAAGACGTAAGGGTTGCATACGCCACTCAAGTCAACCTAGCTCACCAATACCTCCATGCCTGTCAGCCTACTTTGCCACCGTCATGCTCTCTGTCCTTAGGGGATAAAGAAGCAAATAAATATCACTGGGCAAAACAAATATAGGGGGAAGACAATCAACAACAAAAACACGCGCTCATGCCGCGCGGGAAAAAAACAAACGTTTATCACAAGGACGGAAGCACAAACATAGAATGGCTTCCTTCCGATATTGATTTTCGTCTCCTTCACTACTTTCGAATTCCTTCCGGCTGTATTTTAGATTTCAATCTTCTTCGTGGACTCATGCTTTCCGTGAATGCCTTCCTCGACATTCAAAAACATTTCGATTCAGCCAGCTCCAAAATTCGTCTCCGTCACCCTGAGAAGGTTTTCGTCACAAAATGTCGTTCTTTCTCGTCTTAAATTGAAGGAGCACTTGAACCTTGAAGCGATGAAATAGAGCAAATCTATTTAGGTCTCTGATAGACTAAAATAGTCTCAACAGGGTCTCTGTTTCTTATAATATTGACACATATTTTTCTCTCTCGTTTCAAACGAGCTCTTGATATATCTCTGCTCTAGCCTAAGCAACTGCCCAGGATTGTTTTTTTTTTCTCTCTTTTTTCTTTCTCTTTCTCTCTCTATTTGATATAGTTGAAATAACATGTTACCGTAGGTATTTGCTCTGTTTTCCTTGTTATATTTGTTGTACTTTTTAATGTTTCGTTGTTTTTGTTGTTACCTAACACTTGTTCCTTTACTATTGTATTATGCAATTTGTATGTATATATATCTGCTATTTTTATGTTGTTCGCGGATTTGCAGAAGAACAGCTTCGCTGAAGCAAATCGTCGTGATTAAATAAAATAAACTGAAACTGCGAGTCCTTTTAACAATGTGACACTCTGACTATCCAGACTCGTACGCTCGAATTCACGAATGTGGTACAATATTGAAACCATGGTCAACGTACGTTGTATATCAAGTGAGATACACATAGCAATAGGCAGCTTTTGTTGTATTGTGTGACTAATAAATCTGAGCGCATTGTTGCTATTAAAATCCCACACGCTGATCTTGATAATATGGTCATTTTTTTTTTTTTACTATAAAGACCACTCTCTCCTATAAGTGTAGAGTAAACATTTCCGCTACTCTCAGTCATTGTATTATTCTGCTTCTCTCTTTTGAGCTGTATTCACATGGTTTACTTATCTATTTATGCTGAATACAATACCTGACTAAGAAATGCGGAAAACCAATATAATTTGACACTAGATTACACATGTGAAATATTCATCAACCATGACTTAGTTTTTGATACACAGAAGGTATAGTCATGAACCGTATCACAGGCGCACAATATTAAGTTAACTACATCTGCACAGAATGCCATATCACGCACATCGTGCACGCTTTATAGAAAGAAAATTCTCAAATGGAAACGGCATTTCCGAAAATCATAATGGAATCTAGGCCCGTTAACGTAAAATAAAACAGGCAATATTATAATTCTGGAATAGTGACTATGAAATCAACTCTTTGTGCAACGGAGTTTCATTTTTAAGGTTTGGTTTGCAGCATTGCGATCGGTGTTTGAGGATTTTCAGAACGAGTGATAGATGTCCGTTAGGAAGAAGAAGAAGAAGAAGAAGGAGAAGAAGAAGAAGAAAAAAAAAAGAAGAAGAAAAAGAAGAAGAAGAAGGAGAAGTCGGTAATCGATTGCTAACCGAAAGCAATCTACGGTTATTCCTGATCTCAAAGTGTCGGGAGAGAAGGGATCGATTATTTTTGATTTGCAGCAGATTGCTGCGTTTTACGTTACCTTACCGAGGAAACTGATTGTGTCATGGCAATCACTTCATTTACTTTTCGCGTTTCTATCTGGACTTAACGTTGTGCCTCAAAACTACTAAATTTTGCCCTGAATATCCGCGGAACCAGACAGATGGGGGAAAAGGGAGGAGGAAGGATGAAGAACGGAGAGAAGTCAAGGAGATTGAGCCGAAAGGAGGAGGATGGTGTAAGGGGGGGGGGGGGGGCAGGGGCAGGGGCAGGAGGAAGGGATAGGAGTGAAAGGAGAAGTTAAGGAAAAAAGTGAAGAGCGGAATGAGGATGAATCATTAGGAGGGGAAGGCAAGAGGGAGAAGAGGGAGGAGGAGGAGGAAGGCGGGGGGGGGGGGGGGTAGCAAAAAGAGTTCGTGCGAGAGGGAAAGTTTTGGAGGAACAGGAATGATGGCAACTTGGGGTAAGATAAGCTAAGGTGGTATAGAGAAGGGGGTAAGTAGAGAGAGGACAATGGGGAGGTGGACGATGACAGAGGGAAAGTGAGGGGCAAGGCAGGTGGTATAAGGGTTGGGAGGGGTACATCTAAGTGAAGACAGAATATGGACAGGGGAGAGAGGCTGGGGAGAGAAGGGGATGTGACGGAAAGAGGAGGAGGGGTCACTGGGGAAAGGTTAAAGTGTTAGACGGAGAGATAAGTGGGGGAAAGGCAAAGTAGAGGGAGGTTAGTGAAGAGGGATGGAATAAGAGGTAATGCGGAGGTTTAAGGGATTAAGAGGGAGGCGAGGTGGAAAAGTAAGACGAGGTATCCATGCACACACTTGCCCACTCTATCACCCCATAGCATGGACTCTTTAGGGCTTTTTACACTTGTAAAATTTTGCTTAGCCCCGGACCAACGGTGGGGCTAAGGGGGGGCCTTAGCCCCACCGTTGGTACGGGACTATCCTTAGCCCACTTTCTGTTTACACTCGTTTTTGCCAAAGTGGGCTAGCCCCACCGATAGTACGGTACTATCTGGCCCTGCAAAATAGCAGGGGTTAGCACCGCAATTGCGGTGCCAAGCAAGTGAGTGTAAACAGAACGAAAAAATAATCCGGGGCTAAGCGACGGAGACGAAGTGCGACCCTCACTGACCAATCAGAAACGAGGTAATCAAGTGCTGCCGGTGCGTGCGTGTACGTGTACAGTACACAGCGTAATTATGAATATTCATGTGGTTTGGAAAGTCCGGGGCTAAGAAATACGAGAGTAAAAAGGTCAGTTTTCTCCTTAGCCCCGGACAAGAGATAGTACGGGACTAATTGGCGAGTGTAAAAAGCTGAAAAAATTGGTACGGGACTAACGATAGTCCTGGGTCAGAGAAAGTCCGGGGTTAAGAAACACAAGTGTAAAAAGCCCTTTTGATCTTACCTAAGATGTTGCCTATGAGAGGGAGCCCAGGGGGGCCGGGAGGGAATCGGCGGGGCCGCATCACATTCTTGACGAGAGCGATGGCGATGATGATCACGCCCAAGACCACGGAGGCTGCCACGCTGATATGACCATGCCATAAAGACGCCGCGGACCTATCTGCTGAGAGGTTGTCCATGCTTACCAAAGGCTCCAGAAGGCCTCAGTGTGCCTAAAGAACAAAACCGAAGGAAAAGAACAAAGGTATATAGGCTTATACTTTTTAAAAGAGAATGCATGTTGTGAAATATTCCTCAATTTGAACTGCAGGTCTTACTTGAAACTTGATTTATATATATATATATATATATATATATATATATATAATATATATATATACATATATATATATACACACATATATAGGCCTATAATACCACTTTTTCATACATGAAGTATGCCATCCCAATCAGAATATTGTTGAAATACATTTGATAGTTTTTAAAATATGTCAAGATGGTATGCCCTAACCTATTCTGTCGCGTTGCACTTGTTTTCTGCGTCATTCTAGTCGACTGTTCCTAGGCACTTGCATATAACACACACACAGACACACACCCAATCAATCACACACACACACATACACAAAATATCTGTCCCGTTCACGCAAATTACTCACGACGAGCCAGAGTCCATCCAACTTTGTCACCGCCCAATCGAGGAGACATACGGGTCTAGGGCAATTACCCTCTGGGCAATTACCCCGGACCCTTCCCCTACCCTAACCCTAAATCTGATCCTGAACCTAATCCTATTAACCCTAACCCATACTCTAACCCTAAACCAAACCCTAACCCTAATATTTACTCTAAGCATACACTAACTAGCATTCAGCCGGGGTAATTGTCGAGGGAGGGGGTGGGGGTGACAGTCCTGACACGACATGTTCTGATATCAGTCAGGGTTATTATTGACTGTCCAGAGACCGGAGCTGTTACAGCTCCGGTCTCTGGACAGTCAATAATAACCCTGACAAAGCGAGACGTAGCAAGACAGCGAGATATTGAGCCTGACAGTAACGTAATTGACTCGTACATGACAAACAGTCACATACTCGAAAAAAAACAGTAAAACACACAAAGTCAGCAGAGTGCAGTGATCTTGAATAAAGTGAATCTAATAAAAACAAAACAACGATTGAGTCACACACACACTTAGAATCTTTTGAATATAAGTCGGCTGCAGTCGCATTTAGTGCTACCCTGTGATTTGCTTTTCTTTCACGTGAACAATACCACTACTTGCGTAATTTCCATTGCATCTTAATTTTTTATATGTCGAGCTGGCCGAAGTAGTTAATTTTCTGCTCCAGTTCTGATTCTATTATTAACCCCGTGAACCATGCACATTTTAACTGCATAATATTATTGGTACTTGTGGAGTATAGTGAAACAATGAATATCATTATTTTCTGTCCACAAATCAAAAGTGAAATTGGCTACAATCTTGACGCACAAGCGACACGTCGAGGACGGTTGATTTATTCTGCTCCTGTATGGATTTACATAAAACTGTCATAACGCACAATTTATTCATGCCCTCATGAAGAGCATTCCACTAGTTAGGATTCTGTGAGTAAATATAGCTCATTTTGAGGTGACTTCTCCTCATGGCAACCTGCGAGAGGTAGGAGTAACCTAATGGAGGACATGCAGAAAAGCAAAGCAAAATCAGTTTGGGGTAAACGATGATTATATGCAAGCAGCTAGAAGAGAGTAAAATCGATGACGGTACATGTGGAGGTCAAAACACATCAACGCGCAATCAGTTCTATGCCTTAACACGTTTACTTCCAAGTTTAAAAATCCACCTCGGTTCCCAGGTATACTGAGATAAAAGCTACAGCATTGTGCGGCTCAATAGAAAGATTTGCGGTGGCATCTGTACTGATAAAAAAAAAGAAGTGAAAGTAGGTGCATATACGACCTGATAATGGTAGTATAATGGCGATGACCAAAGTCATCGATTTACCGGACACCAAGCATTGAGATGGTCGCACTATGCGGAGGTCAAATGCATTTCCTGAGGATGATGGATTAGGGTAGACCAGGAGGAAAAAAAAAGAATCCAGCTCATTCCATTAATGGTAATTGAACCCCCGAAAGGTCAATAAATGATGTATATGGCTGTACGGAAAGCTCAATAACGTGTTAGAAGACTTTGGGCATTACTACATTTGTGAATGATTATGTGAGAAAATTATGACGTATGTGTGAATTTTGTAATCCTAACGGGACGCCATGTTCTAACATCACCTCTCCGAGGATCCCTGCAGGTTTGGTTCGCAGTTGACAACTCATGCAGTAAAAGAAAGACAGTGGCAATGACACGATTTCACTCTTAAAATTCATAACTTTCAACATTTGCATACCAAAGTTTGCATGCATACTGTGTGTGTGTGTGTGTGTGTGTGTGTGTGTGTGTGTGTGTGTGTGTGTGTATGTGTGTGTGTGTGTGTGTGTGTGTGTGTGTGTGTGAAAGACTGCCAAGACAATCTCTTCGGTGCTTCTATGCATGCACGTGCAATGTCAATAACGTGTCTGTAGAACCAGGGCAGGACCGTCAACACACTTTATAAAACGTGGAGATGATAATGATGACTACGTTTTCATCCTTATCGATCTGTGCATGTGCAGAAAGAGTACAGGCGAGTTAAAGGGTCATTCCAGACTTTTTCATATTTTTCAAATTTTCACAATTTCACATCATATAGTACATAAATCGACAACTCATGTATAGATTTGTGAAATTAATTGTGGTTCTTACGTAGAGAAACAATACTTTGAAAAACCTTAGACAAATTACACTGAACAAGGATGATGACATAGGAGGTTCACATATTTCAGAAATGCAGTGTAATTTCATTACAATACCGCTTGCTTACGAGTTCACCTGTGTATAATGTATGCATGCCTTCTTCTTTTGTTCTGCTTCCTTGAGCCCCAACTCATGCATTCTTATGGTGAGGCTGCCATGCCATTATCATTGTTCATGGCAGTTTGTTCTAAATTTTGAAATTTTTCTTATTCTTCATCCCAATTATTACATATTCTGAAACTCTGTCCTCATTATAACTAATTTATAGTTGATCAAATGTAAAATCAGAAAATCATCCGGAGGCTTCCTTTAACGGATGAAAGAAACACTGTAGAGCCGTCAGATATGCTGAAAATCCGTATATGCAAACTGTTGTACATAAGCAACGTCTTAATGGAATGTGCAAATCTCTTAAATTTCAGGAACCGTAAAATGTACAAGTGTGCAAAAGCGGAACTACAACAGACTCCATGTTGCAAACATAATTATCTCGAAAAATGAGCAAACCAGTTTTCATCAAAAATATTATGAACATAATGTATGTTCAATATTTTCTAACTGTTTGCGAATTTGATCGAAACTGTCTATACATCCTGACAAAACCTGAAATTTGCTAAGACTCGCTATGTTGGCAAAAACTAACCACTCAGTGAGACCCCCCCCCCCCCCCATTTGATGCTAAATGCTATTTTCAATGTGCACATTGTCCAACGCTGTTCAAACAATATCCTTTGCAAACGGAAGAAACCTCACCACAAGCCAGTATATTTGTCGCAGCTATTGATGATTTCTATGTAGGGAAAGGATCTCCTTGACTGTGGCTCACTGAAAAAAACAAATACACAACTTACCCATATGCTCTTCCACCGCTTCCTTTTTTCACGCATTATTTACTTCCGGTGTATTTTCGAACTCTTTTCGACCCATGAGCTTTGCAATGCTTATTATGAATTTGATCAACTACATTTTGCTTTTTTAAAGCCATTTAAAACAATAGTATGAGCAATAAATTCGAGATGAATAATAGTCCACATGTGCATTTTGTAATTACAAACTTTGTCGCGCCCGATTTGATTAAAAAGAAATCATTCGAATTCATTTTTATATTCGAGCGATTGTCCTCTTTCGCCATTTCCCTTCTTTCAAATTCGTTGTCAACCACTGTCAATTTACTGTAAAATATAATCATTTTCGACATCATATCATTCATATTCTTGATAGATTCATTATAATTTGCGCCGTAATATCGCCATTTATTTGCGTCTTTATAGGACATGATAACGTCTGATCATGAAAACAAGAGTCAATTTTGTTTCCAAGAATACAAGTTCGTTTTTCCAGCGATCGATTTCATGCATCGTTGCCAAAATACAACCATTTGCTACTTCATGAATTTCTTTTTCTGCTCCCATTTTGCTGCCGTTTTGGATCAACATTTCAAGAAATCATTCGCCTCCTCCAAAATTTTATCTAATTTTATTTTATCATATGCTAGGATCATATCATATTTCAACTATTATAATGCTAACTTTACATTCATGACATCATCATTAACAGTTGTAAGTCTCGATTCGGTTCATTGAACCAGTACTGCTGCGATAAAATTGTATACCTCTGAAATCATAGAATGTTGTCGGGGTGCACAATAATGCTTGCATCTTGTATAACAATTTCTTAGTTTGTTAGGCATCTGTGGAAATATCGATCCCTAAACAACAAACATGTTTTGTCGTATGCTGGGACATTCGCGATCGGCAAGCCAGGATGAATTTGAATGAAGTTGGTATACGAAAATTGAATTTGAATGATCCTCCTTCTTACACTCGCGATAAACAAAATCCTGAAATAGCATGACCATCTAGTTTTTAATTGAATGCCTATTTTAGGTTTTTGAACTTTGATGTCACTGGTCATTCGAATTCGCCCCAACATTGCCCAAGTTAAATGAAATGTTCAGTTATTTGGCTAAAACAAGTACATTACTTCATTCTATAAGTTTTCCAGACAACAAAAAAAATCCAACCAAAGCGCTCCTGTGAAACAAACAAGCAACAACTTCGTTATGACGAGAGTGCACAGTTAAGGTAAAACTATGCCATGAATATTTTTCAATGGTGGCCGGTGTTGACAATTTGATTGCAGATAGGAAACTGAAATTAAAAGAAATGAAATATTCAACGTCTTATTTGTTTTATATCCAAATAAAGCCCCTTAATTGCTTCTCTTCAGTCCTGAAATTTGGCAAGGGTTTTTCCTTTGCCTCAGCCTCACTCAAAATGTAGGCGACAATTTCCTCACTGCAAAATATGAATGTGTTATGAATCCAAATTGAAACAAATATCCCACCTAATTGAGGTTCGTTTTGTGAAGAAATTTACCATAACTAAACACGGCAATTTTAATCACGTTGCTATTTCTGAGTTTTCGCGTAAGACTACCCTTTTTTGTTTGTTTGTACCGTTGGCGTGACAATTGGGGTGTAAATGGACAGTTATATCCTAGGGTGTGAACATCGTCTCGGGCAAGAAGCGTCCATTGGATCTCATTACTGATACATGGAAAAGAAGAATAGCAAACGTACAGCATGAATTTCATTCAACGTCATGGAAGCTTTTCAACAAAACAAACGAAATAAAAAACGTGCTGGAAGAACTCAAGAACGTCACTACTCAATCAGGAAAACAATGTCATCCCAAGCGGTTTTGAAGTCACTTTGTGAATCTTTTTAATATGTGTTATTTCAGCTCTATCCACTTCAAAGAGTTGTCCTTTCTATGAATGCGTGTTGCAAATTCATGAAAGTGGTGTATCATCAAGATGTTAGACCTGTGGGAACGAGAGGTTCCACGAGTTGCATTCAAAATGCTGCGATGATGTCTAATTGGCGCATTGCCAACGGGAGACCTGACGAATCCCGTACAAATGAAATGGAAATTTCTGATTTTGTAAAGGAATGTTTAAAAATCCTTAGCACGCAGTCATCTTGCATGGCGTGAATATCACCTTTTATACAGTGGACTTGGAAGCATAAGATTGTCAGATGTTAATTTCCAAATGTTAAAGACTTTTTAATTCCTGTGGTAAGATACCCTATGCATCAACGACTATTGTCAGTCAGGTTGCCTTACAGAATCATTCAAGGCCCTAACCTGGAGGAAGAGAGTAGAGTTCTTAGCCAAGCGAGATACCAATGCCTTTTGGATGGTCAGTCCAGATGTTGGAAGATTCTCTTACCATTATCATACTCAGTCCAGCGACTCTATCCAGGGAGGTTTGTCTCACCTTCCTAGTCTATCCAAACACATGCGTTATCAATGTTCGGCACGCCAAGTGTTGCGAGACTTTTGACCCGAATTTCAGCTTTTAATTTCAGTCCTGACCATGAATATAATTCCACCCTATCTGAAACAAGCAAAGGAACAAACAGAGGTATGCCATGCGTCCGTTTCATGAAATCTCCGCATAAAAGTCTTTACAGAAATCTCAGAAAGGCAAAAGTCGCTCAGTATAATAATGCAGCTATGAGAGACTTTCAAAGAGAAGTGAAATCCCTTTCATAAAGTCTTTTTCCTAAGTGTGTCTTATGAGCGAAAAGTCTCTCATAAAACTTTGATGAAACGGACCCCAGGTCAATTACCTGCTCGTACTTGCCTCATTTATGGAGTAATGGAAAAATGCAGCTGGAAGTATTCAGCTGCCGAGTACGATAGGAATGGGTTTAATGGAAGACGTTAATCGAAGATAACATTATTGGAGTGAAATTGGATATCCTCACCTTCCCCTCAAATCAATGCACTCTAAGAATGATAAAAGAGAAACCGAACGGTCCTTGTCAAATCTTTGAGTACCGGATGTCCAAACAGTTAGATAATATCCAAATTCCATCCAAGTCATTACATCAGAGTTCAGGAGAAATTGCTATCGTATGACGCAGTTTTTATTTATTTTTTTGCATATAAGAAATATTAGTGGCGTCGGAAAATCCTCGTTAAAATGTTCATCAAAAAAGATGTACAAGAGTGCCATGCAGAAATGCATGTGAGGAGGAAAACATTGCAAAAATTACATTAATTTTTGCACACACACAGAAACACAAACCCACACACACACACACACACATAACCTTCAAAACTTTATACTTTACTCACTTAGACATAAAATTACACACAAGTTGTATAGTCACTATCAATTTGACAGAGATTAACATCCATGCATACATGCACATCACACCCAACACGATGTTGACTCATACAGATTAATATTTCCTTTAATGCTATGTTTCTCTGACATTGACATTGACAATGCTTTCCCTATGCATTGCTCATTTTGCTCTATATCTTATATCTATCATGGCTATGTTATGCCTCTGATGCATTCTACCAGTGCATATACTGGTTTATAGTGGATGCATGCAAACAAAACATTAACGAGAGAATACTTGGATCACCTCATTTCAACAAAATGGATGAATAAATCGAGCTGAATTGAATTGAATTGAATCAAATTGAATTGAATTGAATTGGAATACGATATTTAGAACTATTTTACAATCGAGAGATAAGATTAATGAATTATAATAATAAGGTCTTATTTACCCAGGGTAGCCTCCTCAGTGTTGCCACTGCTCTACCAGAGGGCCCTGCTATTATTATTTAATACATGTATACCCATGATAGCGTTGCCAGATACCCATTTATACACCTGGGTCGAGAGGGACATGGTAGGTAAACTGATCTTGTCCAAGGACTTAAGCACTAGGCGGGATTCGAACTCGGGTCTTCTGATCGAAAGTCAAAAGTCTTAGATATTCACTATGCCGCAGCACTCTTTATTAAAGGGAAGCAGTCCTGAGATTTTCACTGTACTGATAATTAAGAAGAGTAAAAGATATAACCTTTCACCAATTCATACGCGTTGACATCAAAAATTGTCTCCGTACACGATTTTTAAAAAATAATTCCTGCAAGCGATCGTGTAAGAGCCTGCCAAAAGGTGCAATGTCATTGATGCCCTACTCTCAAGTTGACAGCCGTCCCTCAGAAAACCAATTTAAGTGTTCAAACTGATCATATCTGATTTTTTCATAAAATGTGACAATAAGTGGTTTTATTATTTCAAACAAAATATTTCAAGCTTATTCATATATACAATTAATATAAAAATAAATAGTATACATGTATTTATAAATAACTAGGGATGACGAGCAGAACACCGCTGGAAAGAGTTGTGCATCGATGACGTATGACTCTCCGCCAAGACTTGCTCATTTGCAGAGTCACACTTTTTTAACCGAAATGTACGAGCTTATTTGGTGATTTGAAAGTTTGTTTTTGATGAAAGTAGTTCATTGGAGGTACCAACAACAACATATTTTTTTTAAATTTCGTGAGGACTGCGTCCCTTTAAAGAAAAAACAAATCAAAAGGTGCATCAAACTATTCATGAGCGTCGACACACTCTTCTGTCATAAAGCAAAATGTTCGACCAGGAATGTAATGCCCTATTTGATGAAGACATTCCCGAATTAACAGCGACGGAGGAGACGACAACTGTGGTCACGTGAAGATAGAAGAGTTAGGAAAACTGAGAAGGCGGCGCCGGAGGAGAAGAAGGACGACAAAATGACGGGGAAAAAGAATAAAAAGAAAACGGTGGTAAGGATGATTGTGCAGCTGTTGTGGCTATTGACCAAGTCTGTTGAAAAAACTGGAAATGTCGCAACATATTTTGGGGGTTTCATTCCCTTTTAGCATAAAAACAACAACAACAAAACATCGCTCGAATCGAGCTCGTCTGCAGTGAACATCAGCAAACATACTGGCGTCAATTCGAAGTTAAGTCCGGGTGAACAGAGCTGGGTCAGTAGAAAACACTTTTGTCACACTAGAAATCGACCTGACAAATGAAAGTAATACCCAAGATTACATGCATCTGAAAAGACGGCCACTGAAATACACCAGAAGATATCGCAAACACATCATATCGTATAACTTGTTCACACCTGAATATTGTTAGGCCTATATTATGCGTTGCCCGGCAGTAAATCCTACACGGTATTGCTGGGAATTCCTTCATACAACTACTAGCACCTGTGGTACGCAGGTAGGACCTAATGCACAAAGTGTATACACATGTTTAAGTCCACACATCAGCGCATATCTATTGTACAAATTTTCTTCACGGTCTGATGCATTTTATGCAAAATGTGAACGATTCATTGATCGAAAAAAAATGTCTCAACAAGGGGCTGTACTCAGTATGAGCATGCATATAAAAGTTATGAAGTAATCGTTCGTGCTAGCCTATGGAGCTATACTTGCATGTACAGCATAGTACTAAATGTAGTAGCTCCATAGCGAGCCTTTTGCTCGAATCGGTGAGCGCAAAAGAGAGCACTTGCTTGCAAGCAGAACTTTTGCTGAAAGGGATTATGCAGCATGTTGACTTGTTGTATTGCTTCATGATTCATTATGTGGCCTCAAGGGTATCTAAATATTATGTACCGTATATTTTACAATGATATTTCCACAATTTTCCTCAGATTTTAGGATACGCCCACAAAACCCTCTAATCTATCAATCACTGCTAAAACAATAATCGTTACGATTAATTTAAAAAAATCGGAATGCACCTACCTCAAGACCGAGATAAACTTGCGTGTTTTCCAACAACGTCTTTTCTTGAGATATGAATTTTCTTCTGCTTGTCTCCCTCTTACAAATCTCACCCTTCACCTCTCTAGTTAATATTCTCTTGCATTTATAACGTATTTTCTTAATCGTACAAAGGAACAAGGAACTGTGCAAGTCATGCGCGGTCTGGGTGGAGGCTTGAATCTCGCAGACGTCTTTGCGTAGTCGCTTAGAGACTGGACTGGTCTCCAGGAAGTTTGTGTGCTTTTTGTTTGTTTCATTTTTCCATCTGAGAAGATGGATGAATAGCTATACTCAGCTGCACTAGCTGGTCTTCCATGAGTTCCATGCAGTTGGATGTAAGGCGGGACCACTCCACTGACATATTACTCTGCTTTTTGCGACGAATGAATGAAGCGGGATGAGTTGTGACTTTCTCACACGCGGGACCCTCTGATCAGATCGTCTCACCTCCCTGCTCTGATCTATGTTCCGGTTTATGTCCTATCCGACGAACAGAGTGTTTTGCCTCCCCCGTATAAATTACACATAATATTGCTCAGTTGGAGTCGGGAATTGAAGCCGGATCCTTTGGATCTGGAGGGAGATGCACTACCGAATGAGCCAAATCACCGCCTGGGAGTATCGAATATGTTCGATTTTTAGGAGACTTTTCCAGTCTTTAGTCGCAGCCAATGAGAAGTCTCCGCGACCTTGCGGAGACCCATGACGACCTACCGGCGACAATGCGGAAACGCCACCGGGAAGACTATCTGGAGAGGTCTCGGAGAAGTCCCCGCAACTGCCCGAGACGTTCTGAAGACGTCGTCGTGACTTCCAAGTATTCGTTATTTGTTTGGAGACTTCCCTGAAGTCGCCCTGTAGTCGTCTTCTTGGTGAGATGGCAGGCCAATTTTTGGTCGACACATCTCCGCCAGTGAGACATAGGCCCTTTATAGATAGAGCGTAAAACAGATATTTTGCTCATTCTTTCTTACATTGCTTTTTTTTTCCAGGCTCGGTTATACCATGTAGTTCCATGGTTATACCAGCTTGAGCCTTTGCTTACAGGACGTTCGCGTTTACGCATCAACAGCTATCGTTTCCAGGAATTTAAGGAATCGGGAAGAAACTGTTCGTGGCTACAAAGTAGATCTAAAAGGCTGCCAGCAAAGGGGGTGATGGGCATCAGCCAGTACGTGTGTGTGTGTTGTTGTTGTTGTTTTCTGTATGAATCTGCAGGAATGATTCTTTGACATGTACAAATAAATGTAATAAAGCAGCATGAAAAGGATACTATAGCTGGCATTTTCTGTATTTGTTTCTTTGTGAATGACGTTGATACAAATATCAACTGCGTGCGTGGTGTGTGTGTGTGTGTGTGTGTGTGTGTGTGTGTAGGCGAGTTTATGCATGCGCACTTTGTTCTAAAATTATCGTGGAAATTTTACTATGTCAAGAGTTGCTTCCCGCACACCGTGCCTTGAGATCCCTCACATGGAACCCGCCTTTTCTTCTCAAAGTACGAATAGTGTTCGTACAGGCGTGACGTCGCTGTTGTTGAAATTTCATTGCAATATGAAGGCAAGAAAATGTTCGAGCACAAGCAAAATATGATGCCTACGGAATACAACGATTGCTTAAACTTGATCTTGTCTTTGACAAGCCCGTGCTTGAAGCAATTGTATGCGAGCAATACAACTACTTTTTTTTTTGGTGCATATATATGAAATTCTAAACCACAACTCTCGTTAGCTTTAGAAACAGAAGTCAGAATATGCAGTAGATGCCTCGGACACAAAGGCTGTCTATAAAAAGTGTAGTGTCGTTTCCACTCACTAGCACTGCACGCACTATATAGCACCGCATTAGCACTTTATCACAATCTAGAACCTCAGGCAGCATTTATAAATCATACAGCCCTCTTGCACGTCATATTGTGAATCACTTTAAGGCTGCAATCGGCTATATTTCCACAGCTGTTCTTACCCTGTATACCAATACACCATATCTATAGGTTTCCTTATAACGCAAGATTAATTTAAGTCTTATATATTTCTATTTTGAGTTATAGTTCATCATTTCTATAATCTTATTATACACTTCTTTCTGGAATTGGTGAACCTAATGTTGTGAAAATGGATTGCATTATCATACCAAAAGCACAGAAAAAAGTCTTTCCTGAAATAAGGAAGTATGATTACAAGATATTACTTATCATTACATCACATTCCTTTTTCACTAATCGTGCATGTGTGACTTTGTCTATGCATATAGGGCCTATAATGCCAATTGGCATACAACATAAATTTTCAAACAACTCCGTTTATACTTTAGGAACTAATTCAATGTTGTAGATATGTTCATATACCATGCAGTTCTTGTTTGTTTTTTTGTAACATGCATCCATTACTAATCCCACATAAATCGGGGTAGCATTCCTATTGACTCAAGTTACTTTTTTTTTATATCTCAATCATTGTATGGTATAGAATAGGACCGTAAATAAACTTAATCTTAAACAAATCGTTTCATTTCTTATCAGAGTGGACTTCAGATTAAGCAAACAATGCATGTAGGTAATGTTTTGCAGGAGTCCTCACAAAATTTGCTAACGTTAAAACATCTCGGAGTTTAGAGTTACTGGTCCGGACAAGATGTCCTTACGTCTGGTAGCAAATTTTTAGCTTATTCAAGGCTCATGCGAGCTATTGCGATCATTCGGTGTCTGGCATTCGTCTAGCATCGTCCGCCATGCGTCGTGCGTATTTTTCTTTTCCATTTTACAATGTAAACCTCTTTTCCGAAAACTAAATGACGAATGACGCCTAGCAGATATCCCTGGGTGATAGGATCTTAATTTGTTCAAATGGGCACAGTAATACCCCTCTCTCCATTAAGGCATCGTTGAAAATCTTCTTTCTGCTACGAACAAGTAAATTTGTGACTATATTGCTAAGTTTGTTCATGGTGGATCCAGGGGTGCCCCTCGGGACCTTTAGGGTTAAAATTGGGGGCTATTTTTCCCATTTCATCTTCTTCTCGATAACCGATGATCAAACTTTCACCAGCTTGGCGTGTCTTATCGCTGGTGTTGTAAAACTACAATTTTTGAATTGCATTGGCACAATGTCCTACTCGGGGCATCCAGGGACCAGAACGCCTCAAATCAGAGAATCTTTATTTCTTCTTCTGTACAACTAAATTTAGAAATTTAAAAAAAAAACTAATGCAAAGTAATTACGTTTCTAAGTGTAGTGAAAAGTTTGTATTATGTTATATTCTGAGGCTCCCCTGTTGAGGGCTCGTGGGAGAAACAAATCTGCACCACGCTCAAGGGACCCCACGCCATCCCCCCCCCCCCCCCCCCCCCCCCATTTAGAGAGTCATACAACAAAAAAAAAGTTTCGGGTAAATACATTTGTGAGTGCACTTACAAGTTTGTTGTCATCATGGTCAACATGTCGACTTGGCAATCAATATCTCCATTATGACAAAAATACACCTCCTTCCAGGCCCTCTAAAGCCCTAAAGTTTTCGATGGTCTACAAGAATGCGTAAGGTGAACTTATAGTTACTAAGGAAAGCGCTGGATTCACTTCAATGGTCTCCTATTTGATTGCGATACAAATTACACGCTTTAAAGAGTGATTTTTTTTTTTTTAAATCTCAACGTGTCTAAAAGACAGACAATATTTCGATTAAAACCAGTGTCCATATGACTGGTGTGCTTTCAGACATGACTTAAAGCATGGACCATGCTTTATACATGGACCATGCTTTATACATGGACCATGCTTTAAGTAACGAGGAGTTCTACACACAGCCACACTCAAAACAAGCACACACACACACACACACACACATACACATCAAACATACACACACATACTGCAGGGGCGGATCCATGAATTCCGTAAAGAGGGGGCGTGTTTACAAAATTAAAGGGGGGGGCGCACGCACCCCTCCCCCCATTTTTTCTTTTTATTTCTTTTGTTTCAACAAAAAATAATGGGGGAGGGGGCGTGCGCCGGTTGCGGTCCTCCCTGGATCTGCCCCTGTACTGAGTGGATGAATAGATACCTGTAGGAGATATAATACGGGATGAAAGGGAAAAGTTTACAGAAATGCGCTGTTTATATCAGTCTCATATTTTATCTATTCGGTGAGTGATCACCGGTGGAAAATAATTTCGCTTTGTTGATTGCCATGCAGTGCGAGTACTCTATTAAATAATATTGATTTTCCTCGTTCTCTTTTTATACAGGAAGTTCAGGCAAGATGTCTTGTAAATACTACAGGACATGGGAATTATACCTACGTCATCACGTGACTATAATGAAAGACAAGTAAAAGCAGCTGTTCCCCAATCCCTCCCCCCCCCAAAAAAAACAAACAAAAACAAAACGACTGTTAAAAGAAGGGAAATATAAAGGGAGTTTACTTGTACACAGTGGCGTATCTAGGGAAAACGGCGCCCGGGGCAAGCGCGAAAATTGCGTCCCTAATTTCTGAAAAAGACTAGTGTTCAACCCCAACCCGATCCCGGTAGGGACTTTAAGCAAAGTCCACATGATATGCTTTTCAAGCCCTTACTCTCTAAAAAAAATCGAGTGAAAATTTTCACTCTGAAAAGAGTGAATACAAAAAAGAGTGAATTTCGAGTGAAATTGAAGTGAATTTTGAGTGAAAATGCTCATTTTCACTCATTTTGGAGTGACGTCAGGGATCACTCGAAGATTTTGGAGTGATCCCTGACGTCACTCCAAAATGAGTGAAAATGAGCATTTTCACTCAAAATTCACTCCAATTTCACTCGAAATTCACTCTTTTTTGTATTCACTCTTTTAAGAGTGAAAATTTTCACTCGATTTTTTTTAGAGAGTAAAAGGGGTCTTTTGAAAGTGATTTAAATGTAATGAATTTTGATAAATTTTGGCGAGCGAGCGCAGCGAGCGAGCCGAAAATTTTTGTATTGCAGCTGACAAAACATGGAATTCTTGTCATTTTTTGCTTATCAAATCTTACAATTCTAATCAAGATAGTGACGGCCTTATAGATAACGATTTATCTATACCAAGAAACTGAGTACTTTAAAAAATATTCTAAATCAGGGGGGGGGGGGGGCATTTCATGATGAAGCATTTTGTCCGACAACTTTTCGGACAAAATTTGCTCTCAGCCAATCAGAAGCAAGGATTTCAGTAGCTTTTAACAGTTTGTCGGACGAGATATCTGACAAATTGCTTCATGAAATGCCCCCCATGTACGCGCGAGTGAGCCGAAGTTTGTATATTTCCGCGTCATCATGACGTTTTGTTCTTATCTCCTTTTTGTTTTGATAAATTTTGGCGAGCGAGCGCAGCGAGCGAGCCGAAAATTTTTGTATTTCAGCTTACAAACCATGGAACTCTTGTCATTTTTTGTTTATCAAATCTTACAATTCTAATCAAGATATAGTGACGGCCTTATAGATAACGATTTTTACCAACAAACTGAAGACTTGAAAAAATACTCTAAATTAGTACGAGTGAGTGAGCCGACATTTGTATATTTCCGCGTCATCATGACGTTTTGTTCTAATCTCCTTTTTGTTTTGATAAATTTTGGCGAGCGAGCGCAGCGAGCGAGCCGAAGATTTTTGTATTTCAGCTTACAAAACATGGAACTCTTGTCATTTTTTGCTTATCAAATCTTACAATTCTAATCAAGATATAGTGACGGCCTTATAGATATCGATTTTTACCAACAAACTGAGGACTTGAAGAAATACTCTAAATTAGTACGAATGATTGAGCCGAAATTTGTATATTTCCACGTCATCATTACGTTTTGTTCTTATCTTGTTTGATTTTTTTGGCGCCCCCTCTCGTATTTTCGAAACCGTTGGTGCCTTCTTTTGATCCAATTGGCGATCGCTTCAGAACGAAAGAAATTGCAGCCGCTGCTCCGTGAAACATTTTGCCTGCTAAACATAAAATGACATGTGTGAACACAATAGACATTGTCATTTTGTCCGCGCCATCATCACATTTTGTTCTCACCTTCTTCTATATAAAATTTAGAGAGCGAGCGCAGCGAGCGAGCCGAAAATTGTTGTATTTCAGCTTACATAACATGGAATTCTTGTGTGAACACAACAAACATTGTCATTTTGTGCGAGTCATCATTATGTTTTGTTTTTATCTTTTTTTGATTTGGTTTTCTGCCCCCCCCCCCCCCCCCCACCATTCTTCCCCCCTTCCGGTGAGTTGTTTCTTCTTCTTCTTCTACTTCTTCTTTTTTCCTTTTTTCTTCCTTTTTTCTTTTTTCTTTCTTCTTCTTTTTTTTTGCGCCCCCAAGGAGTGGCGCCCGGGGCACGTGCCCCCCTTGCCCCCCCCTAGATACGCCACTGCTTGTACACAAAACCAAGACCTTTGCTACCCTTCAAAATACAAAGCCGGGACCTAAATAATTTTTTGTAGAGTCAAGTGGTCTGCAGCTTCAGATATAAATCTCCAAGTACACGTACTACGTTACAAAATGTCGACACTCAGTATTAGCATAACCTATTTTATCCGCCCACTCTTATTAAGAAATTGGTCACTGATACCAGCTGGCTACTTCAGGAGTCCGAGATGGCCTGTGCCTGGCAGCACAAACAAAATTTCTCTTGGAACAGACTACGAACCCAGTGTAGGACAATCATAATCATCATTTTTTTGTTACAGGTCATTTACTTAATAGATAAGGCACGTTAACTGTCATGATATCACACGTGACATAAGATTTAGGACTTAATTGCAACTTTAAAATTGAAACTATATAGTGCATGTCTGCGGCCAAGCGGTTCGTGCAAGTCTGAAATGCGGAAATACACGTTTGTTTGTTGTTATTTTTTTTCTGTAAAAGAACGTTATGAAGACAATCCATTTTTTCTCTTTCTACTGTTTTCCACCTAATTTATTTCCGAAAAAAAAAACCAGTTACAAAAATAAAACGTATAACAATAATTATTGTCCACCCCTCCAAGCTATGTATCCCCCCCCCCCCCCCCACCGCGACTCAATCCTCGAAGATCGACGAAATGTGAAATAAATGACAAAGTTCTGTGTATTTTAAGATGTATACTACAGCGGCCACATACACCTGGGGGTGTTTCATAAAGCTGTTCGTAAAGTTACGAACGACTTACGAGCGACTGGTGATCAGTTCTTGGGCTGAATTATGGAAATTCTGATAAGTATAGCACATCAGAACTGATCACCAGACGCTCGTAAGTTGTTCGTAACTTTACAAACAGCTTTTTGTCTTTATGAAACAGGGCCCTGGTCATATCTGAAGTCAAATGGTCAGAAAACTGACGGGGTTAGCTCAACCTAAAGCATTTCTTGTACACTGTATAAGTTTTAGTGACAAACTATTTTGTTATCATCACAACGCATTGTGTAATATTGACGAAAGATGACGGCCTTGCACATCCACAATTGGTCACATTTCCAGTCAAACACTACAAAATTTGAGGGTGTTAGCCTGTTCCACAATCGCTCAGTCGTCTTGTGGAAGTGATAGTTTTTTTTTTTTTTATCAATGAACAATAGTTACTGCCGTTGTTAAGGTACGGACTTCCACGCATTGTGCTTAAACGTTTGTATCTTGACACACTTGAGTGCGTAGCTGTAAGTGTGTGAATGTCCAGGTACATGCACGTGTATGAAGTATATCATCGCTTTGAGAAGAATCAATAGAGGGGTGGGGGGGGGGAGGAGGGAGAGAGAAAGGGGGGGGGGGGGGGCAGGGCATTGTATGAAATTAATCTAGCGCATTTCAACACACGGATTTTTTTCCACCTTACGTTTCATTCGATTTCGCACGAGTTCAAAAAGGCAATGATTGTTGTAAAAACAAAACAGACAAAAGAAAAGAAAAGAAAAGAAAAGAAAAAAAACAAAACGAAACGAACAAGACAAAAAGACACTTTTGCTCACAGGTAATATAATGTACAATGAAGAATATTTTGAAGAAATACTTTCGCCGAGAAACAACAGCAGCAGCGGTCAGTCACTGACCAAAGGTCTGTATCTTTCGGACTTTAGCCTGCGGAGCAGTAAGAGATGTGTGTATTGGGGGGGGGGGGCAGCCAGGCTAAATCTTAGCTGTTTATCGTTAGTTTTTTGTTCTGTTTTGTTTTGTGTTGTTCTGTTTTTTGGTGTGTTTGTGTGCGTAGGGTATGTGTGCAATGAGTATTTTGGTCCTTTGCGAATTATGATTATTACATCCCTGAATGAAATTTGAACAAAGAATATACGCACCCCTCCTCCCCCCGCCCCCGAGATTATCTGCGCATTATCACTATTTAGTAGTTGAATTTAAAACAGCAATGTTAAAGGGAGCGTATCGTTTTGGTTGAGACCTAATTTCAGGTATCTAAATTTTTTGGTGAGATAATGAGAAACCTCTTATGAAATATGAAAGAACATGTAGAAGAATTCAACGTTTATTTGATGAAAATTGGTTTTAAAATGGCTGAGATATCCAAAAAAAGAGCGATTCTAATAAAGTGTGGGACCCACACTTTATAATACGATCTCTTTGTTTTACTTTGTTTTTGGATGTTTCAGTCATTCCAAACCCGATTTTCATCAAACAAACTTTGAATTCCTCTTCAAATGATATGCTTTGTACTATATCATAAGTGGTTTTTTTTTTTTTGGTATCTCGCAAAAAATTAGAAGCCCAATTCTCATCTCCACCAATACTGGAACTCTGTGATGTGGCAACTACATCAAGGAAGATGTAAGGTGCAAAGGAAAAGGTATCTATACACGCAGGTGAGAGGGAAAGCACGGACCGACATGTACACGGAGAGATGCATTCATTAAAGAATAAAAAAGGTATAGAGACCAAGATATAATAATCCCTCAGACAGATCACGAGTTAGCAGATGAAACACTGTGACCTATGGCACTTAGGTCCTAATCATAGAGCTGTGAATAATCCAACTCTACGGTCCTAATGCTCTCAACGTTTAGATAAATATGTAATACACCAATAGCCATGTTACAGAGATTTAGCTTATAACATATTGGTGACGAGAACGAAATACGTCAATTAAATGTAAATAAAAACCAGATTCTATAAGGAAAAGGAGTGAGAGGCACCTTTGCCCACTGACAATAAGTTTTGATGTGAGATTGTCAACAAAAGGTGATCAGAGATCAACATTTATCTTCACATACAGACAGACAAATATTTTCAATGATATTCATGTCGGGAAATTAAAAGGTGCCGCTATATGATAATGTAATCTATATGGGTTATCGTCATATATCTTATGTTAATCTTAAACTCCATATGTTGGCGTGTTTGGTGAGAGGGGTCAAAACCATGTCACTAGGGCAAAGACAATGATAATGGTATAATCGTGACTGTGATACTGTGATATCGTGTGATTCTAAGAGAGTTGTGCGAATGCTTTCTTATCTAAACATGCATTATTCCGTCTGTCTGTGCGTGCGTGTGTGTGTGTGTGTGTGTGTGTGTGTTCCAAAAAGGAACTGAATGTGCTGTTTGAGCTAATCACTATAGATGGATATTCATATTTCATGGCGCGTGCCCCTAAACTCGGGGTTTTATTGTGGGTAAACGATGGGATGATGGAGGAATACCAGTCAAAATACCAAAGGATATTTTAATGAATTTGACCTTATTACTGTGGGTCAGTATATGGAAAAGCTTAACAGAGGTAATCGAGCAAATTGGGATATGTTACCACCTTTGTTATGCTAGATATGCCATCAGCCATTAATACTGCTGATCAAAAGATCTGATAGATGTGTCTGAAAAAGAAAGAATGAATCAGACACATACAGAAAACATGGGCGTGTACTTGAACTGCCTTTTATAATAGCTGATTGACATCACAATTATTTGTCGTATACCTACAGTGTGTGAAGATTGGTGATTTCACCTGAGAGAAAACTGATGTTGAGTGCATGGTGTACCCCCTGTGTTCTGTTTACTGGGTTCTTTTCCGTTCATACAAAATCATACAACCGATAAGCAGAAAAAACAAAAACAAAAACAAAAACAGACACACTGTAGTGTAAAGGCCGTGTCACACCTTTCCGGGCAAGCCTTGCGTGCGACTTGTGAAGAACAATTTTTACTACCCGGAGGTCCCCGCAGATGACCCGCACATGACAGTACCTAGCACGTATCTCACCCGTAGTCACCCGGAGGTGCGCACGCAAATCTTTTTACCCGCAACCATGTTTAGGCCCTGTTACAACATTCCGGGCATGCTACGCGGGCTTGTTGCGTGTGGGGATTTTCCAGCAAACAATGGCAAACCGGACAATTTCTGAGGGCGGACAAGGATTTGGGCGGAAAATGGTTTTCAAATTACTGAGATATCAAAAAAAGTGATAATAATAAAAGGCGACAGGCCACGATTTCTATTATTTGTTTCACCTTGTTTTTTGGATAGCTCAGCCTTTTCAAAACCGATTCCAAACTTTTGATTCCCCTTAGAATTGCATGCTCTTCGACATCTCAAAGAGTGGTTTCTGAATATCTCGCAAAACGTTAAAAAGCTGCATCTTCACCTCAACCAGAACTGTACATCCCCATGAAGTCGACCTGCAATAAGTAGAAGATCTTTTCACGCCCTTTTCCCCTTATATCTATTGATTCTAATACCCGATTAGTCGAGTTTTCTCTAAGTCGGAGCTGATTCAACTTGGGCCAGGTGAGCGTAGTCTACATTAATCATCTTTGCCTTGTACAGCGTACCTGTATTTCTACCTGCATTCGTGATCAATATTATTACTTCTCTGTTCTCGTGTATTATGTCATGTGCATATACCTGTATACCAGAAGTATACCTTGAGCGTAGAAAGGCAGACCTGTCTGCTCTCAAAGCTACCATCATTATCATCTCTATAATCGTCATGTACAGATGGGAAAACGATAACATAATGTAAGTGTGAGTAGCATGAAGTGTTAAGAATAATCAACGTTCCTTTGCAATACATCTTGTACGACACTGTCAACCCATACGGTGCATCCGAGTCAAATGTGCACAAATTGCACATTAAGCAATGAACAAAAAACGGATATGGCATGCACAGGGTTAAAGGGACTGTACATGCAGTACTGGTTGAGGTGGGGATTCATATTTTGAACATTCTTCAGTGAGATAATGAGAAACCTCTTATGAAATATGAAAGAGCATGTAATTTCAAGAAGGATTCAACGTCTATTTGATGAAAATTGGTTTTCAAATGGCTGAGATATCTAAAAAAAGTGATAATAATATAAGGCGACAGGCCACGTCTTTTATTAGGAACTCTTTGTTTCACCTTGTTTTTGGATATCTCAGCCATTTCAAACCCGATTTTCATCAAATAAACTTTTGATACCCCTTAGAATTGCATGCTCTTTGACATCTTATAGAGTGGTTTCTGAATATCTCACAAAACGTTAAAAGCTAAATCCTCACCTAAACCAGAACTGTACACACCCTTTAAAATGGGAATGAGACTAGCTATAAAGTAAATCATTATCCAACCAGCTTTGATGCATACATTGTATTTCACACTGCATTATATCACTGTATCACTGTCACTATTCACATCGAATGATTATCGATGAATTCAATTAATTGCAATCAAGTTTGGTGACACAGAACATTATTTTTGTTTACTGTGAGTGGAGGGTGCAATTCTTTTACATAATGTAATACAATACTTGTATTATATGACACTGGGAATATACAAACCACTTGAATAGATACGGCAATCGTATTGTATGTTCTTCGTTTTTAAGTCTATTGCAGGGAAAGATGGAGAATTAAAAAGATATATTTCGAATGAAGCCCCGCCCCCATCCATCAAAAATGCTGTTCGAATTTCAAGCATGTGATTGAATAAGAACGAATGGTGGAAACGCACTGAACAGTGAACAAGTTCTTGAAAAAAAAAATATATATATATACTCAATGATATCAACACGTCCGCAAAACTAGCTGCATCTTATGAATGGGAATACAGCAACCTGGCAGGAGTATATGCCCTATACATCACATGGATTCTTGGGCTGTGACTACAGTACGGGTATACAAGGTGAAGCGGCTCGTAACTGCATGCATCGCACACAGCACGAGTACAGTATCCTCATGTTTGCGTGCAGATTGTGGTTGTCTGAGACGGCCATAATGGCAACTTATTATGCGTCTGCGGCGATAGAGTATACTATATCGACGTGTCTTGGGTACATGTGCCAAGATCGCACAACATACTATATACTCTCATTGCTACAGTGATAGTGCGTGTGTAGTGAGTGGTTGCCATGAGCTTTATGGTGCAATGAGGGTACTAATATAATAGGCCTTTGTGACATCGCAGTGTGAATCCAAGGAGGTACTAGGCACCTCCTTGGTGAATCACACTACATATACACTAACAATATTGCGAGACACTTACACATGTGAACTTACCTCGCCTTGCGTCTAGCGTTTACAATCCCTGGATCCCTCAATGCCTTGCGACAGACCTGCATGTGCAACACAGAGGAGGAAATAATTGTCTATGCTATTAAGTGTTGGTCTTGTGGTGTCCAAGCCAGAGCCACTTAACAAAGTGGCATGTTATGTGTTTAGTCTATCCGGCACAGTCTTCTGGCATTCCAGAGACTACTGACAGCCATTTACGCGTATAGCAGCCTACTACTATTTACCTGTGTGATGTCTGCATACATTGCGTAACGGGTTTATCACTCGTTCCGCTCTGCCTGGCCTGGGAGGTGTGATGGCTTTACGTACGTCTGGGCGGAGAGGGCGACTAGCGTAGTATCGGACCACAGTCTGTGTGTGTACAATATCCCCATGCAACATTTTTTTTTTCTCATCGGTCGCTCGTCGGAAGCAAAGTCTGTGGATTCGTGCCATCTAGCGTAAGTGCATCGGATGACAGTCTGACGAATCTGACCTGTGCTGGCCAACTATCAGTTTATATGTAAAAATCCCGCACTGAATTTCCTGTAATGTTTTTATTGGACGATTAAAATGAATTGAATTGAATTGAATTGAATTGAAGTCGCTCATGATCCTCATCGGACGATCTTCTCTCATCGGATCACGCCCAACATGTTCGACACTGACGGATAGTCGACCAAATACAGGTCGTATTAATCAGACTGCAATCCGATACACTTTCGTGGGTGGCCGACAAGTGACCGATGAAAAACAATCTTTGTAGAATTGGGGTATAAGGGATTCTGAATCGGAGTGGCGGCTGGAAGTCGATTTGTCAAAACTCGCTGACGCTCAGTGTCCACTTGGCGAGAAAGCTACTTCTGGGGGCATTTCATGAAGCGTTTAGTCAGATATTTTGTCTGACAAACTGTTAAAAGCTAGAGAAATCCTTGCATCTGATTGGCTGAGAGTCCAACAGACGGACAAAATGCTTCATGAAATGCCCCCTGAGCTCAAAACTCGCCTTGGTCCGCGTTCAGCCTTGATCGAATTGTTCAGACAGAGAATACAAGAAGACGTGAAAAAGGCTGCGTGTTAGGCACTCTGTTAGGTATTCATGAATTTAGAATAAGAATCAGAGGTGAAACTCGCCAATAAAGCGTTTACTGATCAGATTTCATAAAAAGTAGGCCTATGTAAATATGATATTGGACATGACAGTGCTGAGAATCATTAACCGGACGATCTACGAGTGCAGAGCACGGCGTCGCGACTTGCTATACAGCGACAGTGTACAGCTCCAAGTTTGTACCCTACAGAGCCCCCTTCGAATTATAGGTAACATTTTCACGATTAGGCAGCAACTAGAAAGTTTCATAGGTTTTCAGGAAAACAGTTGCGGTTGAAATCATGACCGTAGTGACCACTAAAATAAGGAAATATTACATCGTGTTTTTTATTCATTCAAATCGTAATTTAGTAAGGCAAGCAAGCTCTACCTCATTATGACAGTACAGTTCAATGAAGAAGATACTTTAATATTCTTACGAATTTTCATTAAAAAGAAAGCGTAATGAAAACTTGTTTGGAGGTCAGTATAAGAATATAATTATCATGAAATAACAACGCATCATCTTTGTCAGCTTTAATTGTCTTGATTTTTGTTTTTAATTTAACATCATCTTGTTTTAAAAAATGTTGTTAAATTCAACTCTTCCGTTCATGGGCAAAATGAGCTTGAATACTACAAAGAGTCCGTTGACCGTCAAAACACCAGACTCAGTTCAGTTCAGTTTTCAGTTCAGTTTCATTTACTTTCCATCCGGCATCCAACAACAAGTACGACAAAATACAAAGTATGAAATATAATATGCATTACATCATCACGTTATTTGATCAGTTTGAAAAAGAAAATATCGCAATATGAATCGTAAATTATTCGATAAGATATGAAATGTCAAACAAAGCAGAATAACTATGAACATGAATGAATACTTTGAAAGGTTGACCGAAAAGATGAACAAAAAGTGATCAACTAAAAAGCATGGCTTGAGATTATGTGGATCACTCAAAACGTAGTAATATGTCACTAAACAACATTATTATAAACATTTATCATTCAGATAAAAAAAAAAAAAACAAGTTCAGACTAATCCTATATATAATGCTACAACCTGATGCAGGCACTATTCGCTAAGGCGTGTGTACCCAATAAAAGATTTTTTTTTCTCTCTTTTATACCTTCTCTCCCCTCCCCCCTCCCCCCATTTGTTTCCTCGTCCTAATTCTTCAGTACCCAGCAGGGTTACCGTGTAGGCTTCCTCGTGGATTCACATTTTACAATAACGATCACCGCAGTCACAAGATCTGCGATTCGCGCATACTGCGTGAACGTCATGAATTTTTAAACTTAACGCGCCTTAACTCTCCGACAGCACCTATCCATCCTTCGTGGCTTCGTGGTGTCAGCACTATCAAAGAATGGATGCATTTCCCTAGGGGGAACTCAAACTCCCAAGTTCAACACTATTATAGAAATTGATGATGGTGGCTGATTAATGATAGAGTGACGCTCACAATTGCTGTTATAAACGAGGTCAGGTAACGTTCGATCATCAAAATAGACACACAAAACAATGAGGAAGAAAAGCCCAGTTCCACCCGACACTTGTGATCAATCGATCAATCGATAAATGCTACCGACAAGCGATAGCGAAAACGATTGGCACTAAAACAGTGTAGAGACATGATGTTTGTCTTTTCCTCGTGTCCTCCTTATTTGGGCTGGAAGAATAAGAAGTGTGAAGATATAATGGATGTAGGACAATGTAGGACTAAAATACGACCTCCAGATGCATTTCTTCGTACGTAACGGAAGATTATAGGAGCCTACATCATAATTACAAGGGTCACGGGGAGTTGCTGTTTGTGGTGTAAATTTGTCATTATTTGCAATCTTTCTTTTTTATTTGTTCTCTTTTGAACTTCATCCTGTTCTTAATCGTTGTAACTTTTGTATTGTTTTTAAATCTCTACATTAAGATTTCTTGTCTTTTCTAACTGGATCAACCTCTTTAAGCAGCTCTCTCATACAATGATAACACTGACCTGTTCAGTGTTTTATCATATTACTTTTTATTGCACCAAAATGTTAGTTTGATTTGTTTTTATCAGCGAATAAAGCAAAATCAAAATGAATCCTCTCATTTGATGAATGAAGATTGCTTGTGCAAATGTGTTGTCTCGCAGACTACACTGTAAAAACATCGGTGTTAGATTTAACACCACGGGTGTTAAATCTAACACCGATCAAACTTCAATAAAGGACCACACCCACAGGTGTTAAAAATGCACTGTGATGGTGTTGAAAAGTGTTCACCTGACACTTCGTGGTGTTAATTTGACACTGTACCTGGTGTTATTTTGACACTGTACTGGTGTTAATTCAAAAATGACACCACATGGTGTTGATTTGATATTTGTTGGTGTTAATATCAATGGTTTAACACCCGTCCAGCTTCAATAAGAGACCACACCAGCTGGTGTTACTGGGGTGTAAATTTATTTTCACATTTTTTCAAACATCTAGTATTTTAATGTAAAATTCTGGATCGTCTTGTTTAAATTAAAAATCAACAAGAAGTGCAGTTACTAAGAAACTCTTCAAAAAACAGTTTAACATTTGGAAATGACACCCGGAGGTGTTAATTTAACACCATAAATGAGCACCGAAAATTTAACACCAGCTCGGTGTTCACTATTTAACACCGGACTTTTTGCAGTGTAGATACGGAAAACGATTCAGTATTTCGTTACATTCGTTGATTTTCAAACTTTCTTGACGGCGTTGTTGTCTTGACCGGCTGTTTAGATATTTCCTTTTATAATTATCATAGCTATGCAGGTTAGCGTCTTGTGTCATATTCAGCTTTTAGACAATAGAGTCTCAAAGTGTGGCAATAATGTTCTCTCTCCTTTTTGGGCACCTTGTCACGTCCTCTTCTCAATTATCAAAGAATATTCTTTTTCCCATGACATCACGTGTATGTCACCCATCGGTTGAGCTTGACAATATGTAGAATTGCGTGGTTGTGTTTTGTTCAGGTTTTCTCTTTCTTCTCGTTTTTCACAACAAGATAACGACAATCCATAAATAACCGCGAACCTTCACATACTTTCAAAACTAGAGGCCTACCTATAAACCTACAAACCTAAAACCTAACCTAAAACGAAAAGGCTGCGTGTCAGACAACAAGTGGGTATCTTAATTTTAGAGTTGTAAAGCAATTTTTGTGTGTGTGTGTCCGACTGTCACTCTCTTTTTCACGTTTTTTACTGCCCATGTGAACTAAAGAACAGCACCTATTAAAAGTCTTGACGTGAGATTAGATTATAGCGACTGATGGGGTCTAGGGCAATTACCCCCTGGGCAATTACCCCGCACCCTTCCCCTGGCCCTAATCCTAATCCTAATCCTGAACCTAACCCTAACCCTAACCCAAACTCCTAACCCTAAACCTAACCCTAACCCTAATCTTTACTCTAACCTTACCACCAACCAGTATTTGGCCGGGGGTAATTGCCCTCCGGGGGTAATTGCCCGGATACGGGTGATATCATATCACCGTAAGACACTTTATGATCTCTATGATTTTGCAGTGTAGAGGCCTCCCAGAGTGCAGTAGAAATGAATAAGTAGATAAAATCGAGAAATTGTAAAAAAACATTTTTCAAACATTCAGGGGTTACAGAGTTTTGTAATATCGAGAGTCAAGATAAAAAATATATCTACATAATTCCGGAGACTTCTGGGGGTCATTTCATGAAGCATTTTGATATTCAGATATTTTTCTGACAAACTGTTACAAGCTACTGAAATCCTTGCATCTGATTGGCTGAGAGAAAATTTGTCTGACAAATTTGTCGGACATAATGCTTCATGAAATGCCCTCCCCCCCCCCCAAGTAAAAAGTGGTATGTTCCTCCGAAAAGGTCGTTGCAGGAGTTAAAGCGTTTACAGCTCATTGAGTTGCCAACTCTGACAAACGAAAGCACTGGAGGTATTTCAATTAGCTCTCTGAGGTAACATGGTATGACCCGCTAGATATGTGGCGCCGAATGTGCAGCGAATGTTGAGCAGTGGAAAGGAAGCACAACTCGATGAGCGCGTGCATCCGCCATTAGCTGAGAGAGAGTTGAATTTTCTGCCCGCGGCGAGAACTCGACTCGTTTGCACTGCTCGGTGCATCACCAGTAAAGAAGTCTTCCAACTGAGGATTTATTCACCTTTCTCTAGAGTCACTCCCTGACTAGCGGGTATTGCTCTCAAATATCTTGGGTGGGATACCCTGCTCTATAGGGAGTTATGCATTTCACCCTATAATTGCCAATAAAGGATGCATGGCTAGTCGCATCATTTCCAGTCATTCCGTGTAATTAGACATTCTCACGATGCTATGGGAGACCGTTATTTTTAGGGATCTGGCGATTCCAACATAATATAATAGTAATGCTCCTTTAATGAGACTTAAAAAAATTGTCACACAATCATAAGGTAAATGATATGAGTTCGGCCAAATGACTTTACACCACATCGTGTCATAAGACAGCTTAGCCTGCCTTTGATTGCACTTACTTTATTAGCATGGCGCAGAGTTTGAGATGTAGTTAATTACATACAAATTGATCTACTTGGGGGGTACCAGGTGGATCTAGCCTTTTGATTAGTCGCCTTGAAGGCCGCAATGGGTTAGCATTTCACATCGTGAATAAATCTCGCCGAGAAAAGCTTGGGATGGTGCTTAGCTGCGTGGTAGACTAGTGTCAGTATACTAAACTTCATGGAAACATGGGCGAGCGAGTGACGCCAGCGGAAGGCACTTCCTTGCGACCTCAATATTATCCCCCAGCGATTAATCCTCTTGTCTAGTCTCGTCTAAGCTGCATCAACGTCATATACTAGTATATAAATCTCAGCTACGAAGCCTCGACAGGAGGCTAAATTTGCAAAGGAACGATTTAAGTACAGCTGTATTGACATAGTCTCCCCACCCTTATCCTCTTCAAGACTCGAAAGCTGACCCTCTTCTCCCGGCGAAGCTCCGCAAGATCGCCAATCAAGTTGGAAAGGTCGATCTCCCAGGCAAATCGATCGGGATAAAATAATAATCTTGACACGTCTAAGTGTGTAGACAGTCACACATCACCTGGTGTTAATCACGTATGGCTCTGATTTGCTCTCCCTCGAAAAAGCAGATATCACGTGTCTAGAAGTGGGTATTCAGCGTTGAAAAACAAACTTATATTTTTCCCTGGTCAGAATGATGGTTTACGGTGACAGCCAATATGCAATGTTCAACGAACATGATGAATGAAATATATCTTATACGTTCTAGAACCTCCTGGCGTTCAAGGCACTTTTGGTTTGAATTGAAAATATTGTTTATTAATCATTTAAAAGAAGCAAGTGACCATTTTCGATATCGGCAAACTCAGGATAATCATTGACATGCAGTTCCAACTTTTTCCCAGTAATTATTTCATCTCTAATCATCTCTCATTGTACTAACAGCTATAACTGGCTGTAATAGAATAATTCAAACAGTTGTCTGTTTTCTGTGGATGCACAAAAGAATTTCGCAGGTGTATTTTGTTGGAAGAAAAATGAGAATGAAAAATAAATGAATTGAATTGAATTAAATTGAATTGAATGGAATGGAATGGAATTGAAATAAATTGAATTGAATTTAATTTTTGGGGCTTTGATGATAGGGGTTCGATGACGCCGTCTTTCTGAGCAATCTGAAAGATTGATTTTACACTCAAACATGGCATTCGCTACATTTTGCTTGTTTACCTGTTAAATTAAATGAAACTTCACTTAATGATAAAGAATAAAGGAACAAAAGTAGATTCCGTCCAGAAATACGTTCAAACCTGTACATTTGAGCTGTACTTGTGAAAGTTTTTAGAATTGTATGAACCCTCACTGAAAAGCCGATATCATTATTTTTCCAATCACTTCCGACAAATGAAACTGATGTGGTATACTCTTCAAGTGTAGCTCTTTATTCATTTATATGTCGATTTAGTGCAAAGAAATAAAAAGTCGAGTAATTCTGATTTTTATTTCACATTTTTATTTTGTTTTGCGCAGTTTCTATTCGCGTATCCCTGTGCCTGTATGCCAGTACGTAGCGCTCATGTATTTCATAAGAGTTAAGAGACGGCGAAATGTAATTACCATCATAAAAACAGTATCTTCCCTCGAGAGAGTGACTGGTTATTTAATTTGCAATGACACATGAATCCATTGTCTTCCCGTAGGGCAGGTTGAGTTCGGCACACACTTCGAATATTTTCGAGGGGCGGCATCGAACACGGGATCAAAGGGAGTAAGACTGTTGTGACTCCATCTCTTTAACCTCCGTGGCAACTCCTAGGTGGTGGAGGCATTGTGCTGAAAAGGCGTAAAGAAATGATAATCCACAGACGTATATCTTCTCCTTCTATCTCCTTTAATTAGTTCAAGCTTTCAGCCCTAGGCTTTCATTATATATCGTGATGAAGGCCTGGGGCCAAACGCTTGAACTATATATAAACGGATGGTTAAAGGAGAGAGAAAGAAGAAGAAAGAAGAAGGAATAGGCCTACGTCTGAATCGGTGGAATGTAATTTCTTACGCCTATTGTATATATTTATATAATATCAATTTGTTCTTGAGTAATGACAACAATGCCTCTCCCCCAACAAAATGGAAAAGACAAGAAAAACCTTCACACTGAAGACGTTGTCCAGCATGCAAACGTTGTCATTGTCACAAGTATAAACATCCCCCCCCAAAAAAACAACCAACAACAACAACAACAACAACAACAACAACAACCAACCAACCAACCAACCAACCAAACAAACAAACAAAAAACAAAAAACACTCACACACATTGTGGCTCTCAATTGACTTCGTAGTGCAATTTAACATCTCTCTTTCTAATGCCACTTTCACCCAGTTCTCAGTTTATCCAGGTTGGAATCAAATTAAACTAAGTAAATCTTATATATAGGAATGCGCTACAGCAGAGCTCTCGTAAAGCTTTTTTTTCCTTTGAATTTTCATTGATCAAAGCATACGGGCTGGCTCGTCAAGTTTGTTTACCGAATAACAATCTTCCCTCTTCTCCACTCTTCTCTTTGCGATGGCGAATAATATACCCCCGATGGAGTCAGTTATTGCTCGAAATTTAGGACTCACATAGTTAAACATATTTCCTTGACAGATATCCTTTTTTTTTATTAAAAAGAAAAAGATTTTGTTGATTCCTTTAACCAATTTCGTCAAATCCTGATCATGTCAGTGGAGGAATTGAGATGAAGCATCACGACTATTATTTCATTTGATAGCCTGAATTAATCGTATGAATAAAGGCAGTTATAGACTGACATTGGCAGAGAATTCCACCTCCAGTACATTCTTGTGAATTCCTGCTATCGCACTCTTCCTCAAAAAAGGTACGTAATGTGGTGACTGAACAATGACTGACACAGTGATGTAAACCACAGCGTTCCCTTGAAGTATCATGATGGAACCGTCATCAGTGGCGTATCTAGGGAAAACGGCGCCCGGGGCAAGCGCGAAAATTGCGCCCCTAATTTCTGAAAAAATGTTCAACCCCAACCCCATCCCGGTAGGGACTTTTAGAAAAAAGGTTCACATATGCTTTTTCAAGCACTTAAAAGGGGTCTTTTGAGGGTGATTTAAATGTAATAAATTTAGATAAATATTGGCGAGCGAGCCGAAAATTTTTGTGTATTTCGCGTCATCATCACGTTTGGTTCTTATCTTCTTTTCTTTTCTCTTTTTGATAAATTGCGGCGAGCGAGCCGAAAATTTTTGTATTTTAGCTTACAATACATGGAATTCTTGTCATTTTTTGCTAATTAAATCTTACAATTCTAATCAAGATATATAAGTGACGGCCTTATAGATTTATACCAACAAACTGAGGAGTTGAAAAAATATTCCAAATTAGTACGCACTAGTGAGCCGAAATTCGTATATTTCTACGCCATCATCACGTTTTGTTCTTATCTTCTTTCAGTTTTGATGAATTTTGGCGAGCAAGCGCAGCGAGCGAGCCGAAAATTTTTGTATTTCAGCTTACAACACATGGAATTCTTGCCATTTTTTGCTTATTAAATCTTACAATTCTAATCAAGATATAGTGACGGCCTTATAGATAACGATTTATACCAACAAACTGAGGACTTGATAAAAAATACTCTAAATTATTACGCGCGAGTGAGCCGAAATTTGTATATTTCCGCGTCATTATTACGTTTTGTTCTTATCTTGTTTGATTTTTTTTTGCGCCCCCCCCCCCCGTAATGTTCGACACCTTTGGTGCCCTCGTTTGATCCAGTAGGCGATCGCTTCAGAACGAAAGAAATAAAATTGCAGCCGCTGCTCCGTGTAACATTTTGCCTTCTAACAATGGCATGTGTGAACACAATATACATTGTCATTTTGTCCGCGTTATCATCACGTTTTGTTCTTATCTTCTTTTCTATACATTTTGTCGAGCGAGCGCAGCGAGCAAGCCAAAATTTCAGCTTACAAAACATGGAATTCTTGTGTGAACACAATTAACATTGTCATTTTTTGTTTTTTATCTTGTTTGATTTGGTTTTCTCCCCCCCCCCCCCCCCCCCGTCCGGGCGAGGGTTTTTTTGTTCCTTCTTCTTCTTCTTCTTCTTCTTCTTCTTCTTTTTTTCTTTTTCTCTTTCTTTTTCATTTTCCGTTTTTTCGTTTTCGGCGCCCCCAAGGAGTGGCGCCCGGGCACGTGCCCCCCCCCCTTGCCCCCCCCCCCCCCCCCCTTGATACGCCACTGACCGTCATATAGACAGAAACCAACACCAGTACATATGGTTTATTGCCGCTTAGTCTAATAGCAGATGGTCTACTTCCCAGTACGACTAAACTCATTTGATCTACTATCAATTTTGTCCAATGCCCGTTTAGTCTAATCTTCACTTGGTCTAATGTCCAGTTTGCTAATTATCATTTCGTCTAATGATCATATGGTTTAATTGCAAATTTGATTCCAGCAAGGATTTTTATTCCCATTTGTCTAATAAACTGTGAGTATTAGACGAAATGGGCATAGCCCCTTCTGGAAGTATATAGATCAACTAGCAATTCGACTAAAAGGGTTATTAGACGAACTGGTTGTAGACGAATCGGGATTAAACCATGTGAGTTGAGACTTAATGGCCATTAGACGAAGTGGGAGTAGACTAAGTGATAGATCTCCATACATACAGGCAACCCCGCACATACATTATGTAGATCAACATAAAACCTCTGTGTGTACGTGTCACGTTATCTTCAATGATTATCTCCTTCCTTAATTGAGCAGCGCAGACATTTTGTATACATGTAGTTTGTTCTTTATTTTCCTCGGCAGATTTATGAGATTCTAAAGTTAAGAGTATGCTACAATGGGAAAATAATGGAATGACGGGCGATTGAGCCATGTTACTGACAGCAGGGCATGCACTCATTCTTTTTTAATGCGAAATTGCGAGGACAGAATCCAAAATTACCCTCTTCCGATCATAAATCTATCACTATACTATTTATACTATTACTATGACTGTAAAGCAACTACTGAATGGGAGACCAGCACGTGTTCCTCACGCTTCCAGTCACCTTGTATAATTACCGTGTTTTCAATATTATACGAAAAGTGATATTGTAACAAACTAGATATGTATTACTATATGTTTCCCTCACAATTTCATGTTTTTGTCACTCATATTCATTTAAATGCATACAAATTCAGACGCTATCTTTTTTCGATTAATATTGGTCTTTAGAATCTTATATCCAGTCACTGGAATTCAATTTGGAGCACATGAATTAATTTATTAACATCGCAATTCACCGATCGACAGTATTATTTCAATTGAGGCATTTTATTCTTTTCTTTATCCGCATTCGATTCTTTCTCAGCTTATTCAAATAAGCAATTCCTCTTCAAATTTAGCTCATTAGATTTCAATGATTATGCATCCAAACTAAGAAAGTTCTTCAGTGGAGCTTGCTTTTGGCATTTCATATAATTTTGGGGAATTCAGTTTGTATGCATGTATGTATGCAGATATGCCTATGTGTACCCCCATATGCCAACAAGAAGAATTTCCTATATGGACAATAAATGAATCTGAATCTGAATCTGAATCTGAATCTAAAATCAGAGATTCGTTCATTCCCTTTCATCTGTTCACGTATTTCGTGTTATTTAATGTACACATGCGTGTTTATGTGATACTGTGTCACTTGTCTCTGTATACAATAAGCTATTTTTGATACAGATATAAGTAATATTACGCTTTATATGCCTTACATGTTTTATTCTCTCCTCCCTCCCCTAATATATATATATATATATATATATATATATATATATATATAGAGAGAGAGAGAGAGAGAGAGATATATATATATATATATATATATATATATATATATATTTCAAAACGAGATTTCTTTTTGTCTCATGATCTAATTCTATTCAAAACTTTCAAATTTGTATGATTGAATATCATTGACTTTCAAGTTTGTAATGTTCACTTTTAACATTGCATTTCTATTCATCTAAACTATGTTGTATGATAAGTGTGCATGTGTTCTTATTCATATCTTAGTTCAGTTCAATTTATAATTTCATATTTCAATTTTTCTTAAAGAAATTACAAAATCATAATTATACAACACAAAAAAAGAACACAAAACGTATACAACCATGTCTTTTGATTGCAGCAAAAGTCAGAACATAGGCCTACTGAACACAAATGTTTATCTTGATATCAAACGTTATACATGATTAAGTATATTTTTCGCTGTGTTTTATGTGGGTTGTAACATATGTGTTTTCGTCTTTCTGATCTTTACGTCCATTATTTCATTGATTTTCGTATTGGACGAATAGCCCGTCCAGGGCTGCAGCTAGTCGATATGAAATTTTGAGAAAGTTGTCTTGTAGACCTTCTTTTGAATACTTGTGATATCTGGGAATGTATTGCGATACACCTTAAAATTTAATACACTCATTTGAAACCTGCATGTCATTTCATAAAATCATATGAAGTGGGCAGTGGTACGGCAGTGGGAATCTGAATATGAATGCCAATTTTTTGACATGCCTTTGTTTGAATTCGAATGATTTGTTTTAGATTTCTTTTTTCAGTGATAATAAATTCGTAGGAGGGGAAATTACTTGTTAATGCACAACCTTTACATTGTTTACTTTTATTCTAACTTTGGATGATGCATTTAAAGAATTTCTCGCACAGAAAGCAAATTTGCAAGAAAGAAAGTGAGTAGTCTAAGTACGGCACGAATTCACATACTGTACTGTACATGTATAGTAAACCTTTAATATACAATACATATGAATATTGTGCATAAAATTATGTTTTTGTAGTGCTTGTGTGCGTAATGTTGTTCTTGATTGTACTGAGCATTAGAGCGAGCTACAAAATGTACACAAACAAACAAACACGCGCACACACACACACGCACACACACACACGCACACACACACATACACAATGTAAATTTCGATTACCGATATCACAGATAAGGTCTTGGGAAGTAGTATACGACATCATTTCGTGAAAGCGGAGAAGTCTCTTTAACAGCTAATTCCCCCAGGTGGATCCAGTGAGTAAATGTTTTGATGCAATTAGATATGTCACATTGTAAAAATAATTAAACAAAGGGAGGAAAACTAGTAATGATAATGATTGTATTGAAAGCAAAGCTTCACATTAAAGCTTAACATTTCATGAAAGCACAACAAACAAGAAGGGACCAGAATACAGCTGTTGCAAATAATTATTACTGCTTTATTACATTCTGGTGAATATTCATTCACAAGAGACAGCATGATAAGCTTATACAAAATGTAATGAATCGCATTAGATGAAAAAGAAATAACAGGGTAACATCATTCAGCAGTAGGTTCAGATTAATACACTTCAGGGGGTTCTAAGAGGTTGTAAAGAGGGTTTTCTGAAGTCTGCATTTTTTTTTTAGTGTTTGGCAGCCAATCCGCTATTTGGTTTGCTTAATAAAGGTTTTAGATGCCTGTTAACAGCCTATGACCATCAATTACCGGATAAACTACTAGCAATTTTTTCCTGGTCTTTATTGGTATTGGAAAGATAGATAACCTCATCTCAACATTTCTACGAGCAGTCGCCGACTCACTATCAGGAATTGACTGGCACTTGCAAGCATTACCTTTATTTGTATCTGTTATATTTCATACTTTTATTCATATTAATTCAAAGTTTTGGATCTGCCATTTCTTCCGATTAACTTCATGTTATTTACCTGTTCATGCAGCATCGCATCTATTTTTGTTGTCAGTTTCTCAGTTTCGAATTGTATTTAGCGACCAGTATTCTCTTGAACACGAATGTGTTGCACACGGGGAAACAACTGAACTGAGATTTATTGCAATGTTTCGAAACAGTAACAATGCGGGAAAAGGCCGTATAACATGGAAATTACAGGAAAAAAAAAGACTGGGGCCCGTTGCATAAAAGTTATACTATTATGGTAACTTTGCCATCCAATGGTAACTTCCATGGAATTCTTGATTTTGATTGGCTGTTGAGTATTGTTACCATAGTAGTAACCATCGGATGGCAAAGTTACCATAATAGTAACTTTTATGAAACGGGCCCCTAATTTACAATCTGGCGCATTAAATGGCTGTTTTGTGTATTGGTGGAGATATTCGTAGATAAGAATTGGGCTTTTAACTTTTTGTGTGATATCAAGAAACCACTTATGAAAAAGTACAGACTATACCATTCTAAAGATGTATTAAAAGTTTATTTGATGAAAATGGGGTTTGGAATGGCTGAGACATCAAAAAACAAAGTAAAACAAAACGTTCGTAATAAAAGGTTGGTCCCGCCTTTTATTAGGATCGCTCTGTTTTGGATATCTAAGCCATTCCAAAACCAATTTTTATCAAATAAACATTGAATTCCTCTTGGAATTACATGTTCTTTCACATTTCATAAAAGGTTCCTCATCATCTCACCAAAAAATGTTAGAAACCTGAAGTTAGGTCTCAACCAAAACTATATGATCCCTTTAACGTGCTAGATGGGTAGAATGAAATACAATGCAAAGTTGAATACAATAGGGAGGGGTGGATGGGGTGGGGAACAAAAAATGGCGATTGAGGAATGCATTTAGGGATGTCTGCATAAAACGTTATCTTATGCCTCAGGCCGAATGATGAGGAGGCAACGATTACGTTACATGACTCGTTAATCATAATTACGTTTAACTCTGCAAGCATGAAGGCATTGAGGCATAATATGGTTATATCATTTTGATACATGATACAAAATTGTCGAGAGAACATACTCAAGTTCATGTTTCATATAAATGAAATTATGCAGATGTGAAATATGGCAGTACCCGACAACTACGACTGATGACTGTACGGTTATATTCTGTGATTTAATACGAGTTTTCTCTAATATGATAAAAAGAAAATTAATTTGAATTTGATGACAAGCGATGATGTTAGAGCAATTTCTTTCGCTAACCTTTTCACTCGGGTCGAATTCTGCTATTAAGAATCTTGGATTTTGTGTAAAATAAAGTCATTTTGACACCTCACTATTCAATTTAGAGACAGATTTATTCAATTTCGCATCAGTCAAGTGTAAGGCATGACAACATCATAACAACTTTCAAATTCGTTCTCAAGAATGCAAGTTCGTATTTCCAGAAAATCATTTTCGTGTAATATGTATTGCCAAATATTGCCAAATGTATTGTTCATATTTCACTTCTTGATTTACATTTTGTTGTAATTGTTGGTTTGCTTGTTTTTCATTGTATCAACCTTTAAAAAATCATTCCTATTCACATCTAATTTCCATTATCTGCAAATCATATAACTTTAACAATCTGCTGATAACTTGACGATCATGTATCATCACTGCAAGTCATAAGTCTCAATGCTGCTAAACCAATATCATCATACTTCATAGATGTATGATTCACCTGTACGCTTTATAATCATGTAAGATGGGATGTCGATACACAGTAATGTTTTGCAACTGATTGACAAATTGCCCTACATCGACGTAAATGTAATTTACGTCGATGTAGGGCAATTTGTCAATCAGTTGCAATGAAAACATCTCGACGGAAGAAATTCATGAATTTGAATAACAGTAATGTTTGTCTTTTGTTTTTTTTCATTAGAGTCTTTTATCCGTCAACTTCTTGGCATCTTGGCATATATATGGGAGTGAACCACTGGGAGCACTTGGCATCTGTATAGAAATTATTCAAAAGCTAAATACCAAACATGTTTTCCTCTTCACGCATTTCAATGCTGGAACGCCTGCATCGGGGAATTCAGGGCGATTTTAAAGGACACTTTCAATTGACAAAATAGCGAAATCGCATGACCATAGTTTTGAACTGAATTCGTTTTATCATATCTTTTAAAACTTTGACGTCGTCGGTCATCAGAATCGCCCAAATTAAATGAAATTTTCTGAACTTTGGTTGAAATAAGTACGAAGTTCGCCGAAAAAAAAGGTATATCATAATTCCATTCAATCACATGTATTTATAATCATCCATTGTTCTTAAAATAATTAATATTATACAATATTATAGAAACTTTGGAAAAATGCAACAAACGCATGCTTTTGATATTACCTCAGAATTAGGGAAAAAATAATACTTTGATAGAGCGATGATTCTGCAATATTCATTGTACAATTAGGCAGGTGTCATAATACAAGTATCAATAAAGGAATGTATCGATAGGACATTTTCAATAAATACAGGCTATATAATTCTCATTCATGCTTTAATGATTCATAGTGTAATATTATTATGACCCCTGTGAAAAGAGATAATCACGTAGTGCATCTTACGATTATCCACTGAAGTGTCATATTATCCGTCTGTAGACATTACATAAAATATTTGTTCTCATGGACTAGACCAGCTTAGTTCATTATGTATATGCCAGATAAATTTATCCCACTCTATGCCAGCTTGCTTCTTGTAAAAAGAAAGGATGTATATTCACGTAAGGATTTGCAACAACAAAAAAGAAGAAGCAAAACTCATTACAAATTCAGCAAAGGGTCATTGTGCGTGACATGCAATATTTCCCTTTATTCAGTGTTAGTTGAATATTCTCTGGACAGTAGTATAATATCTACTCGAAATGTCACATAGTTTTCAAATTTCGCCAGTAATTTCCATCATTTCCATTTTCCTTTCTTTTTTATTCCGTTTGTGTCGCCCTACGTCATCTATCAGATAAAGTTATCAATCACCCCAGCTGCCTGATGGTGTTTTAAGTCTTATAGGTCTCATGAGAAACCCGGAGTCGCTATCTAATAGCAATACATTCAGCATTTCACACATTATGGCCATCAAATATGCATGCTGTTGTCGAGTGGTGGCATACCCTATACCAACAGCTTGTCGTAAGGAGGATTTATCCATGAAGCTATAACAGTTGTACAGCTGTAGCTCCATGATTTAATTTGGCAACCACTGAGTATTAAAGGGGATGGCTAGTAACCGATCAGTGGGAATCAGTGGGATTGCTGAGGGATGATTGTTCCAATCCTTGTGGGATTCATTTAATGAGAGTACATTATATGTCTATTGTTGTGTGAAAATCATTTGCTTCAGAATGGTCTCATATTCAAGTAATGTGCAGTTTAATGTTTCCAGGTAAGCGTCCATGGTCAGTGACGGGGCATTAATCTGCACATTACTTGAATATGAGACCATTCTGAAGCAAATTATTTTCACACAACAATAGACATATAATGTACTCTTAAATGAATCCCACAAGGATTGGAACAATCATCCCTCAGCATTCCCACTGATTCCCACTGATCGGTTACTAGCCATCCCCTTTAAAGTAAAGTGTAGTCAAAACAGCCAGCACGTTCACCCAGCAGCAAAAAACCACCGTTCTATCTTTATCGTCACTTTTTTTTAAATTCATGGTTGTCTTTCATTGTTCAGGTGTGTACTTCTCTGCTTTTTTGCTGGAAACCTGAATCGTTTAGTAATTGCTTAAATCAACTAAATAAACAAAAAGACGAAAAAACACCGAGTGAAGATAGTAGTTAGTCATCAGTTGTGCATTATTCACCAGGTTGCTTGCAGTGAATATACCCACAAGGAACTCAGATTTCAAAGAAGTTTGGTAAAATAAAATCCTTAATATATGTGTGTATATATATATTTATTTTTTTTTAATTTTTTTTTGACGGGCGGTTAGAATGAGAGCATGTGACATATTTTTGTTGCCTATCATAGTTTGAAGTTAAATCATTATTTCGATTACTCTTTTATTACCATTTACTGGACTTATTGTCACATCTAAAAAGAACAACATATTGCATTTTCATGAAGGTGCTACTTTGTGTAAGAGTATGTTGTAACAGGTGTGAGAGCACTCAATCTTGCCATAGCTTCTACATACAGTAGCCGTAAGGCAACAGGTCCTGGGAGAACCAATACAAAATAGCATCACAAACCAAGTCGCGTATAAACTCCTTGAACTTCACGTTTAATGGCAGGTCGATTAAAGTATATTCCATTATCGCTGATGTGTCGCGTTTTAGGTCTACTCCGTCCTTGGTATATAAATCTATCCTTGGGTACAATAAGAACTGTCTCATATTGTTGCAGAGGCACGGTCGAGTTCACGTCGATGTTCCTTGCCATGCAGTAGTTATTTTGGTACAGGGTCTGCTGGAGTGAAATGACCCCATTAAGGCCTTCCTGTACTGGGGATTTAACATGACGTAGATAACTGGGTTGTAAACGACGGACGACTTAGCGAACAGTGATGGCACCACGGTCGCCACGCGGGAAATGGACGATGGGTCCCCAAGTAGAACCCAGAGCGACACGACACAGTATGGCAGCCATGCCACAAGGAACACAGCCACCGTAATGAAGAGAATCAACCCTGTCCGCGTCCTGAGGAAATGTGATCGAAACCCGAGCATGGAGTCCTTCCTCAGACCAGGTTTCCGGGCTGAAGGTGAGTTAGCTAGAGTGCAAGCATGTTGACGTACGGCTTGAAAAACCCTCCAGTAATTAAACATTATGATTCCCAGCGGAATGAAAAATAGAAATATGAACATGTAACCAATGTATGAAATATAGAGAGGGGTCTTTGTGCGAAAGTCTATGTCGCATCCAATGCGGTACCCTTCCAGAATGAATCGGTTCCAGCCGAAGAGAGGTGGCGTCGAAAATATGAGAGTATACACATGGATGATGAGAACGGTATGCCAACTTTTCCTGAAAGTAATCTTTTTAGGTCCTGTGAGCTTTTTCACCACGATGTAGTACCTGAAAATAGATATTGCCGCTAGACTATTAAGGGAGATACATCCGCAGTAGTAGTTAATGAAACCATAGAAACTGCATCCTATCTCCCCAAACATCCACCTGCCGTTAAATGTACTATACGCTGAGAGCGGCGTTCCGGTCAGTGCCACGACGAGGTCACTGGCGGAGAGGTTGACAATTAAGAGGTTAGTTGGAGTGTGGAGCTTTTTGCAATTCAAGAAGGCGTAAATGACGGCGCTGTTGCCGGCAGCTCCTGCAATGATAACCACAAGGAGATAGTATCCGATTGCTCTGAACGTATGTTCATTCACATATTCTTCGGGGCCCGCAGATAAGCGAGTGCTCATGTTCTCTGTATCTAAGGTGATGACAGCAAGATGTGCGTTTTGAGTGAAATCAAAAACGACAGTCGGCTCGCCCATAACAACTGTTGACATCTTCCCGCGCACAAAGGATGACGTAACCATGGTGACCTTTGAGAACCCAAGGCAATTCCGCGAGATGCTGGTAAGTTTCGCCTCTTCTACCCAATGATAAGTTTAAGGCTATAATAGAGGTGCGACTTAAGGTTGCACCCCTGTATTCGACGAAAGAAAATATGTGGAAGGTGTGAAGACTTGAGACCATCCATTACACTTCCAGAGGGTATGATTACACATCTCGAATGTAATCGGGGCACTCGGCGCAAGCTAAAATTTCAGATAATTATTGACGTTTGCTACACCTCTGGTGGTTATCATCTTCAAGCATGGGTATGTAGGCTGGTAATTTGGGAAAGAGTCACCAGGGGGTGGAAACCAATCCTTCAATATTAGATCATCCCAAGACTAGAACGTGATGGAACAAACGTAGGGATCACAAAACTCCGTGTTGATGCGTCCGAGCGTGAGGTCCTGATCGGTGTCTGCGATCACCACTTAACAGGTTGAATTGGTTTCTCTCATCATCCGTTCCCGCAGTACTTCGGTGTGGCGGAGCTGTGCTTCTGTCGCAAACAGGGTGCTTCGTTATCACCTGGCAAAGGAAATGAAAAAAAAAAGAGAGTGATATGACAGTCGCATCTGAAAAAGACAACGACTTTAGGAATAATCCCGTAAATGCGTTGCAAGGCCAGAATATTAACCCCGGACATCTAAAATCAAGCATAATCCCCGCAAAGCAAGCGGATGAAAAGCGGAATATGTGATGAGTTGTGTGTGTGTGTGTGTGTGTGTGTGTGTGTGTGTGTGTGTGTGTGGTGTGTGTGTGTGTGTGTGTGTGTGTGTGTGTGTGTATGTGTGTGTGTGAGTGTGTGTGAGTGTGTGTGAGTGTGTGTGTGTGTGTGTGTGTGAGAGAGAGTGTGTGTGTGTGAGTGTGTGTGAGTGTGTGTGTGTGAGTGTGTGTGTGTGTATGAGTGTGTGTGTGTGTGTGTGTGTGTGTGTGTGTGAGTGTGTGTGTGTGTGTGTGTGTGTGTGTGTGTTTTATGTGTATAGACCTTTCCATTACGTGCTCAGTGGATGTGTGACGCTGACCACAGTGGTTAAGGACTTTTACTCGCTTGTTTTATGTAGGGTGACCTTTAATAAAAATTCAGTCAAGTGAATTTACGCCAAATATTATCCGATGGCGACTGTCCCTAGACATTACAATCAATTGAAGTTCAACCAGTAGTGTTGACCTTAGAGCGTATTTTGGGAATATATGATAAATTAATGATTATCATAATATTGAGGACTAAGAATGGAACCAAAGTAAGCTGATTCTGAGGAGAGATAGACAACACACTAACCCAGAGAGATGAAGCAAAAGAATGAAAAAAAAAAACCCAACCACTGGTGAAGAGAAGGCACACAGATCATTGCAGATGGACGAACAAGATATTGGTCTCACAGTTAACAAATTTCCACCTTTTCAGGAAGTTGTGATAATGATCGTGACTGTTTGGTTAGAACATTCTGTTCGAATTTGAGAGATGAACATCTGCAAGATCTTTGATGAAAAGTGTTGAATGAGAACCGTAATCTATTAGAAGCGCATAGCACGTCTTCGCCATCACTCAAATTGATGTAGATGCAAGACAGACAGGATGCCGATAAAGAGAAGAAAAAAAAAAACAACAACAACAGCAACAATGAAACACAGATGGTTTGTAGACATTATGACGTGAAAGGAGATTGGGGAAAAACAGGTAGACCTGGCATGAGAGGTGTATCGTGCGAAAGTGAGGTATTGACAAACCCTTATGGAAAGGATGAATAGCTAATTGGAGAGCGAGAAGACCTATTATACAATGGACAATAAGAAGAATCTGGGCGCTCCCTTCGGTCAATGTTTCAAAGGGGCCATAACGTTCAGAAGAAATTGATTGGAGCTTAATGACAGGTAACGATTTCTAAATCATTCCTTACTTTCACCGACGACGAAATTGTTGAATCAATTTTCATTGCCAACAATAACATATGTAATGTAATAATGCAGCAATTCTTCTGCGATAATAAATTACACTGCAAAACACATACATGAACGTGTACTTTGTAATGAAAAGTGAATCTCACGTAAAGTGAAAATATGACTCATTTGTTCGTAAAGCGTGTAGGCCATGATGGACAGGGAGTTTTCAGAAAAAAACTTAAATACCGATCTTCTGCTATGGACAGGTAGGTAGTAACTGGTATGTTAAATCAAGACCAAATAAAAGTTAAAAAAAAAAACTGTGAATACATGACTTTGTAGCAAACCATCATTCCAAAACAGTATTGTTTGATGATGATCAACACTACAAAGCTTGCTAAAAAATTCTCATGATACTAAATATCTATGGAATTATCATGTGGATTCGAAAACATTGTACCATTATATGACTTTTTTTCATTTGTTTGTTCCAATGTGCTGTGAATACTGAGTTCCTTCATTGATTATAACAATTTGGAAAAATGGACGAATGTCTCCAACTTTATTCAGCATTTCAATAAGGACCTACTTTTAACTGTTTAACCAAAGTATGCACACCAGTTTAGATGAAAATAATGTTATTGATAGTGAAAGGATTAACACTGAGAAAGAAAATTGAACCATCCCAATCTTTAACAAATACACTGTACCCGAGAAAGATTGTAAAAATTATTCGCGTTAGTTCAAATAGGCGAAATGGTTTTAGCAATAAAATAGAATAGAAAACCTGCGCTTTCAAGTAGGAAAAAAATCTCATTGTTCTTGTTTGACACTTTGCTTACAAATTACCTTGAGTGTGAATACCAGATATACCCACCCGATCAAGTCATTTCGTTTCAGTCAGCCTAAACACAATTTACAAATTTTGCAGTAACAATAAATTTCATCTCGCATTTCACTGTTTTTTTTCTTTCTTTAATAAATCACGAGTTATAGCGAGTCGGGAAAATGAACGACGTGCTTTGGCGACAACGAGAATACAGTTTTAATGAGGTGTTGCTGTAATTTGTTGCGGAAGTTCACTTTCCTGAGTGATGTAAATGCCAGTTTTATGATTACCATCGTCTTTGATGACTTTCCAGGAACCTTTCAAAAGCGAAGATTCACCCTTTCAATTGCCATACATTTGCCATGATCGCATGTTCGACTACAAGAAGCAAACCAACAATAAAACGAAAACTGAAAACGTTCACCGCGCCCTGCATCGCACAGCAAACAATATGTCACCTTTCCCCTCCCCCTATTTGTGCTTGTTAGAGCACCGAGTTTAGTGAACGAAAACGATACTAAAAGCTGCCTTTGGGGGACGCCCTTGGAGGCTACTCTAATGTATTTGTCTGTATCCATTGCGACTGATGGCGTCATTCGTTTTTCGCTAATTGTAAATTCCTATCATGCCATTCTAACGCGACGCGCCGTTTTCCCAGGCAACGCGCTCATGATAGAGCAGGATTCCGCGTGGCGGGAAAGGGGGAATAGGCAAAACGTTCTGGCTTGACAATCAATTAAAGCAAGTTTATTCTTACGATATCAAAGCTTCGAACTGTCTTACTCGGGGCAAAAGTCAGCAACAAATTTCAGTCAGTACGGGGACAGAATCATCTATTAGCCAAGGCAGTCATTCGTCAGTAGCAGGCAATTACTGTCAAGATGTTCAGAGGGGAGAGAAAGGGGGGGGGGGTGTGGGTGCCATGTTTGTGTCTCCTCCGAGTCCCGGAAAATAAAGATAAGACATTAATCCACAGGCTTGGAGAGTAAGACGTTGTTTAATGAAGGTTGTTCGATGTCATTGGCCAACATAGAGATGCGAGTGCGCTGTCGTTCAAATTATTTCGCAATGTATAGGTGCACTAAACTAACTGACTAAGCCTCGCAAGATAGATTAATGTTCTTTACCTGCTTGTTTGTTTTTCCCTCGTAATCATCATGCTCCGATTATGAAGGAAGATAGGCAGATCAGCTGATTTTGCGGGGTTTTTTTGTTTGTCTCACTTGCATGACCTTTTTTGTTTTTTGTTTTTTTGTTTTTTATTTTATGGAGGTTGTTCGATGTCGTTGGCCAGCCGCGAGATGTCGTTGGCCAACTTGGGGAAGACAGTCCGCTATTGTTTAAATCATTTCGCAATGTAGGTGGCACGAACTAACTCATTATCAACGCCTTGCAAGACAGATTAATGTTCTTCACCTGATTTTCCCCTCGTAATTATCATGCTCCGATTATGAAAGAAGACTTTTTTTTTGTCCCATATGCATTACGATTTTTATGGAGGTTGTTCGATGTCACTTGGATGTCGTTGGCCAACTTGGGGATGAATGTATAGGAAGCATGAACTACTTCGTTATCGCCTTGCAAGATAGATTAATGGTCTTCATCTGCTTGTATTTTTTTCTTCTTCGTAATCATTATCCTCAAATTATGACAGTTCAGCTAGATTTGGCGCTTCAGTTTTCTAATTCATGTTTTGAGTGTACAACGCATTGTACTGCAAGTGTGCGCCTCACGAATAATTATCATGACTGATATACTGTAGAAATTATAAAAATTAAAAAAGTTCCCGTCAAACTCGAGAAAAGAAGTTAGACTACTAATAAACCATCTTTCTTTTCATCTATTTCTCCCTTTTATACACGCCTTTTTAAAATCTTCTCCCCACCACGCCCATTTTTGTTTGTTTGTTTCTTTGTGTGCTTTTTTGTTTTTATCTTTCTTATTGTTCTCATCCAGCTTTCGAAGTCTATGAATCCTAGCATAATAAATGAGCACTGTAAGATTAATTTGTTTAACCGAATCCTGGATTGAGATCATTTATTACCCTGTATGGCGCAATATTGCTCAAAGTCTGGGTGGGTGTGGAGTCTGAATGCTTTTTCAACAAGATCCCAAGGAGAAGCATTGTAACTTCTTTTGAATCTATCCGCTTCTAGTCCTCTACGTCGGATTCTCTCTCCCCCCCCCCTTCTCTCTCCCTCTCTCTCCCTCTCGTACCTATTTGTCCATCTATCATTTATCTATCCCTCCATCTCTATCTATCTATCTATTTCTATCTATCTATCTATCTATCTATCTATCTATCTATCTATTTCTATCTATCTATCTATATCTATCCATCTCTATATCTATTCATCCATCTCTATCTATCTATCTATCTATCTATCTATCTATCATTCTATCTATCTATCTGTCTGTCTATCTATCTATCTATCTATCTATCTGTCTGTCTGTCTATCTATCTATCTATTCATCTACTCTACAGTATCTATCTCCTGAGAGCACGCAGATCTGGAATCAGTGAATCGCTTTTGTGACTCAACATTTTACAAAACGGATTTCCTACCCATTTGATGCAATTTGATTCAAGAACAAAATATAACAAGCAACAGACACGAAAAGACGGAAATTGAAACTTTCGATCGATACAATTCTCTCCTGTACAATAGCTTAAATGTGTGTGTGTTTGTGTGCGTGTGTGTATGTGTGTGTTTGTGCGTGTTTGTGCGTGTTGGTGTGTGCGATCTGTGCAACTGAATCTGAAATAAATTCGATTCCAGCTTTTCAGTAGCTTGCATTATTATGTGCTATTGCATTGTGCGGTTAAATCCACGATTTCCGCTTTGAAATAGCTATAATTTGATAATCCAAATACGGAGGTATATAGCCTGCGGTCGAGAAATGTGCATATTTTCCCAGTGAGTACGGCATCTGGATACTTTTTAACACTATCAGTACCGAATTTAGTCGTCTGGATATCTCCACGTATAGTGCTGGAGCAGGAACATAACATTACAACAAAATGCCATGAAGTTGTAGGCTTTACCTGTGTGAAATCATGTCTTTAGATTTTCTGCAGTTGTGTCAGTCTCTTCAATATCCGAACATACTTTACGACAATAACACTCAGTGTGAGAGAGGGTAGACGTAATAACCGCACACGCAAGCACTACAATGCTGTGAGTACCTACCGGTTTATCTGCCCAACACTAGAAAATTGATTCCGCCTTTTACTTCTTCCTCATCTTCTTCTTCTTTTGATATATTTCATATACTTCAAGCTTGGATACAAATATACGCTGCTCTCTCCTGTTTTCTCTGGAGAAAAAAAATCAATTTGCACCAGGCAAAGAGATTCCAGCTTAAGTTTCAGCCCCGCATAAATCATATCAAGGGGTGTAGCACTTCGCGCATATATCATGATGGTGCTGATCGTGGCGTTTTTGTTCGTGCTTGCGTGGGTGCATTTTGTTGTTGTTGTTGTTGTTGTTTGTTTGTTTGTTTGTTTCTTGGGGGGGGGGGGGAGAAGGGTGTTTTCTCGTCTTCTTTCTCTCCTTCTCTCATAAGATTTTGAAATAAGTTTGTTGCATCAGAAAAGTCGGACTTGACGTGCGCAAGTAATAATGGACAACTTCGCGGGTATCATAGCTATTACTTCAAACTTAAAAAAAAAATATAATATATATATATATATATATATATATATATATATATATATATATATTATATATGTATAGCATACATACTACATATCGTGCATTATGAATACATGTTTGTTATGTACAATCGAGTAAAAAAAATGACTAAACTACAACCATAATATCGAGGCCTCCATCCATTTCAAGCTTAATCGCTTATGATGGTGGTCTCCTGCATTCAATTATCTCTGCTGTTTACTGAAAAATACTGTATATTTTATTTTATGTTTCTGTGTATCTACATTGCTCAATGCAATCACCTATGTGAATCTATTTATGTACTGTTATCGATTTATTTCACTGCACTTGTTATTCTTTGTCTTTGTACTTTTTGAAGTTTGCATTCAAATTGCATCTGATTGAATGCAGAAATAAAAGCAAACAAACAAACAAACAAACCATAATATCGAGTGATATCGATGTAAATTGAGTTTTATTCTCAGTGTTTGAAAGACTAATTTTGTTTTCCTATGAAGTTCGAAGTAGTTCGTGACAAAAAAAAGTAGAGATAACGTCAAATTGAATCGGAAGTGTAATGCATCTAAAATGCATTAGGTTTTGAAAGCCTTTTCAAGTGTGAATAACAAGATAAGATTTTGCATCCTTCTTTTTGACGTGTGTCACGTCTACACTTAATCATCGTGTGCGTTACAATGTCAATATTTATTCATTTAGCTAGGAAAAAATCAAAGATCCGGGAGAAGTTCTCCACTAGTAATCAAGGACCGGCGCCTCAGGGTTAAACCATCCCGTGGTACCACACTACTTGCTCATTGTGGAGAATGTCATCGCGGCTTTGATTATCTCTTTTGGCGAACTTTCATTTCACGCAGTTCAGTCCTTGATGATCTAATGGAAAAGCTCGGTTTGGTCTCGTCTATAATGCACAGGAATAACACGGGTCACCAGAGCTTTGTAATAACAATCAATAATATATGTGGCTGTGTTGACTCAGTCCCCTTCTCAGGGGACTACAGGACACACAGTTCTTTTGAGTATCAATTATAAATGAGTCAAAATTATTTCTGTTTCCAGCGAGGTCGTTTACCTACAAGTTTGTTAAATACATTTATAACTATAGTGCCTCTTATAAACTATACTCTAGCGACCCACAGATTTCTGTATTCAGAGAAAACGTAAGACGAGAACAACTTATCATAAGGGCTACCAATGACAACTATCAAGACAACAACTTAATAGAAATTCTAACTGCAGTAATTAATTATGACGCATTTCCTTTGACCTACAGAAAAAAGGCAATCCACTCTAACAGCTGGACCATTTTTTTTTTCTGTAGTGTTTTTATTCAAGGTCATGTTGTTTTCTATATAATGTACAAGATAAAGAGCACATGATTCACTCTTTCAAATCAACTTATCAGCTCACTGCGCACAAGAGCTAGGCCGGGCCGAATTCTGTAACCACGGTTACTGTTCGATCAATTGAGACCACTGAAAAGTAAAACCAATATAAAGCCATGGACCTATACAGCACTATTGTAGCTTCATGGTAAAAGACTTAGCAACATACAAAGAGGAGATGACTTGGCTATATTAACCCTATACCATTGCTGTTGTTTTTTTTTATGAAAAAGCACCAAAGACCCCTAAAACTAAAAGGCTCTTACACGATTGCTTGCAGGAATTATTTTTCAAAAATCGCGTACGGAGACAGTCTTTTAATTTCCACGCGTATAAACTGGTGAAAGGTTATATTTTTTTTTACTATTTTTGATTATCAGTACAGTGAAAATATCAGGACTGCCTCCCTTTAACTCAAGTAACAAAAAAAAAAAGGTGCTAAATTTGAAATGTGGTATGATATTTGAAACCAGCTTCTAAGAAAATCCATCTTTTTTTTTCTAGGTTTGTCCCCAAATCAAACCAAACATTGAAGAAAAAGAATATTGTTCAGAGCCCCATATGGCATGTGTATATTCCGGAGCTATAGTCGTATTCCGTTGTTCCGTTATCCGATCCCTTAAGTGTCTCGCGCGCAGATCAGATCATTTCGAACAAAGAGGAGAGTTAATGCAAATCAATGATTGGAATACCGGAATGTCAAACTTAATGGCATAGGAGGCCAAGATTTACATTTCAATCGACTCTGGCAGACTACCCGAACAAGGGAAAATTGACAATTGAGTTTTTTCCCTTTCTCTCTCTGTCTCTAGAGAGAGAGAGAGAGAGAGTAAAGAGCGGGAGAGAGAGGGGAGGGGTTAGAGGGTTGATTGCAATTCAAGGCTGTTGATTTATTAGTCGCATTTCACCTGTGTTGGACTGCTGCGAATGCCAAGCACACACTGGATATATCTTGCATATTTAATCATTTATAATTTTTTTATTCTCAATCTTTATTACAACCTGTACGCAGGGGTTACATTCCCGTCAAATCTGATCTGGTTACCTGACCTACTCTCTGGAAGGGAAAAATAATAATAAAGTGGTCAGTGTCCAGGGTACTTAGCGTGCCGGACGAAATTTGATTTTTGTAATTTACTCGGCTGGGTTCTCCCTATTAAACAATTTGTCCACCAGCTATATTCGTCCGTGTGTCACTTAGTGACAGAGGAATTTCACGCATAGAACGTTCTGTTCTTATATCTACATGAGATGTAGAACAATTATCCATCAAAGTGGTAGAGCTGGGTACGTGGTGGCTATTCGCAGCTTGGATGAACCTATAGCCTGCATGAGAGTTCATATATGACGCGTTCCTTGACTTTATTTAAGTTACCAATCAAACTTTAGCCACCTTTACTCGATTATGATGTCTGACATAGCATTTCGTTGATCATGTATTTGCAATATTTTTACTGGTCTTGATATCTATATTCACTTAAACACAGGCGTAAACAGTTTTAACGTTCTATAATCATATGCGCTGTCTTTGGCCAATATCAAACTGCATAGGATATTCATTGTACACTTATCTGGCACCATGATGGTAAAGCGATCGTACCATCAGAATGTGTGCTAAAAAATCTCATGTTTACTCGACACTTATCGATTGTAGTGAGTGTCATTCAAGTGAGCTAAAGTGAATATCCAGTCTTGGATCAAATGCACTCCGATGACAATGGGAAAATCAATATCAAGCAGAACAATTTTAATGTCCGTTGAAAATCAAAGAAGAGAAGCGTTTCATGTTTCACATATTTCTAACTGTGATATGTCATTGATATAATTCCAATCGAGCTGAACTGAGAAAAAATGAGATATATTTAAAGGCATAATCTACCATTTGAAGATGAAATGATAACACAGCTTTAGTGCTTCGAAATAGTTCTAAAATGTGAGTCAGGGATAGAAATAACCAGCGTAAAATTTTAATCAGGATAATCTATTTTAGTATTGTTAAATATAAAAAAATGTGAGCAATAGTTATAATAAAATTGTTTCTATACTAAACCGTCTACAGTTATGGTTTAATGAGTAACACAGTGATATATCCATATACTGTAGGTTTTATTGCAAAATGTCTATATGATAGGATGTTTTGTGACACAGCTGACCTACACAAATGTATCAAACGTGATAACTTATACATTTTTAAAATCACTGCTCCCCAAGTTAAACTGTACCCTTAAGCCTGGTATATTGAAGAATTGTTAAATATTATCCTTTGGTGACTCCAGAGCCCGAGGGGGTTGTGTTTGCCTCAAATCGCAACTTTTGAGAGATTTGTAATCAATTTAGTCCTAAAAGTTTCGATGCATAACAATCGCAAAGATTTCACAACAGGGTTTTGAAAAAAAGAAAAACAATCGCAACATTGTTCTCGATCGGGAACCTTACGGTTGATCATAGCTCTTTTATAAGACGGGACGGTTAGATCGCAACTAAAGCTGCTCTCCTAATCTCTAACCAGTTTCAACCCGAACATGGGTTGGCATTTCACTTTGTGTCCAAGTGGATGAGATGAACAGAATCTCTAAATCCTCAATCATGTGCTTAACAAGGAAGGCTAAGGAATGCATTGCAATTAAAGAAACCTTGATTCTGAACCGCAGCTTCTTCAGTGAGATTAAAGAGGGTATAATAGAGATCTCTTCAGGGAATAACAAAGAAATGTAGTACGTTCTTGAAGGTCGTGGTTTTGAATGTTGTTTTTTGCCAGGACACATACCCTTTACGCAATGGTAGACTGGATGAGAGGTTTACGCCAAGTGATTAGGAGTTTTGAAGACAGGTGAAACTGAGCACCAGCGAAGAACAAATGCAAAGCTCCTTTAATTCCTATCGGATCCGTTCTTTTTATAAATCAATAACAGCTGAATAATGTGGTCTGAGTAGTCAGGAAACATCAAACTTGTGGAAGAGTTTAAAAAAAAAAACAATAGATTAAAACGAAAATGAAGACATACCTGTAAGGAACACCAATGATTCCTCATAATCCAATGTGAAATCACGGATTGCTTAGGGTTCTGAAAATATAGTGATGTAATCGATAAATTCAGTACCTGTCGAGTTCACAGAAAGCAAGGTTAGAGTCCCAAGATGTGAGACCGAGCAAAGAAGGCCGTAAACTGAATAAGTACAGAGTCATTAAGGCTGATAATGGTGACGAAATGCTCTGCTGACCACGTGGTTGGGTCAATAAAGAACAATATAATACACAAACACGTCCATAAGTCAGTCACACTGAGAACCATCTTTCCTTAAAACCAATTTTGTCAGAAAAATATACATTTTTTTTTTAAAATGCGAACAGAAGTAAAAACAGTTGAAGCAGACGGACCATCCCAGTTATTTCTGGCATTAAGTTGTATCCAACTTGCGTTTCAAAAATGTTTGTAGATTAGTACATGACTTCACTTATTTTCAAGCGCAGGCATCCAGTTAACAGTACATTACGCGAAGTTTGCATTACTTTGAAACGAACATAATCACAACATACAACGAAATCGAAACCATGTTATTAAATGGTAAAGGAATCCATTTTGGACAAGTCCAAGTGCATCATGTACTCACATCAATGTCCAGGGGAATACATTCCTGAGATCAGTAAGCATGTACAAATATTCATCTCTCTGAAAGACCCACCTGCTTGTCCTCCCTTCTCCTCATCTCACCTCTCCTCTTATCTTTTCTCCTGTCTTCTATATTCTCTTTTCAGCTCCTCTTTTTTCTTCTCTTTTCTTTGTCTCAGGACCCTTCCTCCTCTCTCCTCTTCTACATTCTCTCTCTTGGACACTCCCCTCCTCTTCTCTCTTTTCTTCTCTTCTCTCCTATCCTCTCCTTTTCGCCTTGCTGTTGTTTCTTCTCGTTTCCTCTCCTCTTCCCTACTTTTCTCTCCTCTCCATTTTTTCTTCCATTCCTCTTCTTTGCACCCCTACCTTCCTCTCTCCTTCTATCTACACCCTCCATGCATTCCTCTTAAATCTTCTCTCCTTCCTTTCCTCTCTTCTTCGCTATCCTCTATTTTCTCTTTCTTTTTCATCTTCCCCACTTTTATCGAGTCTTTAGTGCTTTTATCATGTGTACTGTATACTAGGCCCCTATTCATCATCCACTTTCATTCAATCCATTCGTTTTCCATTTACAATTATCGAATCAAACAACCTCTCTCAAAATGAGGTAGCTACCTCGACCTGGTTATATCTTTATTAAGAACTGACCAATACGACACAATATTTGATTTTTATTCAAATTTGGTTTTTATCATTTTCCTGTGCAACCATCTTTTTATGATATTTCTGTCCTTCATAATGAAATGCTTTTGAGATGGACAAACTAGCTTCCTTGAGTACGATGGTTTATACATTTATTTTCAAAGTAATATTTGAAAAATGAAACCAAAGAAGGAAACAAAAACAAACACTATTATTTGTGAGCTAAGAGGTGGTTGCTACCATTGAAAAAGAGAATCATAAAATACACCCTACTATAACACTCTCTTCGGAAGGTGTAACTGACCACTAGGCAGGTAGATTCCAAAATATCTGTTTAAAAAAATGTCTTAAAAAAAAAAAACTACTCCCATTGTGGATAAGGCGTTTTCCTTTCCTTGCCAACTTAAACAATAATAATAATTGCTAATAGCATCAAAATGCTCGAAAATGAATCAACTGTCATTTTTTTTTGCGGTGGACATTTTGAAAAGCTCATAAAAAAAACCAATATCGCAACTTAACACGCCTCCTCGCCAATTGTCTGAATCTATATCGGTCTTGCACTGTAATGATCTATTTCTGCATTCTATAAGATGATGATAGAAATACTGATAATATATTACATGATTTATAAGTTCTAAATTCTATTTTTGTGTTTTTGGTGTATGCGAGTACCGTGACATCATAAAAGCAAATTAGACTTATCATCACATGAACGTAAGTTGAAATCATAAGTAATTCATCATAGAATATTCCCATTGGGAACACTCGTACGTTGACGTTAAAAAGGCCAAAAAAAAAAGAAGGAAAAAAGGAAGATTATTCGGGAAACTGAACACGGCCAGATGTGACACTCTGTTTCACAAAGGCCTCGCTTGGATCTTATGTTCTCTCGATAAATCGCAACCAGTTTTCAGCTAAATACCCCATCCCAACTCATTATTGTAGGACGATGTTATTTCTTTTTATACCTCAAATTAGGCCAACACGGTAAGTAGTCAACATGTTAAACACATCAAAGGTAATGTGCGCCATTATGTAAGCTTCAAAGTTGAAGGCGAAAACATTGACACACATTCTAACGAGATCTACATGTCTATACCAGTTAGATTTGTTAACTGTTTGAAAAAAAGCATGTACCCCATATAGTCACTGATAGTCATGATGTAAACTTTAAAGTTAAAGGCGAAAACATTGACATAGATTCTAACGAGATCTATATGTCTATACCAGATATATTTGTTAGCTTTAAAAAAAACCCCAAAACATGTACTCTATTATAGTCATGATGTAAACTTTAAAGTTAAAGGCGAAAACATTGACATAGATTCTAACGAGATTTACATGTCTCTACCAGATAGATTTATTAGCTATTTCTCCCCTCTCTTTCTCTTCTCTCTTATCGTACATTGCGTGTGTGTGTATGTGCGTGTATTATATTACATGTTATACACAATGAGGGCAGGATATGCCTTTAGCATTTCTGGGTGTGATAATGTTCCTAGTTAATCGGCGTCGTTATTACATTTTCTGAGCTCTGAAGGCGTGGAAGTCGGCTTTAAGAGTGAGTTAGGATAAACAACTAAATCCAATTATTTGCATTTTCTCGAGTCTTGGAGTGTTTCCCATTCTTGTTCTCATCGTCTTCATGAATTTAAAGACACGCTCACTGTCATGTCTCATTCGCGTCAAGCAAGCATCTCGAAGTACCCTGGTTCATTGAGACGCCTTCAAGGACAGCGTGAGTATATATAACGGGATCACTTTGTGAAATGAGGTCTCGAAAGTGTAACTTTAATCTGGTTTAGGGTGAATTAGTTCTCAAGCATCAGCTTCTAAAGTGTTCATCTGTGTTGTCAACTTGGGTTTGTGCTGTTTGGAAAGAGTGCGCGGTGATTTGATTGAGAGAGAGAGAGACAGAGACAGAGAGAGACAGAGAGTGGTGTGCTAGCAGGTGTATGTATGTGTGTGTGAGAGTGGATATGCGTATTCTTTTATATAAGTTCATGTGTGCATGTATATGTGTGTGTGTGTTATGCGTGTGTGTTTTCTTAAATACAAGTTTGGAAGCCCTTAATAGTTCGAATAAAAATGTATAGTTTTATACAATTCATTCCTCAACATATGAATTCTTAATCGTTGTCAAACGAGTTTGTGAGCCCTTTATAAAACAGTTCGAACAAAAAAATTATTATTTATTGACAATGTATGTCCTCAATGTATGCGTTCTAAGTCATTGTCGAACGATTTTGTGAACCCTTTATAGTTCGAACAAAAATGTATTATTTGTACATTGTATGTCCTCAATGTATGAATTCTTAATCGTTATCAAACGAATTTGTGAGCCCTTTATAGTTCGAACAGACATGTACTATTTATACAATGTATGTCCTCAATGTATGAATTTTTAATCGTTGTCAAATAAGTTTATAAGCCCTTCATATAGTTCGAACAAAAATGCATTATTCATACAATATAATTATGACCTCAATGTATGAATTCTTAATCGTTGTCAAAGTCATGTGCTCTCATGTAAATTCTGGTATCTTAGTTGCGGTAACAGTTACTGTTAGTTGGCGAAAGAACAGCGTAGCGTGTCTCAGTTATATTTCCTCCCCTTACAAGAACATGTTTTACTTGACCTTCTCTCTTTCTTCGATAGATAGTATTCTGTGCACAGAATACAACGAACTACTGTACCACGCAAAGACCGAGTATATCTCAAGTAAGATCAACACCACTGATCAAAGCAGTCTTTACCGCATGGTAAAAAGCCTGTCTTGTCCTTCCTCATCGATGGCGCCTGTGCTGCCACATCACCACTCACCGGAGCAATTAGCTAATGACTTTTCAAAGTTTTTTGATCGGAAGATAGAGCATCTACGGGATAACTGTCATGCTGAGGAGCAAGTCTATGAAGATCTCTCACTTCAATTACCTAGGATGTGTACCGTCACAATGTCTGAATTCGACTACGTCTCAGAGGATGTTATATCAAACACTCTCAAGACAGCTTCCACTTCCTGGTCAGCGCTCGATCCTATACCTACATCATTGCTGAAAAATTGTATGTCCAGTCTGCTGTCCCCCATCACAAAAATTGTCAATGCCAGTCTGCAAACAGGTCGATTCCCTCCTTCTCTGAAGCACTCTTTAGTCCATCCACGTCTGAAAAAAGAGGGACTGCCAAGTGACGACTTCTGCCATTTTAATTATCAGTATTTTCCTCCACAGCTCTTTCCCACAGAATACATGCCTATAGTGTCCAACCAGTCTGCGTTCTCAATCACATGGCACTTAAAAACATCGTATTTTATTTTCTCGCTTCAATTCATGACACAGCGTTCTGACTTTCACTTCTCTATTTATTTCCATGATTTTCCAGTCTCCTCCTTCCTATCTTCTCCCCTTTCTTCTTCATATTTCTCCTCCCACCGACTTCCAATCCCTTTATTTATGGTTCTTATGATGTTCTTCGTTGCTACCATCCCCATTTCCTATTCTCCTCCATTTAGCGGACTTCCAGGTCACCACTACCCTTTGACTGTCACCATCTGTCTTCCTTACACACTGATCTCCCTATGCCGCTTCCGTCCTCCACTCTCATCTCTCTAGGTCCTTCTCTCACCAACCAACAGTCCATTCAATGACTACATACACATGATAAACTTTCTTGGAAGTCACATATTCATCGAGTTTGTCACATATCATCCCGAAATATCGGTATTATAAATAGAGTTAAATATTTTTTCCCACTCCCATCCTTTTAATGTTATATTCAGCTTAAATTTTACCATAAGTATCTGAATTATGGTATGTTTAGCTGTGGGGAAATCCCATCCAACTTATCTCGACAAACTGCCCCGTCTCCAGAAAAAAAAAAAAAAAGCTTAGAAAATAATTTGCCGTGTATCTTAGAGAACTCACACCGATGTTTATTTTCCGAACACAAAAACTTACCGATAACCGACCTACAGTATATCATTAACATCTTGGCCAATTTATGTACAAACTCAGTAATAATTACTGCCGTTCGTTTTCACCAGGATGTTAACGAGAAACCGCCCCTTCCATAAATACCCGACTTGTCACTCTAACGAGTTTCATTTGCATTTTACTAGGACTATATTTACATAATCTAAATTTACATTTGCTGGACCTAAAAATATTGGAAGAACCTCTCCCCAAATTTAAGTTCTTTTGAGAATAATTTGAAGAAAAAAATCTCATAATGACAATTAACACTTTGTATGTTAACAACACTATGAAATTGTTTAAATTGCGCTGATTCTTCTGTGGTAGCAAAGAACTGGAAAATTCAACTTTATTTTTTGCTAAAACCAAGCAATCAGTGCTGAGCGGCGCAAACATATTCATTAATACATTTGTTATAATTTTCTTCGATCTTTTTGTCTTTTATCTGCACAACATGTGATAAGTTTCTCTCTTTCACACACACACACACACACACACACACACACACACTCTCTCTCTCTCTCTCTCTCCCTCGCCCTCTCTCTCTTCTCTCTCTCTCTCTCTCTCTCTCTCTCTCTCTCTCTCTTTCATCTCTCTCTTCCTGCATATGCTTAGTGTAGGGTGTTTTTTCTTTCGGGTAAGTTAGGTAAGTTATAGTTCTCCATATCTTAGTTTCTTTTGTTTTTCCATTTTTATGTATGAGCTGGTCTATCAATCATATATTGTTGTATTACATGTGTGTTGGGGGGGGGGGGGTGCACCCTAAAAGCACAGCATACTTTCCTCCCCATTTCCAGCATTTCCGTGATATACTTACAATATTTTATAAGCCTAATCTTTATTATGCATTATGATGAAATTTATGTATTCATTTTCTGTAAAATATTTTTATGTTCCTGTTGGAAATGGAAAGGTAAATTAATAGAACGAATAGAATTCAATACACATGGTGTTACCGCGAGCCTCTCTCACTCAACTTGAATTTATACCAGAAGGCTCAAACTCAATCTAACGTTCTCAGGTCATTTATTATTCGAACAAACATCTATATATCTTACGCACTTTGGTGACCGGTGGTAAAAAATAGATACTACCAATGCCATCACAATTTCTTTTTACGTTGTGAAATAAACCAAAAATTAATATTATATCATCTACCATGAGAGGCACTTGGGATATCGGGGGAACCGCGAGGCGAGAAGACTCGAGCAAACTTAGAGAGTCCTTCCTGTGAGAAAGCAAAGAGGCAATTCACTTTAATTTTCATCTCCGTTCTCATAATTCATGGAACGGAACATAAAAGGAATATGAAATCCGTAACAGTCATGGTCGTATAAAAATCAAAGCAGAAACCGACACAGTATGATATTCATGCATTCCTTCCCCTTCAATTTTTTTTCTTCTCCTTGCAGAACACTTACAGATCTCAGTGATCTGTTTACTTTTTAAAATTTCAGGTTTACAACTTTGCACATTTCATTGGCAGTGCGTGTCTGTAATTCAGTGGGCGCTAGCCAGTCATATTTTTGCTGCCGGCATAAAAAGTTCGCTTAACATAAAATCCTTTCCACCATATTGTCGCGGAAGTAACTATGATGCATTTGGATGTGGACAGTTTTGTAAATAGAGGTGTCGTTATATACCCAGTGGATTGCACCCTTTGCCTACAGCGACAAAGGGAAGGGTTCGAGCCCTCCCCGAGCACAATAAAGCATTGCCCTTTATATATCCACTGCGTGTTTTTCTCTTCTAAATTGCATGAATGATTACCAGGTAGGAAGCTAAAAGTTAAAGTGGTTGAATGTAGGCTAAGTGCGCAGTGAAGTGGCGGCCTTGCTATAGAATGTTCTCCAGAAAGGATCCATTTCACAGAATAATAGCGCTCTCTCTTAAAAAGCACCACGGCGCAGTGATGGAAAGGCGCAATACACAATGACAAAGGGTGGCAGTATACGTAGTCATTTCAAACTGCTTACATTTATTCCATTAAAATTTATCATGACAAATACTTAGTCCGGCACTTATTGAAAACTAACGTATGTAGCTCTTTCTCTTCCTTGTTGGAATGCACGTTGGAAGCTACAATAAAAGTCGTCATCTGCGTGTCGCCAAGCAGCAATATTGGCATAAACATGATCAAAAAGAATTTTAGTGGGCTTGCGTGGTGTATCTTTTCCGTTTAATGCTGCGTCTTCGTTTACATTTTAAAGGATGATAACGGTAAACAACGTGTGACATCCGCAGCAGGATCTTGCCAATATTTTGATATTTTAGCCATGTATGAATGATTGCTTTCTTAGCGAAAATTGTTCAAGTGCCTGGCAGATGATAAGCGTCAAGTTGGTGAGCTGAATACTAAGGTTATGGACAGACCGTTTCTCGTAAACATTAGATTTATTAAAAAAACATCAGAGTTTGTGACTAAAATTGCATAAACTGTTATTGAATACCTCTGTCAATTTCAAAATCCTTTTTTTTCTTTTGATTCTTTGTTGTTGTTGTTGTTGTTGGTTGTTATTATTTTGTTTTGTTTGTTTGTTGTTTTTTGATTACGGGTTTTTGTGAGTCGAGTACCGGCAGGGTTAACAATTTCAAACTGATCTGAACTATTCTGAAAAAAAAGGAAATGCGAATCAAACAAATAGACAGACCAAACAAATTTGGACGAATTAATTATCCTATGCTCGAGTTCCATCGTTGAAATACTCTGAAAAATCATAGTGTGATACAATTACTATTTGTACTGTTCAACTGGGGAAATACTTTAATCCCTCTACTTATAGGATCCCTGTGTTCCTGCATACGGACAGAATTTTGACTTTTTTATGTGAGTTTTCCAGGATGAGTCGCTATCGATGTGAAGTCCTGAAAACCCGATACTGACGACCCGAGTAAGATTGATGTCATTTATCTTTACATAATCAGGAATGACTAGCCGGGAATTGCTGAATAGCATTAATATGTTTTGTCGATATTTAGTAAAGTAATTACTTATTGACATAGATTCAGGAACGAACAAATTTCAGTTCGTTATTCACCACATCATAATGAATGTAATAGGATGGGGTCATCTCATGAGGCTGATGACACCCACGAGTATCTATGCATCTCCAAGCTATTTGCTTATGTTACGACAGCCTTCTGCATTCTTATTGTATAAAATATATTCTCCTATAATTCAGTCAGATCACTGTTTGTTCCTTTGCCCTGAATAGCTCCAAATCATAATGCTTTTCTCACTCTGTTATCCATCAAACATGTATTTTTTCATCCATTACGCCTTGTTTTTGAAAAATGAAAAATGTTTTATTTGTAGTAATATGTTAAATGAAATTTCTATGAAAATTCTCTATAAATTGAAATTGAATTGAACAACAAATGATACACCATCGTTGGGTTCACATCAGAATTTGAAGAGGAATTTCGTACTAGAGGAAAACGGTTGTGTAGACCTTAATGCATCTATGCCATCTCCATCTATAGTAGCTGCTATCTTGATATTATTTTACTACAGTATATTACATTCATAGAAGAGTTTTACTTTGTTATTAGAAAGCCATGTACTAGGTAGAACAACAACATGATCTGGCAAATAAAAAAATCCTACTATACAAATGCAATTATTTTTGTACAGTCACCCATTGATAAAAACAGCGTTTAACCAACATGGGTGGACTTTATGTGACGTTTATAGCAGCTTCAAAACAAGATGCTGTATACCATCCCGTGGCAAGTATTATTAGAGGACACTTACCTAATTGCATTAGACTCCTCTAATGCAAATGAAGGCAAAGACACAAGTGTTCTTAATGAGCACCTGTACATTTCGAACTGCCGTTTTCACTTTTCTATCCGTTGTTGAAGTTTTTGTTTCTTTTCAATGAGAAACGTAAGTTGTGACTCATTAAGATATCTGCTGTTTCTCGTAATTGGCCTCACTGCTATTAGCGTGTGATGAACCAGCTGAGGTCGCGTTCTATGTTTGACCGTTAACAAGCAAACAAGAGACAGAGTCTTGTGTTGCGAAATATGTATTGTTTCATTATTGCGAATGCCAGTGTCAATTTATTTCTCCCTATGAAATTATTTCCAAATATATACGTAATGTATATATATACATATACATATATATATATACATATATATGAATATATGTATATATATATATATATATATATATATATATATATATATATATATGTATATATTCAGGGTGGTCCACAACTTGAAATTTTAGCATGTTGCAAGCTCAGAATCTGAGAATATTGCAGAAATTGAATATGCGCGGAGCGCACACGATGAGTACATAGTACGCAATATTTTGCTGCTTATCTCTCTTTGTGCTGCTTACATTCAATGTTCTCTCTCATGTTTTGCACACAAATATCTAAAGTACCTGGTAGTTTGATGTTTCTTATGTTATGCACATGTTTTGCACATTTTTGAATACTTTTACTTTGAGCTTGTTGCAAATTCTTGAGGGTGTTGCATAGCATGTTGCTGGCTTTTTAGGATGTTGCACAAGAATTTTCGCATGTTGCAGCGACATGCTAAAACCCCTCGTGGACCACCCTGATATTATATATAATCAAACATTTCAATTCAATGTTAATTTATTCTAACATTTCTCATGAAAATACCGCAGAAAGAAAAAATACAATTGTGCAATGCCAAAATTGCATAACATAAATTAGGTGAAACTTCACCAGAATGTACCGCAGTCTGTCTCGATGTAAACACAAAGGTCTGTTTTACAGTCGTGTAGGGCTATGCTCTGATGGGGCCTAGAGAAAAGCAATATATGTTTTATATATTAAAAAGTTGTATCATTGTGTATGTGTGTGTGGGTGTGCGTGCGTGTGTGTTTGTATGTGTTTTTTTTTTTGTTATGTGAAATAATAGAAATTAAATAAAGATTGCTGAAAAACAAAAAAAAAGTTATACAGGATTGTTACGATAATTTCATAATCACCCACAATCAAACTATTTGATAATGTTGATGGATGGCGATTGTCAACAATGTCAATATGCTTTTATCTTTTGATCTATCATAATATTGTAATAATATGCCATCTATCTAGACACCCTCAGGTCTGGCATTGCATTCAGTGTGATTATTGATGTCTATTTATATTGGTGTTTATGTGTTCTGAGAGACGGAACGAGGGAGAGAGATAAGACACTACAGCTCTTCGATTGAGATTTCATCAAAAGAATATGCTTTGGTACAAACCTTTTCTCCTCAATGTCTTAAATCAGATTATCTGTCGTAATTTGATTTATTGTCACGGTATCTTAAGGATTTGAGTCATTGCCATAATTTCATTATGCCACCCTATCAACCGTAGAAGTGACAGAACTTGAAGACAGTGAATCTTCAGCAACTGATGGTATTGGAAACATGTAATAAACCTTTTGCCATCGGAAAAGCGAAGACCTGTGTATAGTATCTAGATTTAATGCGTTGCAGTTACATATAAATATCCCTTCGAGTTTCTAGCGTACAGGAGTCTAGGGCCACATCCTAGGAATCCGAATCTTAAATTTTCGTATATACAATAATTACTTTAAATTTCGTAAAATATCCCTTCTTTAGAAAAGACTTTAATTAAGAGTATCTTCAAACAAAAAATATGAGAATGCAACCGAAGGTAAATGAAATGTATACAAAGCGTTTAAAAAAAAAAAAGGTTATCCAACTTTGGAGGGCTGCCATTTCTTAATTGTCAGTTGTGAAGAGCACAATATGTTGGTTGTATGGAAAGGGGAGCTCTTCTTCTTTCCATGCAGTGATACCTAATTATGTCGGCAATTGTCATGCATGACTGAGCACGTGGACTTTAAAGACAACAATGCCAAATAGCACTTTTTCCAAGTTTGCATGTTATTTTGAAGGAACAATGCATGTCTGACTGCATTGGTGAGATCTGTCAATGAAAGTGGTCAAATCATCAGGCCAGCCTGTACGAAAGCAGGTTTGTGTTTGTGTTTTGTGTTTAGGGATTGTGTTTAGGTTTTCTCCTAACATTATTTTCATGGTCCATAACCTTTAACATGGCCTTTTGTCCCAAAACTTGGTGGCTCCCACATAGGCCAACCCACACAATCCATTTTACTCTGTTCATATTTAACACATAGCTCCCAGTGGCAAACCATGTCTTGAATATGAAGAGAGTGAAATGGATAACGGTTTCACCTTAATGGGAAGGACCAAATATCGACAACGTGGCCATGAACCATAAAACGTTAGAAAAAACCCTAAAACACAAATCTGCAGTCGTCCAGGCTGGCCTGATGATTTGACCACTGTCATTGACAGATCTCATCCATGCAGTCAGACATGCATTGTTCCTTCACAATAAACGCAAACTTGGAAAAAGTGCAATTTGTCATTGTTGTCTTTAAAGTCCATGTGCTCAGTCATGCATGACAATTGTCAACATAATTAGGTATCAATGAAAAGAAGATGAGTTCCTCTTTCCTTACAACCAACATTGTGCTCTTCATAACAATTAAGAGATGGCAGCCTTCCAAAGTTGGATTACTCTTTTTTTTTTTGATACGCTCTGTGGGGATAGGGAAATGGAGAAGCTCACTCATGCGTGTCAATTGTCATTCTCACCAAGAAATCTTACATAAAAGGATAATACCAGAGTGATCATGTGAATCTACCTCCAAAGATGAGTCATAAACCTTAAAGGGGATGGCTAGTAACTGATCAATGGGAATCAGTGGGAATGCTGGGGGATGATTGTTCCAATCCTTCAGGGATTCATTTAAGAGTACATTATATATCTATTGTTGTGTGAAAATTATGTGCTTCAGAATGCTCTCATATTCAAGTAATGTGCAGTTTAATGTTTCCAGGTTAGCATGCCTGTACAGAGACGGGGCATTAAACTGTACATCACCTTAATATGAGACCGTTCTGAAGCAAATAATTCTTTAACAAAACAATAGATATGATAATGTACTCTTAAATTTTTCAAGAATTTGAACAAAGGCATCCCCCAGCGTTCCCACTGATTCTCACTGATCAATTACTAGCCATCTCCTTTAACTGCACTGTATTAAAGAAGTAAATATTTTGTCAATTTGGATACTATAGTACTCTTCATATTCTTGATTTTTTTTTTAACGTGCCTGACAGTTCCATCTAATACCGCAACAACATGCATTTCTACCTAATACAATTCTTTATAATCCTGTATTTGGGTAATCTTTACACCTCTTTTGAATTTGAATTTCCCCTTACGATGCTCATTAACCACTTCACTCACGTATAGGAACGTAAAGCATAAATATGTCTTCTGATATGCGGCGAAAAAAAAAAATCTTATAGCCTGTGGACAAACCAAAATAGCTCCAGGGTTAAAACAAGTTCGACATGAAGAAGCGTGCGCCAAACAGAAATTCTCTGCGGCATATGTAGTCATACAAGATGCGCCCAATCCCCTATCAATATTCCTAGTCACGCATACGTGGATTCTAAGATAATGACAAAACAACAACAATCTCAGTATGCACAGCGCCAAAGGATAGCTGCAATTCAATGAATAGTATATTGAGGCAGCCTGCCGTTAGTAACGTACGTGTCCTTCAATTTATTGCACTTCTCTCAGGTGAATGCTCATGCGATGAGAACCCTGGAACCAAGGAGCTTGAAACACAAGCTCCTTGGTGGAACGTGTTCCTCTGTGAGGTTATGTGGGGTTGGAAAGAAGAGTGTTCAGGTTCGCTGATTTCATTTCATAGATACGAGGTACTAGAGAATCATGTTTATGTCTGAATTCAATATTAGACATGAGTTATAAAGACATTATTTACCATTCGCAGACGAAACAAAAACCCACGAGCTATGGTGCTTCAAAATAGTTCTAAAATATGAGTTGATAGGGATAGAAATAACCAATGTAAAAATGTTATTCAGTATAATCAATGTTAATTATTGTTAAATATACAAAATTTGACTACAGTTATAATGAAATAAGAAAATAAAAAATAATAGTCACAGTATGCGGTATACTTGATGCACTTTGTCATACCTTCTGCCATGGTTTATTGCATTATTTTGTTGTGTTTTCAAATAATTTCATTTTCATTGCCTTTTTTTTTCTGTGAAGGGTGACCTAATTTCTTTTTGGCGCCACAAGAAAAAAGTAATTTGTGTCGAGTCTTAAATGTAATAAATTTACAAGGTGTGCGCAACCCCGCTCTTTACTTCTTTGCAGTTCTTCCCTCTGTCCACTCTATTCTTGCTCTCATTGACCCCTCAGTACCAACACATGGGTAATCCATCGCAAGGATGAAACTCTGTATCTAGTATATAAAAGAATTAACAGAGATAATATTCCCTAATTACTTGGCGGCGCGCCGGTTACACTATAGAGTGCGATCATTCATTTTGAACAACGAAGATATAGAACCCGTAATTACGTAGCTTTTCCTTGGAGGATGGCAGGAAGAGATGGGAAAAACTTTTGAAAGACGATGAGAAAATATTAATGAATGGCATTGTCCTTCAACCACTCCATCAACTGCCCTAAGCTAAAGTACATGTATATATATCAAGTATGATATATCTTACGTCATTGTCTTTTCGTTTTTTAATTCATTTTAGTAAACAAAACGGCATCATACTCAATTAAAGCATGGAGGTCTAGCAAAGCTCTCCAATTTGTTTTTATGTGTGTGGCAAACCGTGTAATGTCAGCATAATCCCAATGAACCATGGCTACCATTAGAGAATTACGGCTATATCATGCATGGTAATGATCATGTTTGTCCTTGTAGTTTTAGCTAAATTAGTGTTTTCCCTTCAGTGTCGAAAGACAGCGGTGGATCCTTCATTACTTTGATCCAAGGTCATTTATACGTTTTTCATGTCTATAATGGATTACTGTCATTGCAACTCATCCGAAAGAAAAAAATTAGAAACGTTTAACGTGATTACCTCAAAGGGATCGTATAGTTTTGGTTGAGACCTAACTCCGGGTTTCTAACATTTTTTTTTTTGAGATAATGAGAAACCTCTTTAAAAATGTGAAAGATCATGTAATTCCAAGAGGAATTCAACGTTTATTTGATGAAAATTGGTTCTGAAATGGCTGAGATACCCAAAACAGAGCGATCTGAGTGAAAGGTGGGACCCACCTTTTATTACGATGGCTTTGTTTTACTTTGTTTTTTGATGTCTCAGCCATTCCAAAACTGATTTTCATCAAATAAACTTTGAATTCCTCTTCGAAGGTTATGCTCTGTACTATATTTCATAAGTAGTTCTTGGTATCTCACAAAAAGTTAAAAACCCAATCCTCACCTCAACCAATACTATACCATCCCTTTAACTTCGTACATCCTTTCCCCTTCCCACAGAACAAGTCGTATAATCCCGTAGCAAAATCTCATTCGATGTTCAAATTCGTCTTCTTCTTTCGATATACATGTAGTGCAGAAAACCATGATTGTGTTTTATCAGCGTACTGGTACATGTATAGGGTAATGTTAGCATAATGATAATAATACCTCGGACCATTTCAGAGTTATGGAGAAAAAAAGGGGAAATTTTAGCATTTTCACTTGACCTTTGACCTTTCACTTCATGGCCCGAAGCTTTATCTAGAGAATCTTTATCAGGTAATTCATGTATACACTAAGTTTCAAGAAAATACCTTTAGGGATTGCATATCTATATTGGGGAAATAGTGAAATTTTGAGCATTTGACCTTGAGCCTGTGAAGCCAAAACTTGTTAGTCACATCTTTGTCCACTCATACATATACATACCAAGTTGCATTAGGATAACTGAAACGGTTTCATAGTTACGCTGTCCACAAAATGTATTACGGACGGAAGAACGGACGGACGGACGGAAGGACGAAAGGACGGACGGATGAAATCAGAAAACGTGATGCCTCCAGCGACACTCCGTGGCGGAGGCATAAGAAAAAAAAAAAAACAGCTTGTGACCATGACTTATGTGGAGAAAAGTAGATTGACCTTCGTTTTGATCCGGACATCAATGTTTTAAATGCTGTATCTATCACAAGTGTAACTTTGTAGCATAGAAATCATCTGAAACCATATCCAGATCAATTCACGAATTCACGAGTTTACAATCCTGTACAGTGATGCAGTGGCGGATCCAGGGGGAGCGCACCAGGCGCCCCCCCCCCCCTTTATTTTTCGTCAAAACAAAAGAGATGAAAAGATAGATAGGCAAGGGGATTACGTAAGCCCCTAAATGAGGAAGATTTTAGAAGATTCTTTGTACTGTCACCGACGCAAGTGATAGACGTCCAATTTGCAGGATGAGGGTGTGGATACAGGAATTGACGTCCAACTTTTTTTTTTCCTGTTTAGGCAGGATGTCTTTTACAAAATACAGTACGAATTGAAATCTGTCAGATTAAACCATTATAGCAACCCTTTATAACGGTTGCTATGACGCTTTTCTCTCACCGACGAAGTGGTCACAGATCGCTACTCTTGACGGCACGCTTCAGTGCTCATAGACTAATTTTCCCCACTTGTAATCAAACACGACTTTCAGGGTATCAATTTTTGAAAGATGTTTCAATGGGTTTTACTCACCCACACCCGGCAAGTTTAGCATCATTTCACAGCTTTATAGTCCCTACTTAACCCGTTGAGGGCGGTTTGAGTTTACTACAACACGCATTTCCCTTAGACACCTGCCCGAGTATACTCGGAATTCGTCCTCTACCGGAGGAACATAAACGAGAGAGTCAATTTGACACCATTGCAATGTTTTGTTGCGCCAGTCTGCGTTCTTAAGGAACGCTTCCAGACATGCCAGAGAAACATGAAAGCCGTACCGATAGACAAACATTAATTCGAAAACACGGTCATTCCAAGTTAACGACTAATTGCAAGTCCATCAAGTACGGAACGCAGGATTAATGCGTAAAGACTTTGGAACGATGCTGGCAATTCTGAAGAGGATAGAGTATCCAAGCTCAGTTGATGAACTGTAAAACAAACAACTTAGGCATCGCTTAAGAATGAAGTACGATGACCCTTTCGTGCAGTCTGACGTTTGAAGATTTTTGACAGACTTTTACAGACGGCTTATTTTCACCTCAAATCCGACAATATGAGTAACCAAACAAAGATAATGTCTCACTAACTTGTTTTACACAGCTGACACAGTAATTGCCAATCTATAAGATTTTCTATTGAAGTTAAAGGGATCGTACAGTGTTGGTTGAGACCTAATTTCGGGTTTCTAACATTTTTTGTGAAATAATGAGAAACCTCTTATGAAATATGAAAGAGCATGTAATTCTATGAGGAATTCAACGTTTATTTGATGAAAATTGGTTTTGAAATGGCTGAGATCCAAAAAAAAGAGCGATTCTAATAAAGTGTGGGACCCACACTTTATTACGATCGCTTTGTTTTACTTTGTTATTGGATGTTTCAGTCATTCCAAACCCGAGTTTCATCAAATAAACTTTGAATTCCTCTTGAAATGGTATGCTCTGTACTATATCATAAGTGTTTTCTTGGTATCTCACAAAAAATTTAAAAGCCCAATTCTCATCTCCACCACTATCCCTTTAAACTCAGACTCTCTCCTCTTCTTCTTTTTGTTTCAAGTTTTTTTCCCCGTTTCTTTGGTTCTTCCTTTTTTTTCTACATGACACGTGAACTCATCACTATCGGGGTTATCAATATCACAACTTGTTGAATAATATGCAAGAAAGAACAAACAAACAAATAAACAAACAAACGAACGGCAGAGTCATTACTGCGTTAGGTAATCTCACCTCTAAACCTGTTCAGAATTTGACATCATGGATATCAATTTAGCAAAATATACCGTTGAAATAATAGATTATATTTTTAGCACACTTAAGTGCAATTTCTGCCACAGAGGAATATATAAATTCACGAGTGGATCGAAACTTACAGTGAATAATATTGCTTGTTTTTATGCCCTTCTAGCGAATTTTAAAACTGATAATCTTGTTTAAAAGCATTCTGACATACTGTAGCGCAGGCGAACGGCGTAGGACCTATATTGCAATGCATGGACGCGGTAAGTGGTTTATAACGAGGCTTGTATACAGGTGGCAGTTTCACACATCATCGATAGCAACAATCGTTGATCGATCGCATAGCTACGACGTACTATTCATAGTGTATTGTACTATATCATGACTGCTTCTTCACATGGGACATTTTCTCCCTCGGCATTTTGTCTTCAATATCATCAACGATACATGATAGCAATATTATGTTTAATCACATGACGCTATGGAGACCAATCAAAGGACAAGATTTCGTTAACAAAGGTTCACATACACTAAAAATGTAATTTTTCAAATAGTCTTCTTGTACGTTTACTGCAATCTAGCAAACACAAAGCAACCAACCAAGATATCTGATATAGATTCATAAACGCGTTGGGATGAAGAAGTTGCTAAAAAAAAGAAAAGAAAAGAAAAAGAATGGGGAGTAACATCTTGTGAGCTGACCGAACTATGATGGTAAAATTGGTATGAAGGAAGTCAACCCACTGCGATGAAGTAAGCTCAATTCTTTATGGTAAAGAGTGGAAAGGCATCCAAGTACAAGTAAATCACAAACAATCACCAACTATGCACAATGAATATCACGCATGTATGTATGTAAGCATGTATGCATGTGTGCGTGTGTGTGTGTGTGTGTGTGTGTGTGTGTGTGTGTGTGTGTGTGTGTGTGTGTGTGTGCGTGTTGCTGATTGCGTGTGCCCGAGTCATGAATTATAATTCAAAAGCTCGTGAAAATATTAGTAACTTTGCCAGCTGTCTGCATGCAAAGTAAAACCTGCTTAACAATATCGGTGTATGCAGAGGACATGCGTTATATAAAAAAGAATAATAACTTAGATGAATGAGAGCGAACGTATTTCACTTTAAGAAGTAAAATGACCACTCTCAATTTACACTGAAAAGAATGAATGAATAAGATCTTCTGAGGATATGCACACCTCACAACTTACCTTGTTTCCTCTCACTGAATGTTGGAAGGCTCTGCTCCAAGCGCCGCGAGAGAATTAAGTCCAACCAGAGATCCTCTACTCCGAACCAGAGTCAAGCTGAGACTGAGGGAGAATAATTACCAGTCTGGTCTTTTATTCCGCATACCATCTCCCCGGAGTCACCGGGAAACTGTGCCAAAATGCATGCATCTTCTTTTCAAGGATGAGCTGGACTATTTTGGACACTGAGGACGCCCTTGCAAACCGCTTGGACTGAACACTCGCATCCGGTATTTTTTTCCATGCAGAATTCGTGAATGACTTCTTCTTTTATGAAAAATGTAAATTTCTTTTATTGAAAGCCCTAATGTCTATCGGTGAAAGAGAAATTAATTCTGTCAAGAGTTCATACTCACGAATAAGTAATTTATTACTATTTTTTCTCAGTGCTAACTACTAGAGAGAAATGAAAGGACATGGAGGGTCAATTAAATTGTGCGCTTGATTTCTGAAACTACCAGATAGAATGAAATTTGCTGTAAGTGTGGTGTGTTAATCAAGGTCGTATAGTTCCTCATCAGTGCTTTAAATTGAATGATGCTTTTGAGTTCACGACGTCAATGAAAGTTCAGTTCTTATAATTCCATAGTTGTGAAGGTAAACCATAAATTGTGCTAGCTTGGCGTTATCTTTCTCTCACCGCTGTCTCTTCCTTTCTATTTACATATCTATTCATTTATCATTCTATCAGTGCGTTTTCCTCTCTCTCTCTATCTATAGTCATCAAGTTTCTATCTACCAATGCATTCTAAGGTGTATGTAGTTTTACATTGTCTAGTCTGTAAAGTTGTTTTAATAATCATTATAAACAAATATCAAATATCATAAAATGTCAAATTATGGAAACTATTCTCATCCATGATACACACATTTTCTTGTGAATGCCACTAGTGTCCATTAGATTTATTTTTGTTAGTTTTTAAATCATTTCCTGCGTTGTCACTATCCCTCCAGAATACTTGAATTATGGACTTGTTTTGTAATTGTGAACAACATCATGAATGGTGCATTAGTATCCATCTTCCTCTGAAACCATGCTCCTATTCCACCAATTCACACCAATAAATGTGATCATTTGACAAATTGTTTTATTTGTCACTAATAAGTCAAGCAATATAAGAATTGATTACAAACTACATAAAACACTCCATTGTCAAGATGACAATTGAAGAAGTGAGTTTAGAGCTACAATAATCACATGTGGAACTGGTTGCAAGAAATAATGCGTGAAATGTGTGATATTTGTATTTTATTTCTACTTTTCCCACAGATAATTTATTGTTATTTCTACCTTTAATTTTGAACATTGTTGAGAGCGACATTTTCCTTTGTCAACTGCCTTGCTCGTCAATATTTGTTTGGAAATTTTAAAACGTATCATTCAGACTAATGAACCCCGCCATGTAGACACGTATCCGACTATTATCATGATACCCGCTTAGTGTTCAGAAGTCACGACAGTAAGTCGTTTCTTCAATATCGCTGAATTACGAACGGACCCAAATTGATGTGCTATCACGTCCAGTTACATGTCTTCTCACGCATAAAGAGCCTGCGCTTTAAAAATATTTCTAACACCACTAACCACTAGCCTGAGATGCATTCTCGTGCAAATGTCTGATTATTTAAATGCAAGCCATCACTGTGAGAAAGCATTATTGTCATGATTTCTATTACTGTCTTCAGTCGCGCATTCTAAAAGATATTAAATTCCGAAGGAGAAGGAAAAAAAAAGGAGAAAGATAGAATTAGTGACGCAGGCTCTGTTTCCTTGAGCACGATCTGTGGCAAACGTCTCTCAGTAATCTTTAATCTTATTCTGGTTTCTACTCGGGCGTGCCTGTAAACAAAAGCAAGCGAGTTTTTGAGGATCGGCCCACGTAAACATGGACCTTAACATCGCCGTTTCTTGACCATAGCAGCTTATATTCCCGTGTAGCTCCTCTTCACAGATACGAATTTAAAAAAAGTACGAAGGTTATTTCATTGAACTGAATGATAATGAGTTTACAGCACTATCACATATCATAAGTCCTCAAATCGGTTTGTCTGCAAGTTGGATGGAAAGAGAAAGAATGAGTGGAATATAAGTGGATATAGCTTATCATTTTCTTTGAAATATTTAATGAAATTGAAGAATTGATATGCTGATACTTTCCACTTATGAAAAAAAAAGAAAGGAATGGCATGAAACGTAAACAATGGGGATTAAACGAAAGGAATATTGCACAATTAATAGATTCTGCAAATAAGAATGACTTATATGCAGTTTGATCAAACATTAATTAGCTCCGATTAATGAGTGAGAACGCAAGTAACGTTCTGACCATGGATACTCTTGGAAAACAGTTGCCTCCTTCACGACGTCATAGACAATTCATGTGCAAATCAGAGAAGGAATCTCGCGCGAGCGATAGAACAGTCACGTGATAGGAGAAATCCCAGGGATGCACGTCTCGAGTCCGCAACCCACAAGTCATAAAGCCCACGAACTTGATATTAAAGGCCCACGAATCCGACACATAGGTAAACAAGGCTCACGCGTTTCGTTGACTATTTTGCCTATGATATCGGACTGGTGGCCTTTTTTGCCTCTTGGTGTCGAGGTCATGAGCTGTATAACTGGTGGGTTGTATGACGCATTGATCTTTTTTTATATGTCATGTTCGTGGGTCGAATGGCTCGTGATGGGTCGGGCTGGATCCCAGTCCCATTTCCCATGACAGGGAGTACAATGGGAGAAAGTTTTTAACTGATGCTCATAATAACCTCGGGTCTGTTGTAGTTGTTGTTGAAACTTACCCGATCGATATCTCTTTGATGTTTATCGATCCGTTGTTTTTTTTTGTTCTTAGTGAATTTCTCCTTCAGCGTTCATTCTTGACGGGGAGTCAGTGTATACAGCTTCCATTTTGGACGGTATCGGCGATGGCTCCCGCGAGACGTCATCACTCATTGTATCATTGTAACGGCTCAGTGATCTGACAAGCTCCGATAATAGAATGTCCCGGCGTATGATAATTACTGTGATCACGCTTTTGCGAGTGATCCTTTCAAAATAAACAGGCTGGGGGCGGGGGGAACGTGCCAGCATTGAAAGAAAGAACTAAAATAAAGATAGATGAGCAATTAAGATCCGCTATATAATCATACTACCAAAGTTGGAGATCAGTGGTGGAATGTAGATTGGACTATGGCTTTAGAGAGATTCCGAGGCAACATCTTGGCTCATGGAGCTGCTAAATATAGTAGCTCCATACATGCTTGGTTTTACTCTCACATTACGCTTGACCCTAGTTAAGAGTATAGATTGTACGTGACATGGCTGGGGATGACAATAATAACACTGATTAAGAGCAGTCCCCTTCGAAAGCGCGCCGTTAATACTGAAGAGGCTTCCCTGGTTTCTCTGAATAAGCTGTTATTTTCACGAGGGTTTGATTTTCAGGAATTTCTTAAATCGCTGTTATGTACCGCGAATGTAACGACACGCGACAATGTAATCATGTGCTGGGGTATAACCGTGCGTTTACCAAAGCATTGGTATTGATTTGCGAAAACAACATCTCGCGAAAATGTCTGTGACCCCCTTATTCGCGAAAATATCTGTATGCGGAAATAACAGCTTTTACGGAGTAAATAAGGTAGTTGTTTGTTATATATAGTTGTTTGTTTATTTGTTTTATTAACGAGACATCAGCGATGGAGGCATGTGTTTTGTGTATATTTGCTTGTGTATTATCATGTAAAAGTTTAAACATGTACATAGATTTTGTGTAGTGTTTGTAGGGGGGGGGATAGAGAATGTGATATGTAGCCTGTAAACTCAAGTGTTTTTTTTTCCTTTTTCTTCTTTTTCTGTTTCTTCTTCTTCCTTTTCTTCTTCCTCTCCTTCCTTTTCTTCAGTATGATTTTGTGTATTATGATGTTTTTGTATTACGTGATGTAACTGTTTTTTTTTTTTTTTGTTAAACAACATGCATGCACGGACTTGTTGAAAAACAGCCTGTGGCTGAAATAAGTGGCCGTGTGGAAATAAAATAAATGAATGAAATGAATGAATGAAGGTCATATTGTTTATGGAGTTGAAGGGAAGACATTTAGTATGAAGGTTCAACGCATATTGTCTGCTGGAGATTTTGACACCACGCAGTCTGTGGGCAGATTGTGGCATTGATTCTCTGTTCAAGTAAATACTTATCAAAGGTAGCAACACTGGATCATATTTTAACACGTTCATTTTTCTGTTTTGTAAATTCTGATGACGGACTGTGAGTGACACGGCCGGCGGAACATTTTATTCATTTATTATTTATTATTCATTTATTTCTTTAAAGAAAGTGTGTGGAGTGCTCCACACACAAGCAAATCCCCACGCCTAAAGCCCTTGAAAAAGGCTAGTGAAATAGCCGAAAGCTCGGGGAATAAAGGCAAGACTGAACATCACTGCAACGTCTATACTGCAAGTTTTCCTTTCGTCACACATATACCAATGATGCAGTACCCACCACGTACGAGGCCAAGCCCGCTTCACATTATATATATATATATATATATATATATATATATATATATATATATCATTACAATAACTTTATTCATATTTCATATTATGCATGTGTATTTGCCGAGGGGATTCGTAAACTTGTACCGAACGGAGAAGAGGGTGTGAGAGTTGCCGAAATTTCACATCTACGTAAGATAAGTTTTCAAACAGTCGCCATAATGTGACCTGTAAAATTTTGTGCTGTAACCGTATGGCAACAGAAGTTCAAAATCACTCGGTCATGAGAAGTATGTCATTCAACGCACATTATATATATATATATATATATATATATATATATATATATATATATATATATAAATGTATATATATATATATATATATATATATATATATATATAAATGTATATATATATATATATATATATATATATATATATATATATATATTGTATACACTCAGTCGTTGTGAAAGCTTCTATAAATAAGATGAGTAGTGAAAATGTTTTACACAGCCACAGACGCCTCATGTCATTGATATGAGCGAGGATATCATTGTATAGCCAGGAGACTGTTCCTACTAATGTTTCGACACGAATTTATTTGCCCTCTTCTACAATTGCATTGAAACGCTAACAATCTATTGCAATCAATCTCGTAATGAAACCATGTTGTAAATGCAACTCATTCCGAATCAGAGAACAATAACAACAACATAATAAAACATGAGAGGAAACTCTTAGGTTGTATACAAGAAAACCAAAGCAGCATCGTATAACTACTATAATCAGGGGCGATCCGTGAGATATTTTATCATGATGCTATGAAGAGAGCAATGCGCCTCCTCCCCCCCCCCCCCCAAGACTTAAATATCAAGACACCGTACATTGTGTGCCTTATTGAAATGACACACAATGAATTGATTCTATTTGACAGGGGCATTCTAGACGATACTATCTCTCAACTATTCTATTCTTTCAACGAATTTAATTTTCCTGCATCGACCAAGAAATAGGCCTTCCGCGAATAACCTCATTATTCATTAATCTATGGATTGCCTAAATTTGTGCTGCAAAGATAAGAGCAAAAAGCAAAAAAAATAAAAATAAAACAATACAGAACAAAGCGAAACAAAAGTCGAAGAAGATGAAAACTGCGGTTGGAGATCAGATCTGGTCAAATTATCGTAAATCACTCTTCAGTGTAAAAGATCTTCCCGTGTTCATTCTGACCTTGATAATTGAACAAGTTGAATAAATAACTGCACACAAAATTAATAAACAGATCCGTAGAATATTTCTAGTGCCACGTACCAGACGCAAATATGAACTAATCACGGAATCTTTAAATATTCAGAGTTTCACGTGGTTTCACTGAAATCTATAGAGACGTGGCTCAGTTGGAAGTGTGTCTTGAAATCAAGTGGCTCGGATTTGAGTTTCCCGTGTGTCTATTTTAGCTGAGCAATGATGTAGGACCTAATTATGTAAACATGCCGTCCCCTCATGGTAGGAGCCAAACACTGTCCGTCGGATAGGACATACGACTGGAGGTTCTGTGAGTCCATAGGTCATAACCCATGCACGTAAAAGATTCTGCTTCAGTCATTCATCACAAAGAGCAGCTTGCACATCCAGTGATAGCGGTCCAACCTATAAATACACACATGAAAACGGGCGGCAGATGCCTACATCCCCTCGTGGTCTGCAAAATGTGACTTTGATACAGCAACATTCAACAAAATGTGAACCAAGCACATTGTGACAAACGAAGAAGAGAAGACTGAACTGAGAGCTAGGCATGCCAGGTGAATGTCTAGTTTTAAACACAAGTTATAGGAAAGCTTCAAGCTTAATAATTTCGCTTTCGTTACCTCAGCACCTATTGCAATGTATCGCTTCTGTAAGTTTTCAATTCTTGTTGTTTTCTCTGTACAAATGTACATGCATTATTCCTGTCACTGAAAAGAGCGAGATTTGCCTCTATATAATCATTCAATTTGGGAAAAACGAAATAGATTTGAACTTAATTGAACTTGAACTTGAAAGACCAATGGAAAACAAAAAGAAATAAGAAAACCGGTTTGCTTCATCTGTGCAGAAAAGGGCTCTTGAAGGATATTCCTCATAAGGAAAAACGAAAAAGAAAAAGAAAAAGAAAACCGCCAGGTTTTTTATTTCTATCTGCTCTAAGTCATCAGATTTGATATGAAATATTGAGGACGGCTTATTTTCGTTCTTTTATGGCAATCAATCCTGTATCCTCCGCTCACTTTTGACTAATACCGAAAGACAGACTTGACTTTCATGCACATGCTTTCATTTGAATAACATTTCGACCCTTTCGAAAGAAGAACGGGTATAGATTGCCCCCCCCCCCTCCCCAGGATGCAATCCTGAATTCATGTCTTATTCGTCAACGAATTCATGACAACAGCGACTGAATATTTGATCTCACCATAGCGGCTTTTGTTCCTATCACAGTTTTTGAAAGAAGCATTCAATCTTGTGATCGATTGAGTTTTCACTGAAGGCTTTGTCATTGTTTGTATAGGCATTGTATGAGAGTATTGTTAAAAAAAAAACAACTTAAAGGTTGTTTTGTTTGGTGTCTTGTCTTTGCCGCAATAAGATATATATATATATATATATATATATATATATATATATATATATATATATATATATATTTCAGTTTGCCACCTCACGCATGTTATTCAGGATTGATTTCGGTATGTATAACTTGATTCCTAATTTAGAGCTTGACAACGGAATTAATACCTTGACGCGATCATGATTGATACCGATCTTTGTAGATAACAGTACAGAGTGAAAGACGAGAATACATCCACGTTATGACAGCGAAAGCTTATGATTATTAACAGTAATTAAGTAGTTAGTTAAGTATTAACACTGTAATATGAGTTTCATTCTAACGCATGTAATACTGAGATCAATTCATTTATTATACATTTTCTGTATTACTTTGTTTCAGCAGTGCAACGACCGACGTCACACTAGCTCATTCTGAGACAGTATCTTACCCTGAGAAATCATTTTGTTAGTCGGTACATGTATTAAATTTTGTTTCCATCAGTATATAAGTCATTCCGTGTTCATCTTGCATATTCGATGCACGTGCAGTTAAAGGACAAGTTCACCTTCATAAACATAAGGATTGAGAGAATGCAGCAATATTAGTAGAACACATCAGTGAAAGTTTGAGGAAAATTGGACAATCGATGCAAAAGTTATGAATTTTTAAAATTTTTGTGTTGGAGCCGCTGGGTGAGGAGACTACTACAGCTTGTAATGGCATATGCGTACAACCGTATAAAGAAAATGTAAAGAAAATTCAACATATTTTCACTTTTTTCGCTTAATAAAAGAGCACTTGACTTGCCGCTTTCTAAAGGCAGGGGGAATAATATTACCCATAACATATGTCGGTAACGAGTCAAGGGAATGTGTACTTTTTTCAAAAGATGATATTTTGTGAAATTCTCTTTATATTGTCCTTATATTGTTGTACGCATGTGACATTACACACTGCAGTAGTCTTCTCATCCAGCGGTTACTGCACAAAAACTTCAAAAATTCATAACTTTTGAACGGATTGTCCGATTTTCCTCAAACTTTCAATGATGTGTTCTGCTAATATTGCTACATTCTCTCAATCCTTGTGTTTATGACGGTGAACTTGTCCTTTAAGCGTAACAGCAGGGAGGTTTCTTTCCAACGTGCGCCCTTTAGAGGGAAGAGTTACACTAATCCCTCTGTCCATATGTATGTGCGTAGAATTTGTGCACATTATTGACTCATTGGCACACACACACACACACACATACACACACAAAAATTAAAGGTCTTATTTACCTTTTGGAGCAGTGATTTTAAAACGTTCAAAATATCACATTTGATGTATATGACGTGTAGGTCAGTTGTATCACAAAACATCCTATTAATACCATATACAATTTTTGCAATAAAGCCTAAAATATAAGGAGATATCACTAATTTTTAATTGAATCATAACTGTGGACTGTTTAGTCTGAAAACATTCTTATTACAAGTATTGTTCACATTTTGTATATTTAACAATACTTAACATTGATTATACTGCATGGTTCAAATTTTTACATTGGTTGTTTCTATCCCTAACTCACATTTTAGAACTATTTTGAAGCACTAATGCTGGGTTTTTGTTTCATCTGCAAATGGTAAATTATGCCTTTAATCCAGGCGGGCAACATTTAACTGTCTGCGTTTCGTTCCATAGAGCTTCCAGCATCATGAAAGTTTATTGGCCCGTCTGAGAGCTTTTCTATCCTGAGAGCAGTCTCTCCTGGATCTGGAGGAAGAGGGTGGGGGAGGGGGCAAACTGAAGCTTTTCTTTTGCCGGTAAAAAGAGCTGTTCTGGGCAATGTTGCCTAAAGCCCCCGTTCCACTATGCCGTTCTCGCTACGATTTGACAATTTTCTCAGGTCGGGAAGGATCGGGTAAAACCTGAGCCGATCTGGACACAGTACGATGTTAGAACGCTCTAAGTACGCTGCAGTTACGACTACCAAGTGCTTGCTACGCTCTTACTACGATGATCGGGAATGAGACATTACGATCTCTGCCGCTGCCGGTACGCTTTAGAACGATGTAGCTACGCTATCAGTGCGATGTTGCCGATGTTATCCGATCAATGCACGCTGTATCTACGCTCTGAACGATCTATACGATCTTATCACGCTGTTACCCCGTTCAGAGAGCTGAAAAGTGCCCGATGTGCCCCGATGTACCCCGATTCGACTGTGGGTCAGCAGTCAGTCAACTTATTAGCATGCAGAACCGAAGAAATATACTGTGGACCTCGAAGATTCATTCTTCTTTTTTTACTTTTGATTTTCAAAGTTGTTGTTGCTTCGTTATTCTCACTACTCTTTCTTCATCAGCGAGCCCGTGCTTCTGTGCCTCCAATGCCCTGGTTATGACCCACCATTTCCCTCTCCTCTCCCCTCCTCCCCCCCCCCCCCCCCCTGTCCACCTCGAACTTACTACCTTCTTCACTACTATATCTTTCTATCCTCTCATCAATTTTTTTCCTTACAAGAGAGCCGCCATGTGTTTGTTAATGTGCGTCCGTATGTGTGCATGTATGTGTGTATTACTCTGTCTGTCTTTTTTTTTTTGCTACCGCTTAGGGAAATTTGTTATTGTTGTTTTTTGCAATTATATATTTTTCTCTATGAGGGGACTGCATTCTAATACTACAAGCTCTGCTTTTTAGCAGTCCACTCCATTTCCAGCAATATTTTGTATGCATTTACCACAGTGACGTAACTGTTATTTGTATCTCTGTTGATAATTTGCCTGTATCTCTTTTACAATGTTATTCTGTTCATCGCATTGTGGTACTGATTTCATGACGTCTGTGTATATGAGCGTTTCTTTGTATTTTTTATTATTTGTTTGTTGGAAGTGAAATAAATCAACTTGAACTTGAACTTGAAGAGCCTCCTCAACTCACGGTTCTTTTGCAGCAATGCATTGTATAAACAAGGACGTGCTGATTTTTCAAAGGATTTTTCTTGATGTCCTTGCTTTTATAGTCCGTCTTCCTCCAGTTGTAGATGATTTCATATTCTTCAAAATTCTACTATGTCCTCTTCCTCCTCTTTCAGCATGACGTGCAGTCTCTCTTTCTTCGCCTTTTGGGTAGCTGCTTCGCTGCTTTCTTCTCTTCTTTTTCTTCATCTCTTCTTTTTCTTCGAAAATTACAGCTAAAATTACTTCCCGTTCTTGTGCCGATGTTACTACGCTCAGAAAGACCTTGTTACGCTCATCCCGCTGCGTTTATGCCGTCATTACGCTCTCCCCGCTGCGTTTACGCTGTCACTACGCTCTCCCCGCTTGCCGTACGATTAAAAATATGTCAATTTTGATCGGGGAGATCGGGAAGAAATTTTGGACCGGTTCAAAATTTCTTCCCGATCTGAAAAACTGCCCGCTCCAACCCCGACCTCCACACGCTGCTGCTACGATGCTTCCGATCCCCGTACGCTTTTGCCGCTCTCTCCCGATCTGCTAGATCGGGACAGATCGGGGTCCAAATCGTGATAGTGGAACGGGGTAACATACAATGCTATATAAGTGTCAATAGCGAACCACACCGACAGGTGTACTAGAAAGCATATGTCGTTATGGTGTTGAAAAGTGTTCGTCTGGCACTTTGTGGTGATAATTTGGCACTGTAGCTGGTGATATTTTGATACTGCGCTGGTGTTAATTCAACAGTGACACTTCATGGTGTTGATTTGATATTGCTGGTGTTAATGTCAGTGGTATAACACCTACCCAGTGTCAATAGAAGACCACACCAACTGCTAGGGTGTTAAAACTGTGGTGTAAATGCGTTTACAACTTTTTTTCTAAAAAATCAACCCCCTTATAGGAAAGTTTTTGTCCGCCTTGTTAAAGTTCAAAATCAACAAGAGAACAGTAACTAATTACTTATATCTAAAAAGAAGTTGTATATTTATTTTTAAAGAGACACGCGGAGGTGGCAATTGTAGTATATTATGTAATCAGGCTAGACTCGGACCAGACAGGGTGTCTGAGCTCTGTCGGCCAGATGGCTTAATATCACATCACTCGTATATCGGAGGGATTAACGAGACAGGTGTCCTCACATCATGGTGGACCACCATACTGGTAGTAGCAATGTACCGATGTATTTATGACCAGGCAGTCCAGTGTTTTGGTCAGTCTGTCTCGAGCGTTGGCTGAATGCAGCTCTTCCAATAAAGTCAATCTCTCTCTTAACTCCGAGTGTGTCGATCGTTCTCTATTTGATTGTGCTCATAGCAGGTCACTTCACTGGCGACGAGGATATTTTTTCGAATGCACCTATACATGTACTGTATAGGATGGCTCTCATCGGGAAAATTGAGGAGTTTCTGGAGGGGAGAGAGGAATGGTCGCAGTACGTCGAACGGCTGGACCTCTATTTCAAAGCCAATGACATTACATCTGAGGGAAAAAAGCAGGCGACACTGCTCACAGTCATTGGGCCTTCGTCATACAAATTGCTACGGAACCTGGTGGCCCCAACCAAGCCCTCTGTCATGAAGTATGATGATCTCGTGGCAGCGATGAACGCACATCATTGCCTGATTCCAAGCGAAATAGTGCAAAGATGTAAATTCAACAGCCGGTTTCGCATGGATAATGAAACGATAGCGGGCTACATGGCATCACTTCGTTCTCTAGCAGAGTTTTGCAATTTCGGGACGTCGCTTGATGTAATGCTACGTGATCGCCTGGTTTGCGGCGTGCGGGATGACCGCATCCAACGTCGGCTTCTTGCGGAGAAGAGCTTAAATCTCGGGAAGGCGGTGGAACTCGCCACCAGCATCGAAATGGCTGCCAATAATGTTCGGGACCTCCAGACGGCGCAAGCTCCAAGGGAGGAAGTACACCAAATGGCTTCCTCGCCTCAGCCGAAACAAGCCAGGGCCAGAACGTGCTTCCGGTGTGGAAAGGGCGGACACACATCTGACAAGTGCAGGTTCAAGGACAGCAATTGCCACCATTGCCAAAAAAGGGGACACATTAGCAGCGTGTGTCTAAGCAAAAGACGCGGAATACCGCCCAAGAGCAGTGGCCAGGTGAAAGCGTTAAAAGCGGACGACGATGACGCCGGCACGGAATCGGCGGACGAGAGTTCAGCTCCACCACCAGCGGAGTACGGCAATCTCAGGCTGTATCGAGTGGACGGCAAGTCAAATGTGCCCCCACTGAAAGTAAAAGTCAATATCGACAGCCAAGAGGTCGGAATGGAAATCGACACCGGTGCATCTATTTCGCTCATGTCGGAGACGACATTCCGGACATATTGGCCTAAACGACGACTAAGCCCAACAACTATGAAGCTGCGGACTTATACCAACCACGAATTGGAAGTCGTGGGCGTGGTCGAGGTGTACGTCGCTCACAATGGCCAGGTGAAAACGCTCCCGCTCATCGTGGTCAAAGAAGATGGTCCCAGCCTCCTTGGTAGAAGTTGGCTGCATGAGCTGAGGCTGGATTGGGCAAGTGTGCATAACATGAACGCCGCAGCCACAACCGACGTCAACGACATCCTGCAACGTCACGACGCGGTATTTCGTGAGGAATTGGGCAAGTTCACAAGTCTGCAAGCCACGCTTCACGTGAACAAGGATGCAGCGCCCCGCTTTTGCAAAGCACGGGTGGTGCCGTATGCGATGCGGGACCTGGTAGAGAAGGAGTTGGAGAAATTGCAGCACGATGGGGTAATCGAACCAGTCCAGTTTTCGGAATGGGCGGCACCATAGTGCCCGTGATGAAAGCTGATAAGCAGTCAGTTCGTATCTGTGGTGACTTTAAAATGACAGTCAATCGCGTAGCGAAATTAGACAAGTACCCACTCCCGAGAATTGAGGACCTGTTCGCATCACTTGCAGGGGGACAAAAGTTCTCGAAGCTGGATTTGTCCCAAGCGTATCAGCAGATCGAGCTCGACGATGACTCACGCCAGTACGTAGTGATCAACACACATAAGGGGCTATATCGCTACAACAGGCTCCCGTTTGGGGTGTCGTCCGCCCCAGCCATATTTCAACGGGTAATGGAGAATTTGCTACGCGATATTCCCCACGTCACGGTATACCTCGATGACATCCTCATCACCGGGGTCAATGACCACGACCATCTTTCGACAATCGACATGGTGCTCGGGCGGCTGGAGGAGTCTGGGCTGCGCTTGAAGCGAAGCAAGTGCAAGTTCATGCAGCCGTCGGTTGAGTATTTGGGTCACACCATCGACGAGCAAGGCCTGCATCCGACTTCGGGTAAAGTTACAGCGATCACGAATGCCCCTGCACCCCGCAACGTCACTGAACTGCGAGCCTATCTGGGGCTGCTCACATACTACGGCAAATTTCTCCCGAATTTGTCGACCACGCTAGCACCTGTGTACGCCCTCCTCAAGAAAGGGACACCGTGGAAATGGAGCTCAGCTCAGCAAATGGCATTCGACTCGTCCAAGAAGCTGCTGTTATCATCACAAGTTTTGGTCCATTATGATCCAAGTCGAGAGCTGGTCGTGTCCTGCGATGCCTCGCAATACGGCATCGGCGCGGTGATCGCGCATCGCATGGAAGACGGGTCAGAAAAGCCGATTGCGTTCGCCTCGCGAACACTTGCGGAAGCCGAGAAGAAATATTCGCAAATCGAGAAGGAAGGTTTAGCTTGTGTGTTTGGGGTAACACGCTTCCATTCTTACCTGCATGGGCGCCACTTCACGCTCGTCACCGATCACAAGCCCCTCCTCGGCCTGTTCAACGAGGACCGCCCTATCCCTGCTCAAGCATCAGCTCGCATTCAGCGTTGGGCCCTCACTCTCGCGAGCTATGAGTATACACTCCGTTTCAAACCGACAGGATTACACGCTAATGCCGATGCTCTCAGTCGTCTACCACTCGCCGATGTGCCGCCCACGGTGCCGTTGCCGGCGGAAACAGTGCTCCTCCTCGACACGCTTGAATCATCGCCCATCACTACAGCCGACATTCGGAAGTGGACGCGCCGTGACCCGGTCTTGTCTCGCGTGTTAACCTACGTAGAGCGCGGTTGGCCTGAGCAGCGAGAGGAAGTCGATGTCGACATGAAGCCGTATCATGTGCGCCGCGATGAGCTATCAATGCTAGATGAGTGTGTGCTCTGGGGAAATCGTGTGATCGTTCCTAGGCAGGGAAGGAAGCAAGTGTTGGAGACGCTCCACGCGGGACATCCAGGCGTGTCTCGGATGAAAAGTTTTGCGAGAGCGTTTGTGTGGTGGCCTAAAATGGATCACGACATCGAAAGTACATCGAAATCGTGTAGCAATTGCCAGGAAAATCAGCCAATGCCGGCACCCACACCGCTTCATCCATGGCAGTGGCCAAATCGTCCATGGTCACGCCTGCACATTGACCACGCTGGGCCGTTCATGGGGAAATATTTCCTCATCGTGGTCGATGCGTACTCCAAATGGCTTGAAGTGATCCCAGTTGGTTCGACGACGACAGCGTCGACAATCGCGAAGTTACGGCTACTTTTCGCAACGCACGGATTGCCAGATAAAGTAGTCTCCGACAATGGCCCCGCCTTCGCTAGCGCGGAGTTCAGCGTCTTCTTGAAGAAAAATGGAATCGCACACGCGAAGTCGGCCCCATATCACCCAGCGTCTAACGGCCTAGCAGAACGTGCCGTTCGCACATTCAAAGACGCGATGAAGCGCACGGGAGATAGTTTGTTGGAAACAAATATAGCGAGATTTCTTCTGCAATATCGCACAACTCCACACTCGACGACAGGAATCTCGCCCGCTGAGATGCTAATGGGTCGTCGTCTGACGACCGCACTCGATCGTTTGAGACCCGATATCGCGTCACGCGTGCATGATCGTCAGGAAAAGCGAAAGCTCATGCATGACAGCAGCTCGAAGTCGCGTACCTTTGCTGTGGGAGACAAAGTGTATGCCAAAAACTTCACCTCGAAATCTCCAAAGTGGTGGAGTGGAGAAATCGTTTCGCAGAATGGGCCGGTTTCATTCGAAATCGCTATCGCCGACAACAGCGGTCGGGCAATTAAACGTCACGCGGACCACATTCGCAAGCGTTACAATTCTACGATGTCGCCCTCGAGTGGCGGTACATCTCGACTGACGAATACCGCACGCGACATCACCAGCGATGAAGGACTAGATATCCAAGGAAGTGTAGACGCGACCGCGACGACCGACCCACCAGCGGAGCTACCACCCCCGGTCATGTCGCAGAACGACAGCGAGCTCCAACGGCAAGACCAGTTAGCGCCGAATCGTAAAACCTACCCGATCAGGCAGCGGAATCCACCTGACCGATATGGATTTCCATAATGCCGACAAACTTGGTAGATGACACTGTGTTATATCAGTTGCGTTGTTGTTCTTGTTGTTGTTTTTCTTTCCTTATGTGCTTTTGTTGTCTGTATTCCTACACAGAAACGAAGAGTGATATCTAGGCATGCCTTCATTTATACGGTAAAAGTTCGGGGTAGTATAATCCCAAATGCAGCGAGTATGTTGAAAAATTTACTTGAAAATCGGCATTTCATGTCAAGTTCATGTTTGTTTTAACTTATTCGTCCATAGTCATGAACATTGAAACATTAGAACAATGCCTTCAACCCCACCCCTTCGCTCTGTAATTCTGGGCGAGTTTACTGTCAAGGTGTACTTAATGGCAACTACATTTTTGTACACAGTTTGGGGTATTAGTTTCGTTGTGTGTATACATGTCGTGAGTGTGATGGTTTGGAAGTTATATTCTCTCCCTCATCATCTCTTCAGATGCTATGATTATTATCATTATTATTTGGTATGTTTCGTTCATTCACACAATTGTTAGGTGATGATATCCTTATTTGGTTTGTTTGGGCAAATGTCTGACAAATTTCTTGTTTTGGCTTTCTTCCGTATATTAATTTTGGCATTGTTAATTCCAGGTCAGTTTAAAAGGGTGACCATATTTTGCATAATACATGTATTTTAAATCCAGGGGTATGCTGACCAAACTTTCTGTGTTTGTGAGTGTCGCAATGGTCACCATCATTTGACGATAGAGTATAGCTTAAGTGAACATGTGTCTCAAAGGACGCTAACTCCATTGTACATTATGTAAATGTTAGTAACAAGCGTAGTCAAATGCTTGTTTATTTCCTGTGTTGTCATGCTCTCATTCACAATGACAATAAGGTCGCTTACACCCTATAAGCGAATAGTCCGTGTATGGCTGCTCATGTGGAATGTTGTCCTAGGAAACTTTGTTCATGTACTATCTGTTAATATGTTCTGAATGTTTCTTTTGTTTATTTTTGTTTTGTTTCATGTTTGTTATGTCTAGGATATGTACCCCATATTCTTTACCTGGTCGAATGATAAGTAATAACTATATAATGATAATATTTTGTGAGTTTTTTTTTGTGTGTGTGTGTTTTCATTTAGTACTTTATTCAGGTTATTTTGCTAGGTGAATGCAGTGTTAATGATATAACTGTTGAAGACTGACGTTTTCCAAGTTTTGCTAGCTCCTAAAAACTCGTTCTATTTTGATGCAGTTGCAAGTTATCACTTTAATGGAGGTTGTAATCTAAGGGGGGAGGAATGTAGTATATTATGTAATCAGGCTAGACTCGGACCAGACAGGGTGTCTGAGCTCTGTCGGCCAGATGGCTTAATATCACATCACTCGTATATCGGAGGGATTAACGAGACAGGTGTCCTCACATCATGGTGGACCACCATACTGGTAGTAGCAATGTACCGATGTATTTATGACCAGGCAGTCCAGTGTTTTGGTCAGTCTGTCTCGAGCGTTGGCTGAATGCAGCTCTTCCAATAAAGTCAATCTCTCTCTTAACTCCGAGTGTGTCGATCGTTCTCTATTTGATTGTGCTCATAGCAGGTCACTTCAGCAATAACACCACAAAACAATTTTTTTTATAAGCAACAGAAATTTGACACCAGCTCGGTGTTTCATATTAACACCCGATTTTTTTTTTTGCAGTGTAAGAAAATCAAACATATTAAGTCAGGTATCAGCCAGTCAGAATTGAGTATTCGCTTACTTACAAGTTTGATTTTTCTGACTTATGATTGATCATAACTTTTATGCAACAGGGACCTATAACTAGCAGTATTTTGATCACTACAGTATATAAATGGAGTGTCCACGAGGAAGTTAATTCAAGTTGGTCACGTGCATAGACAACATTTCCACTAATCATTAACTTTGTTCCAATGCCCAGTACAGATAAGTGGGCAAACAGCTATAGAGAGAGAAAGAGAGGAGGAGGGGGGGGGGGGGGGGAAGGAAAGACAAATGAACAGTCAGACACATGATGTAGCATTATAGACAAAAAATGATAACACAGACGAGTAGATAATGACAAAGAGATGATACAATCGTGAGTCATGTACATACTAGATGATCTTATCAAGGAAAGGAACTAGATACTCCTAGTAGCCGATCGATCAGTCTAACTATTATACTGCCTATAACTATACGAGAGTTCATCACAAGAGGCAAAAGGAGGGGAACGAAATTACATTACGAGTTTACATTCTTAAGCATCACTTGTTTATTAATTGATGATTGTAATCATTCTTTAACTATTATAGCAGCATATTCATCTTATCAAATACATGATTAAGCTCCTGAGCAGGTGCTGAACAGCTATAGGCATGTAAACCCCACTGCACTGAGATCTGACATGTTATTCTATACTATACTGCGCATTCAGCTGACATCTTTTCCGGTTTGGACCAACAATCACGCAGAAAATGGGGTCTCTGTCAAAGTTTCATGTGTATTTTTTGTTTGACTGACAAATGGAACACAAATTCAAGTTTCCCGCCAGCCGTCGTTGCCACTAATAACAATTGACCAGTGGTGTTGCATGCAAACACCTTCGATTTGAACGTTTGTTTACTATAGCACTAAAAAATAAGTGACTTGTTTGTCTTGAGTCACAAAGACATAAAATAAGACCTGTATTTAATCAGTACATTAAAATCATTTATAAAAAGTGTCAAAGTCTTTATTTGGAATTTGTTATGATATCTGCTACATAATGTGTTCCTGAACGGTAAGTCTTGAATTTGATAATAAATATTATCATTACCATGATTAGGCCTACAAGTCTCTTCTTCAGGCCGTGCAATATAATCTGTGCAAAATATTGTTAAAGCAAATGTGTTCAGAGAGTACTATGTAGGATTTTACTCTGGTGTGCATTTCAAGAATTAGGTTGATTTTTAGAGGTAAGAGCTTTTTAAAGCTTATTCATACTTGCAGAATTAAGCGAATCAGGAAGAATTTATATCCATACTAAGTGTCTTTTTTTCGAGTTTTTCTATTCCATCACTCCCTTCATAGGAAGACGTTTCACAGTTTTCTTTTTTTTCTTTTATAGATATGGTCTCTCAGCTCTCTCTCTCCTTTTTTGGTATTTCCGGGAATAGCAACTGTAAATATTGTGAAGAAGGCTACAATAGTATGTAGTAGTATAGTCAGCTGATAGTGGTAGCATCATTTACTTTCCGTACATAAAGCAATTAAAAAAACCCCACTGCAACAACACCGGATGGATTGCCTAGTTATCATTCAGCTTCGCCAAAATACAACGCTGGTATGCCATTGGGTCCATATAAGACATACAAACATGATTATTATCATAACAAACAAACAAACATGATTATTATTGTAACAAACAAACAAACAAACAAGCGAACAAAATCAAAACATGCAGTAAATCAAGCGAAGTAAAAGCAAAACCTGAAATAGGTCATAAAATTACTGCATAATACACTTTGTAGTCTCAAACGTTCACATAATATTCTAGAGTACATAGGCCCAGCCTGTAATGTAAATATAGTCAGATGACTGAACCTATATCTAAAAACAGACGAATGTATTATTAACGAATAAACCAATCAAATTGAACAGGAAGAGAAGAAACTGACGTATTGCACACAATCCGTAGGTAGATCTAGAGACAATTATGTTGGCAGCAAGACTACCATAATTTTGAGATGGAGGTTTATCTAAGTTACTTGGAGTGATATGCACTTTGCTACTCATTGTAGGCTTATCAAGCACCTATTTTTGGCAAAGATCGAGACCATTAACTGAATCAAGAACTTTTAAAGAAGTATTTTATACACGACAGTACCTAATAATACTTAATAATGTCATGGCAATGTATTTGAGCTTTCGGGCTACGATTTTGAAAGTTTTTACCAAATAAACCATTCTGATACTTAAGTAGTAATAATAACATGAAATCAATCCTATAAAATGTTAACTACCCCCCCCCCCCCCCAACTTTATAGTATCTAGGCCTATAATACCAATCAAGAGGGCCCGTACAATGTCCACGATCCTCCGTGTGAATCTATTATTTTCATTCCTAAAATTCCCCATCCCCAAAGATGTTGCAATATAGGCCTATTGTAGGTAGGCCAAAATACTATATATTTGCGTGAATCATGCAATTTACGTCTTGTATTTCTGTATTGTTAATGAGCTGAGCAGAACATTATGAGATTGCCCCCCCCCCCCCCCCCCCCCCCCCCCCCCCCCCCCCCCCCCCCAGTCTCCGACGCGATAACTTGCGCGTTGTGGCGAAAATACTCTGAGAGATATTTCGTCATCAAACGTTACGACACATTTTGCCGTTTGTGCTGCAATGCAAGACCATCACACGTCGAAAGTCAACACAGGTCCAAACGTCACTAAAATTATATCGTTTCCGGTAAGTACCTGTGTTTTCAATATTTTAAAACCATTTATTATCATTGGTATGCGGAATCACCCATAGACATATCTCAGTGCAAGTGAAAACAAATAAACGGAGTGTTCAAACTTCGTCGTCTTGCGATGTGAAAGCCACTCAATGTAGCCCCACATATTAATATTTGTGTATGGCGTCTAGAAGTTTCCTGGAAGAATTTTAATAGAAACTACAAAGACTAGACTATTCACTAACACTACAGTTAGCACCGGTTAGAGGTTCTAGTACAAGTAGTAGAAATCAGCTTGCGTCAGTTGCGTGTGCGCTGCTATATTCACGGTGGTGGAACCATCAGCAGATACTGTATAATAATCCTAGGGTTTACGAAAGGGCCAAACACAGATTAGACAAACCCCCTAACATGTTAGCTAGGCTATGGTCTATAGATCTATAATTAAAAGTAGATTCATATTTAAAGTCTAGAAACTCTAGATTCTATGCCTTTTACTTTTCATAATGATCATATTGCATGATGTTGGGTTTCACAACAACAGGGGCCTCAAGTTTTCTTTCAGGCCTCACAACACTACCTAGTACTGTAAAAGTGGTTTCTTTCACGGTGGTTTTATTTTCGCGCTTTTCGCGCTTTGAGGTTGAACCGTGAATTTAACATCACGCGAAAATGTTTTGAACCCGTTGCTTGTTACAACGTTATCATTACCAACCGCGAATTTAAACACACGCGAAAAAGTCGGCACTGATGGAAACCGTGAAAGTTTCTGTACGCGAAAGAAACCACTTTTACAGTAATAGGCGCTGCAGACTACTGAAATTAAAAGTTCCATAAGAACTCAACTGCCGGATGCACACAAAACTAGCATGGATATTACGGCACAGCTTGCTTCACTGCTGCAACTCTTCATCAGCGTACTGTATGCATACGCCTGGCATAATTACATGCGCACTCTGTTGAAATCAGCCAGCCATTGTCAGAACAACGTCTGGCTGAAATCAGCCAGCCTTTCAGAGTATGGTGGCTTTTATTAAATGCTCTTAAGTCATGGCCATGGGACAAACAAGACAGTTACCCTTTGACTGGTTGATAGTACATAGTTTGGTATTTGGTTGGATGTTTACTCTCTCTCTTCCTGCTCCAGCCTCTCACTCTCTTCCCTCCCCCTTCGCATGCCCCCTCTCTCGCGACCCTCTCCCTCCCCCTCTCTCCTCACTCTCTCATTAGTGACAACATCACTCTGATGGAGAGAGAGGGTGGTTCATTGCCCATATTCTTTCTTTATTTATTTACAGTATAATTTTCCATAAAAATATATATGCTTTTATGAAGAAATGCCCCAACTGTCATTTTCAAAAACATCGTCAGTTGGACATTTTTCTTGAATGATCAGCAGATGTTAAAACCTGCTTGTACAGTGTCAAAATCAAGTTTGAATGTGGATTTTTTTTTTTTTTGTCTCTCATTTCTGAACTCTGTAAAGGTTGAAACTAGATACAGACTATAGCAAGTTATGTAGCTTGATATTCCCCAGTTTCATGTTGATCATTGAGTCAAGCAAATGGACAGAAGTTTTCAAAAAATCAGATGTGAAATGTCAAAGTCTTGGACTTTTGCAACTTCATTTTGTATTTGGGAGTACAATGGTATTCACATCCACATATATTGACAAGGTGATGAGACATTACCTCATTTCTTTGATATTGGGCATTTACCCAAAGTATGGATTTAGTTATCATACAGCAGTGTTGTGTGAAGTTTTGATTTATACTAGATAGTTAGTGCAAGGCAGATCAGAAAGATTACAGTGCAAATGACTGCTGACATTATAGTGACATATGTGCCAAAGTGTCAGAAAGTCTGTCAACACTACATGTACGGCAATTATGATCAAAATAGCCAGCCAGTATTAAGACTTGAAGCTGTTCTTTATTAACTTAATTAATTTCATACATGATATATGTAACCGTGCACCACAAAACAAACAAAAAGTCGCACCCTTTGATTTTAAGTTAGGACTGAAAAAAGGGTGAAATGGTTCAACCAAGTCAATCTTGAGTTTTTCATATTTTCTGAAAGAGCTATCCTTCTACATTACTCTTCAGTTTGGTATCTTAACATGAATGGGAAAGTGTGTTTTTAGCAGTTTTTCTTCAACCCTTTTTGGAGGAAGAGTAGAATGATCAGGTGTGACTGAGAGGCCGCTTTTCATGTCTTGAAATCCTTTGCACACTCTTCACTTTCAAGTCTAATAACTTTGGAATGGATGACGCTACTGCTTTGAAAGTTAGCATTAATCACGGGCAGAATGTGCTAATAGAAGTTTAATTTCAGCTTTACCTGATAATCCCTTCATTGTTGTTGCTCCAGTGGTTTACATCCTGTGTTTTGTCCCTTTCATGGCACAGCTAGCACAGCTTGGTAAAGATTAAGCGCTTGAATAGACCGTGTACTTCAGAGCCTCTTTATCAGTTAACACATTTCCAGAGTGTGTGCTTTTTTTCCCCCAGTATTTAGTTAGGTTAGGTGAGTAGGACATTTGGATTGAGTTATATATCATTTTAAAGCTTAGAGTCTGCTCTTTCAGATTCTGCCCTTAACTAAAAATCCATGTCTGGTGACTTTTTGTTTGTTTTGTGGTACAGGGTCACATATAATGAATCAAAATTTACAAGTTTCTTTGTCAGTGTTTCAGAACAATTAAACCAAAAATGGAAATAAAACAAAACAAAACAAAGCAAAAACTGATACAGGTAGAAATGTTTTACAGCTGTCATTTTCTGCACTTAAATTTGTCAAAATTATGCAGCGTCGTGAAGATGGGAGTTCACTTTCTTGGTCAGTGTTCCCAAAGGTTGCATTCGTGGTCACTGTCCAGATTTATTGTTTTACTCACATGCATTGTGTTGACCAATTCTCGGTGAAAATTACAATGTTGTTAAGTTGATTATATGCAATTTTCCTTACTTTTCTTTTCCTCTCTCTGAAAACCATTCAATAGCACCTTGAGAGCACAGTACTGAATGCACATGATAGCATGTAGTCAATCCTGTCTTTTCTCCCATTCGTGCAATTTGAAAACACTTCAAACTTTCACTTTAATTAAATTGCTCTTCCGTGAGTACCTTATTTTCAAAATGAGCTGATTTTGTTCATAGCACACGTTTTCCATAGACACCTGCCCGAGTATACTCAGAACTAATCTTCAACAAATACTATACATGTACAGTATCCACCAAACCCCATGTCAGTGCAGACAGGAATAGCAGCATTTCACAAGCCAGTTTCATCCATACAGTACATAATTTCATGGCATAAGATCTCCTTAAAGGGATCATATAGTTTTGGTTGACACCCAACTTCAGGTTTCTAACATATTTTTGGTGACATAATGAGAAACCCCTTCAGCGAAAGAGCATGTAATTCCAAGAGTTATTCAATGTTTATTTGATGAAAATTGGTTTTTAAATGGCTGAGATATCCAAAACAGAGTGATTATTGCAATCGCTTTGTTTGTAATACTTTGCTTTTGGATGTCTCAGCCATTCCAAAACCAATTTTCATCAAATAAACTAGTTGAATTCCTCTGGGATATTTAGTATGCTCTGCACTATTTCATAAGTAGTTTCTTGGTATCTTGCAAAAAGACAAAGCCCAATCCTCATCTCCAACAGTACTATCCCTTTAATCATTGCTAGTGTTCCATGTATCATGCATATTTCTATTCGACACACATCATAGTCTTTATTAAAGGGATCGTATAGTTCTGGTTGTGATGAGGATTCAGGTTGTAATTTTTTGTGAGATAAATCTAAACCACTTTATAAAACTTGTATAAAAGCACATGTAATTTTAACAAGAATTAAAAGTTTTTTGATAAATATCGGTTTTGAAATGGCTGAGATATCCCAAAACAAAGAAAAACAAAGTGGTTTAAAGATGGGACCCATCTTTTTGTTTTTGGATATCTCAGCCATTTCAAAATTGATTTCATCAAATAAACTTTTGATAATTCTCTTTAGCAGCATCAGTATGTAAAGTGGTTTCCAATTATCTCATGAAAAGTGAAAACCTGAATCTCCATCTCAACCACAGAACTATACCATCCCTTTAAATTATGAGCTACTTTGTAATCATTGAAGTTTAAAATTTCTTTTTTTTTGTTGTAAAACATTACAAATATCATGTGAACATAACTTATGTTGTGTGGCCATGCATTTGAGATCTACTTTGTAAGAAGGCAATTTAAATATTTATCTCTTAAAAAATGCTTCCACCACTTCACAGCTTTGATTTTTAGCTTTTTGTAGATGTGCCAGTCCTTCCTTGTCAGATTGGCTTTTGGCACCATGCTGATGTGAGCTGTACAGACAATGCAGAATTTATAAAGAGCCAAGTTATGAATAAGATGAAAATGGGGGGGGGGGGGGGGCAAGGGCATGAGATGAAGTAATGTTAAGAAACTGAAATTCTTCATGGAATATGAACCATGCATAAAGTACAATGACAGAAATCTTGTGGAAAAGACCTGTACACAAAGAACAATGATATCTTTTTGATATCAACTTCCCTGTGCATAAGAAATCATTGAATTGTAAACTATGTGGACAGTATAGCTATTAAAATAAATCATTATGTTTTTAAGATACAGTACTACCCCACTTTTCTTGGTTTTTTTTTTTGCTATTGTACATTTGTATTAAAAGTAGGCCTTTAGATTGAAAGAGTGGCTGAGGGCAAGCAGAACAAATGTGGCAGCTTTCAAGGCACTTTCATATCAAGATCATTTCAATGATGGTTAGGAGATGATTTAAAACTTGAACTTAATAAGGAGCCATGGTCATACTATGACATACCTATGCCAAATATTGTACTGTTCGGCTCAATACAAAACAAGTATTGCAGTGAAATACAGTTTGTAAATAAAAAATCTAACAGATGTGAGGATGCTAGCTTTCATTAATCATGCTATTAGTGGGCAGGGGGTGGCAACTGCAGCTCAGCCTTCTGTACTAGACCTTGATGCTTTTGCTTTATAATGAAGCTATTCAGTGTCGCTGATCTAAAGAGTTTAAGCTGTGCTCTAAATCAGAAGAGATTCAGTGGCTCTTTGCCACTCCTCGTAATTCCTTTTTTATGCTTAAAGGACAAGTCCACCTTCATATACATGTGGTTTGAGTGAATGCAACAAAATTAGTAGAACACAGTGAAAGTTTGGGGAAAATCAGACAACCCGTTCAAAAGTTATGAATCTTTAAAGTATCTGCGCAGTCACTGCTCGATGAGAAGACTACTACGGTGCATGATGTCACATGCGTACAACGATATAAGGAAAATAAAAAAAGAATTTCACAAAACTTTGCTTTTTGAATAAAGTGCACATTTGTTCAACTTGTTATTGATGTCTAAGGGTAATACCATTCCCCCTACGTTCTGAAAGAAAGAAGTCAAGTATTCTTTTGTTAAATGCGAGAAAAGCTATTCTGGTTGAAATACAGGTGTAAGACAGAGTTCATCACTGAATGTGTTTAACAGAAAATTAAGATTGCATGTTTTAAATCAGTATGCCGAAATTGGGTGATGAATTGTTCTTAGAAATATATTCAGTCAGTGTGTGTGTGTGTGTGTGTGTGTGTGTGTGTGCGCACGCATATACTGTATGTATGTGTGTATTAATTCATAAAGAAATGTATTCAATCAATATTTTGATATTTTGTGAATGAAAGAGTATGGGGACAGGACTTTTATATATGGTATAGCCTTTCTGTCTGTCTCCAAACACTTTCAAATGTACAAGTTTTACAGTATTGTATATTCGTAATGTTATGCTTATTGTGATCATTCTTTTCTTTGTTATAATATGGTATTGTCAATTTTCTATATTTTCCTCTGTTTTTCCTGAAAGTGTTGAATAAATCAAAATCAAAATCGAAAAGTAAAAATGCGTTGAATTTTCTTTATTCTTTCTTTATATCGTTGTACACATGTGACATCACAAGCTATAGTAGTCTTCTCATCCAGCCGTGACTGAGCAGAAACTTCAAAAATTCAACTTTTGAATGGATTGTCCGATTTTCCTCAAACTTTGACTGATGTGTTCAACTAATATTGCTGCATTCACTCCACCCACATGTCTATGAAGGTGAACTTGCCCTTTAAGAAGAACAGTGTCAACATGAGATGTGAAAGTGATTGAATATAAACTGCCCTGATGTTTTGCTTTTCATTTCACATGGTCTCACTTTGTACTATTAAACAAGGACACTGTAGTCATACTTTCTTTATTCTACAGAACGATTATGTATGTGTCACTGGTGTTATGAAAATGCTGAATGTTTGGATGAAGCACCACTGTCTACTTTTAGTGAAAGAATTCCAGAGCTGGAAAAGCTTTCATCCAACCCTCCCCCCCCCCCCCCCCCTGCATCCAATTCCAGTCTTAATTAGTGAATGGTATCAAGGTCTAGTGAACAGTATCAAGGTCTAGTAAATAGTATCAAGGCCTATTGCAGATGAATGTGCTACAGCTGTCACAGTGTTTTATATTGTACAAAGATCCAGTGTGAACAGTGACCCCTTTTAAGATATTTCCTATCATGTAGTGAAGGGATATAATGTAGTATGTATCTAGGAAGCTCCTATGAGATGAATAATTCATGTCACTTGGACACTTTTATAGCTGATTAGTTTCAGCCATGCAATCATGCATGGTGCATAGCCATACATACTGGCTCTACATGATTATTTATCGAGTATCATGGAAGTACTCCCCCACCCCCCCCCCCCCCCCCCCCCCCCAAAAAAAAAAAAGAGAGAGAGAGAGAGAGAGGAAAAAAAAAGCCCCACTTTTTAGATGACTTTTTGTTGCAATTGGGTTATAATTTGCATGAAAGAGTCATAATCACTCATAAAAGTACAGTGTAGCGCACTGTGAAGTCTTGTGAAGTGCTTTGAGCAGTGCTACAGGTTGACAGGTGCTGCTTGAAAATGTATGATTAATGTACGTTGGCTTGTAGCATGGTAGATGTGCCCTCAATTATTGTAGACTTGCTACTTTTAAATAGACATGTTTTCAAAATAGTAATTACAAGTACATACAACCGTTTCCTGCATACCTGAGCAAGGGTATTCAAATTCATAGATACGTACTAATCTAAACCTCTGGTGAATTATCATGTTCTCACCTAGTCGTCACATGATATCATTCAGAAATACACTTTGTACACATAAATTGATAAAAAGCACACAAAAGTGTATGGATGTAGGATTGATTTAAAATAACAGAAACCCCTCATTTGCACTTGTGCTGAGTTAACCCATTGAGGACAGACTGATTTTGCTACAACACACATTTCCCTAGACTCATGCCCAGTTATGTACCAATGGTTATAATTTCCCATGCCATGGCAGTGAGATAGACATACATACACAGTGTGCGAGTCTTTTGCAGTCTTTGCAAAATTTTAAGTACAATTGTAATATGGGGTGCTATATAAGATATAAAAACCTGATAACAAAACTGCATGTGTTATGATAAGTCTACAGATAAAAGAGCATTAAATGCCAGTACTTTGTTTAGATAAATAGGAATGCAAATGTTACCTAAAAGATGTTTGTTGTCAACTCTGCTTGTTCATATACTTGTACTGTTTCACTAAATATTCCAATGACGCTTGTGAAGCCATTTTCACAAAGGACAAGACTAAAATGATCTGTGCGAAAAATCAATTAATGTAATCAACTGGTACTAGTGTATTCTACGAGCTGTACATGTAAATAATTATGTATTTCATTTTGTTGACAGTTTGACAAGTAAAAGCCTTTTGTGAGTTTTATAAATTTTTTATATTCTTGCCTCTTTTGCCTCGTTGTCATGAACAAACTTTCTTGGTGAGTTTTAGTACAATTGAATGTCACTACAATGTTATGGTGCCTTTTCACCCCACACAAAGCTACTCAGGCACTCAAGCCACTCAAGTACTTGCCGCTTTGCGTGGGATCAGCTCCAAATAAAACAATAACGTGCCCATGAGACTTTTAAATGATTCACCTCACTACACACTTGAACAGCTCTTGTACCTAAAGAATCATGTTCAATTCTGAGTATAAAATGATGCATAGCTTGCTTGACATCCAGTGAACTTGGTGAGTGCACATGTCACACATGATGTAGAGATATGGCTCACAGGGAATTCTTCCTTGGGAATACTACACGAATGTGCATCATGATCAATTTGTTGTGCCTCTCCCACAAAGTGAGGCCGGAGGCATGATGTTGTCAACCAGATTACTTCTTGTCCATGAGCGAGCCATATAAATGTTTTTCCAGGCACCATTGTATGAAACTAAAGAATGTCTTGAGGGATTTGCAGACAAACTGATGTGCGAGACAGCCTGACAAAGACATTTAGCTAGATTGTGAGTCATTAGTTCTGGGGTCAAAGGTCAAATGTCAGTCATATTGTATGCTACATTTTTTCATAGAATTCATGCAAGGTACGTGTATAGGAGATCGAGATATGGCTGAAATTTCATCATTGTATCTGTACAAATATGGAGAGACGATTTTGTTTGCATTTTTTTTCTTTTTATATCTGAGGAGAGTTGAATTTCAATTATCAATCATGCCTAAGTTTTGATATTCTGAAGGCTCTCCTCTTATTGAGAAATATCTGATGAATATAAAGTGGGGATGTTTGGGGAAAAAAAATGTTGAATTCCACAGAGCAAATGAAAGTTCAGATTTCAGAAAATTTTCTTTGAATTTCATTTAGTTAGACTGGAAGAAAGTGCAATATCTGACTTTCTGAGCCACATTTTCATTCAAATTCTGCTTACCACTCATACATTATGTTGACAGAGTAGTTAGTCAGTAGGAATAGAGTCAAGTTTGATATCTTTGAGTTTAAGAGTCAAGGTCAATTGGGAATTGTGAAAATAGTGAACATGTGTGTGTATCATTGAAACTGCCTAGAATATTTCAGTAACAGGAAAAAAAAAATAATGAGGCTCCTGTTATACAGAAATGAATGGAGACAGAAATGGGTTTGTATGTAAATAATTTTCTGAGTGAAGGAAGAACAACTTATTGCAAACAAAGAATGATACTCCACATGGCATGCAACGTTTACATTATGATTGACATGCTCATTTCTAGAATTGTGAGCATGTAATGAGCACATGTACACTGCACATGAATACAATGTTGTATGTGATCAAAGGCCTGTGTGACTGTTTCTGTCCTGTTAATGTCACGTCTACACACAAAGTCATGAGGATTTTAAGCTGAGTGTTTCTTAATTATTAATAGGCCTTCAGTTAGGGTTATTGTTAACCTGCATCACTGCACAGCTTTAAGAAAAATCAAGGGCAACTATTTGGTAAATTGTGGCATCATTATTAAAGTTCTTTGTCCGAAGGCAGTGAAATTTTTGAAGTATGGCCTCACTCTGGTGTCTTCTTAGTGATTAGAAGATTCTACATTGTAGGGGATATCCTTGACTTTAATAACTGATGGTCATTTCTCATTGATCGAATGAGGCTTCTGACCTGCTTCAATTTGTACTTTTCAATATAGTGTGCCTTATGTGAGTGCATAAACAGTGATAATGAAAATGTTTTTAACTGCTGCCAAGAAGATTATTATTATTATTATTATTTTTTTTTTGCTGGTGCCAGTTTTCTGTCTCTTAGTTTGTTTGCAAAATAACTCAGAAAGTTATGGACAGATTTGGGTGAAATCTTAAGAAAAAGTCAAAACATAATGAAACAAGGAACAGATCTGTTTGAATTTTGTTACTGATCAGAATCATCATCTGGATCCAGAATTTATTTTTATTCTTTTGAAGGATTCTTTGTCATTACCCCTACAAGGTTATGTTTTTTGTTGTTGTCAGCATTGGTTTGTTTGTCTGTCTGTCTCTTTGCAAAATAAATCAAAATTTTTGAACAGAGTTGGATGAGAGATTTAGGGAAAGTCTTTACTATAATGACATTTATGGTACAGATGATCAAATTTTAGCAGTAATCTGGACTATACTGTCTTGATCAAGGATTTTTTTTTAAGGGTGGAAGTCACAATATGGGTAGAAATGAGCTGCTTGGTGGAGGGCTTTGCTTTGAAAACTTTTTTTGTCCCCGCCGAACGAGTTCGAGCAGGGGACTATGAAACGGGCTCCGTACGTGTGTGTGTCCGTGTGTCCGTCCGTGTGTCCGTGTGTGCGTCCGTGTGTGCGTCCGTGTGTGCGTCCGTGTGTGATCAAAATCTTCAATTTGCTACTTCTCTGTCATTTATGAGCCAATTTTGATTCTGTTTGCTTTATATGATAGCACTACATGGGAGCTTTGAAACTTCTACACAGAATTTCAGTCGTGACCTTTGACCTTAACCTTTGACCTATATTGTACATTTTGCTAAAAATGCTACTCCTTCGCCATTTCTAACCCGATTTCGATTCCGTTTGCTTTATGTGATGGCACTAGGTGAGGGCTTCAAAACTTCTACACAGAATTTTGACCTTTGACTTCTTTGACCTTTGACCTTGATTTTTGACCTGTATTGTACATTTTGCTACAAAATGCTACTCCTTCGCCATTTCTAACCCGATTTCGATTCCGTTTGCTTTATGTGATGGCACTAGGTGAGGGCTTCAAAACTTCTACACAGAATTTTGACCTTTGACTTCTTTGACCTTTGACCTTGATTTTTTGACCTATATTGTACATTTTGCTACAAAATGCTACTCCTTCGCCATTTCTAACCCGATTTCGATTCCGTTTGCTTTGTGATGGCACTAGGTGAGGGCTTCAAAACTTCTACACAGAATTTTGACCTTTGACTTCTTTGACCTTTGACCTTGATTTTTGACCTGTATTGTTCATTTTGCTACAAAATGCTACTCCTTCGCCATTTCTAACCCGATTTCACTTCTGTTTGCTTTATGTGATGGCACTAGGTGAGGGCTTCAAAACTTCTACACAGAATTTTGACCTTTGACTTCTTTGACCTCTGACCTTGATTTTTGACCTATATTGTACATTGGCTACAAAATGCTACTCCTTCGCCATTTCTAACCCGATTTCGATTCTGTTTCCTTTATGTGATGGCACTAGGTGAGGGCTTCAAAACTTCTACACAGAATTTTGACCTTTGACTTCTTTGACCTTTGACCTTGATTTTTACCTATATTGTACATTTTGCTACTAAATGCTACTTCCGGTGGGGACATATATTACGCACCGCGTAATTTCTACTTTTCCTTGTTTTTAATGCTGTACTACCACTGCCATGTGTCTCTGTAGTTTATTAAACGAAAATAGATTTAAGTTAAAGAATAGTTTGCTTCACTGAGAAGGAGAAAGCAGGAATATTTTTGCTCTGATATTATTTCCTAGTATTCCCAGTCCAGGGAGCTTAAATATTTTTCCTGAGCATCAAGGACTATTCATTGCCCTTAAGCACCAAGTTGTGATAGGATTGCATTTTGCCCATAATAATCCATTTGGCACAGGGCTAAAGGCTGGAAACCTGCCAGGGATTATGTCTGACATGAGCGCAGTCAATACTACATGTAAGAAAACTGTGATCAGATCTCTGAAATTCATAAATATCTTTACTTTTTTTGTTAAATTCAATTATCTGTACAATCTTTTGCTGGTTACATACATTGAGAAGATGATCATTGTCATGGAAGTGATTTTTAACCCATTGAGGACGGTTTGATTTTGCTTTGACACATTTCTCATAGAAACCTGCCCGAGTATATTTGGGACTCGTCCTCAACGGGTTAAAAAGATCTGTGTGATAAATGTTGGGGCAAAATTTTAGTAAAGTGTGACTTATACTCTTCAAAGGGAGAAATCAGTTCATGATTCCTAGTGTGCAGTGAAACATGTTTCATGTACATGTAGGAAAACTCATCAGGCCTTCTTCATACAATATATGCTGGATTGATTTGACTACCTAGAATTAACAGTTCGAATTTAATATGTGTAATACAATGTACACTCTCTTCTCTCATTTATTTAGAGTATCACCCTATTTTACCTCTTATCTTGTTTGTAAAACAAAGGTGTTTGACTCAAATGGCGACTGCTCTGTAGCAAGTTAAATGAAAAATTGGAAGCATATCCACATCTAGTTTAGTAGCAAACTAAAGACAAAAAAGGGGGAGGATAGCAGAGCCCTGCAATTACTGTGTTGAGTCAACCACCCATCTGCCCTATGTCTTGTGCTGATGACACTCCTGGTGAAGAAAGGTGACCTCTTCTCAATTCATTTTTTAGTTTAATTTTTTTTTTTTTTTAAATTGCCGAAAGAAACCCACTTCATGATGGCAAGCCCTTCCTCCTCAAGTTAGGGGTACTGTCATCAGGATTATCTTAGTGGACCGATGTGGACATGGGAGCATTGGGCCGTTGGGCGTAGTCCAAACAATATTGATTGCAACTGTGTTGTTCTTTCATCAGGCATATCCGGGTATCACTGGCCAGTTCGATTGACAGAATTCTGGTCTGGGCTTTGCTTCATTTGCAATGATTTCTTGCCCATTCGTGAAGCAGGGGGCGTGATGATCAGTTTTTGGAGTCATGCTAATGGACTCGACTTCTTCACATTTTCTAGCCAGCTAGAATTTACTTGTCAAGGATGTCTGTCTGTACACCAGTCTGTCAGTTCAACAGTCTGATGCCACGTCTAGCTAAGTAATTACGTTAGCTCAATGGCACTAGAACTAGATTGTTAACTTGACGTACACTTTTTTTTTGATAGTCCACCAAAAAAAAAAAAAAATGAAACCAGAAGTAATCAATTTGATTACAAAAGATGGCTGTCATTTGATGTTTGAAAAAGTAATCATCAAAATTCATTATGTTACAATAAATGTTCATACAGTGCGAACAATAGTGTTGAAAAAAGCCATGTAGTTCTCACACTGTAATTGCAGAAGTATTAGAAGGATAGCATTTTTTTTTTAATCAACCAAATTAAGAAATTAAAGGAAGAGGGTAGTACAGTGTCTGCTGCATACTAGTAGTCTAATCTGGAGTGAAAGATGTTGAATTGTCCTCACAAACCTGTTGTAGACAAGTTCCGAGTATACTTGGGGCAAGTATTTATGGGAAATGTGTGTTGTAGCAAAATCAGCTAGTCCTCAATGGGTTAATGCTCACTACAGAAAAAACAAAAACAAAAACAAAATTGATAATAGTTTAGTGTGCCCTTTACAATCCCACTACAATTCTCAAAGGTTGACAGATCATGGCTTGATCATTTTAATTCTCCTCCATCGTACAGTGTACAGTGTTTTCAGCATTTCTACAGCATCAAGGATTGCCACTATCATCCTAACGTAGCATATTTACCCCTGACATTTTTACCTTTGACATGACTTTCCACTGTCATTTTTCAAGCATTTTGACACTTTTACTTACACCCATGTATAGGTGACATATCTACCCCTGACACTTACATGTAATACTTGTGACATTTTTACATGTCACATACAATTGTATTTTTCCTCGATATTCCCCCCCCCCCTGATATTTTTATCTGTAACATATTTACCTCTGATATTTTCCCCTAACATTCAAAACCATTATGGAAATGTGTATGTACCCCCTGACATTTTTGCATTTTACATTTTCCCCCGACATTTAGACCTCTAACATTTTTCACCAACATTTTTACCCATGTCACATTTTAGCACTTACCAACATTTTTACCCCAGATCGCCATCAATGATTTCCTTCATAGTGAGATGGAACCCAGATGCTTACATGTCCAACAGCCCAATGCATTATATTTCCCTCCTTCTTATGCTCACATGGGGTCCATTTCATGAAATCCCCACATTAAAGTCTTATTATCTCAGAATGGCCAAAGTTGCTCATATGTAGAGATGTAGAGAAGTAACATCCATTTCATGAAGTCTCTCATGTGTCTTTTATGAGCAAAAAGTCTTGTAAGCTTTACATGAACTCAGCCACCTGATTCCACAAGCACCTCACAAAATAAAATGGTAGTCATTTTAAAGATTTATTTTTACAGCAATTTAATATTGATGTCAAATATCATCATTATATCATAGGTTGTACAGAATGTGTGTAAATCAAACTCCCAGGAAGTCTTGCTCAAGTAGGAACAAGGTTATGCAGCCCCATTTCTTGAAGATTCAATTTCATTGCAACACACATTCCCAAAAGGTCTCCACTCCAAGTGCACATTCCCACTTTTGAATTGGTTTGAATTCCTTTGCTATGTAGCAAACAAATTTCTGAAAGCCAACCAAAGTATCCTTTAAGACAAAGCACATCAAAATTTACCAAAGTTGTAAATTGGAGTTTAATTTTCTGTTAATAGATCTGAAAGTGTATCCATACATGTTTGTATGTACAGTAGCTTGAAAATGTGGTTTGTGCAATGTGGACAGTTTACTGGGAAGGGACAGAGACAGTTTAATAGAGTGTGACATAGCTGTAGGATGTGTCAGACACATGCTCACACCTTTTTATTATTGTCATAAGGAAGTTGTTCTGACAACCCAAACAATGTTTAATCTGTCTGGATGTAACATTGGATCTGTCTGGACTCGGCATGCTGTAAAGTGGTCTGTCACATGATGTACCATGTGGTGAATGCCTTTTAAAACCCCTTATCCACTCAATTATTTTTCTCTACTCATTCCAAGTTCACCTTGAAGGGTCTTGACAATTAAAAGGGAAAACTTCTCTGAAATTCAAAGCTGACTGTAATAAAGAGAGGGAAGTGTGGCCAATTTTCACTTTTTCATCTTCTTGAAAATGCACGGTCAAATTTTTACCAAACTTAACAGCTACAGAATTGCTAGGGTGATAGAATTCTACAAATGAGCACCATGCCCCACATGGCAGACCCCAATATAGAGAGTCCGTTGAAAAAACAAACAAACAAAAAACATCTTCTATAAAACCAGAAATGATAGAGATCTATAGTGCTTAAGTATGATTTTTAGTCCAGTAAATCCCCCATGTTTGCTGTGTTCTTCATACAGTGTTGGTTATGGTCAGCAATTTTGCGTGAGTGGCAAATGAACTTATTTTTATTTCTTTGCTGATCACTTTAATTTAGGAGCAAATCGAGACTTTGAATGGGAGGAGCTAGCAAACTTTCTTGTCATGGTTTATTCCGTCTTTAAAATTCATTGCTGCAACTTTGTGTAACTCATTCAATGATTGACAAAGGAAAATTGAGGTTGATATGGGAATGAGAGGGAATAGCAAAGAAAACCAAACACGCAGTTATCAGGTCAGCTAAATCTAGGGCTCATTTCTGCCAGATTTATGTGTATGGAATGCTACACTTCCATTAATATAACCCTTTCATTGAATGCTGGAATTCAATAACTTTGCTGCTCCAGAAAGTACAACCTCGATTTCCACCATAACAAAATATAAATTTGTAGAGCAGCTGTCACATTCAAGTTGTTATGTCTATCAAACACATGAAGAAGAACTGATCTCTTTCTTGGATTTTTGTTTTTGTTTTTTGTTTTTGCCATGGCTCTGAATTTATATACACACTATGACAATCGGAATGAGGTTGAGAAATGGAATACAAGTACAGCTACGTGTATGTGATAATCTTTTCCTCATGAAAATCAGAACATATGTCCGCATTGCTTTGAAGATAGTAGAATTATAGAGGATTTTTTGCCTGCAGGTTTTTTAGAACCCAAAATAAAACCACCCACCCCTAAAAAAACAAAACAACAACAACAATCTGTAACCAAAAGACTTAGACAAGTTCACCTGCTTTGTAAATTCTATACACATATGTGGATTGAGAGAATGCATCAATATTAGTAGAGAATCTGTGAAAAATGTATGAATTTTTGAAGCTTTCGCATGAGAAGACTGCAAAAGCTTGTAAAGTCACATACATAGAACGATATTTAGGAAAACCGGTTCAAGGAAATTCAACATATTTTCCCTTTTCTTGCATGATAAAGGAGCATTTGACTTGCCTAGTTCAAAAGGTGGGGTAATAGTGAACTACTCACACATCAGTAAGAAGTCAATTCAGTGTGTAGGCCTACTTTTAAAAAAAATGAATGTGGAATTCTATTTATATTTTCCTTATATCATTCTTCACATGTGACATCATAAACTGTAGTTAGGCTTCTTATCCAGCAGTGACTGCGCAGAAGCTTTGAATATTCATAACTTTTGAATGGATCGTGCAATTTTCCTCCAATTTTCACTGACATCTATAGATAGATAGATGCATTCAACTGATATTGCTGCATTTACTCATTCCACAGGGGCATGTATATCAAGGTGAACTTTTCCTTTGATGTATCTTTCATTTCTACCTTTGGATATTAGTTACGGGTATGTATGCTGATTTTTAACCGTGTAACTGCTTTTATAGAGCATTTCAGGCCCTTGGCTTGGTTAGCCAATGATGTACTGTACATGTAGACTGTACATGGTGAAGTTTGATACCAGTGCATTTTGCTAGAATGATTGATGTCCCAATGCTGTAGATGAAGAACATGCAAGAGTCATTGAATAGAGCACTTGGTAGATTGATGATTGTCTAGCTCAGCAGAGCTGCATTTTATATAATGGGTCAATCAAGAAGTATAGTAGTTGCAATCTAATTGGAAATGTGATTTATGGGAATGTTCACTGCCTTGTAGGACAATACAAATTGTGGCAAGACATCCTTTCCAAGGCATGTCATTTTCTCCACTAATATGTGGAATGATATTTTGGTTAAATGCTGCACAGTTTTTCTAATGAAATCAAATTAGAAAGTTCTAATCAAATCTAACTTGCTGAAATGATGAATTCAATAAAGTAACTACTCAGTGTGATTTTGATTGTACATTGTAGATATCAGATAACCTCTTCAGAATGGAAAATACATAATATGTACATGCACTTTACATGTATATGAATGAACAGTTAACCTGTTTATTGCTGGTTTATTTTTCTTGTGCAGTTTTACAATTGTAGTTCACTGACATGCTGAGCTTCTGCCTTAGGTATTATGTTGCAACTGTTGCATTGCAATTCCATTTTATATCAACAAATGCAAACAAACAGTCAATGATATTGGATGTATTATAAACAAGCTGCCTAAAATATTGCGTACCAGACAACAAAGTTTGTTACTTTGCATGAAGTTACTCAGACAATTTTTGATAAGAAACTAGGTACCGTATTTAAAGGCAGCCGATCGCCATCCCTAATGGTACGGAAACTCTGAACGACCAAAGTTTGTGCATGCAATTGCGCAATGCCAGACTCAGTGCTATATCCATAAACGTGTGGGACAATGCTACCACTGAGACAAGTGTGTGTGTGTGCGTGTGTGTGTACGCATCATACACAAACATTGTCACCGCGAGCTGCGGTGATTGGAGGAGAGAGGCCAGAAGACACGCGCGCGCGCGCGCGTGTGTGTGTGTGTGTGTGCGTGTGTGTGTACGCATCATACACAAATATTGTCACTGCGAGCTGCAGTGATTGGAGGAGAAAGGCCAGAAGACGTGTGGCTCTTCTGGCCTCTCTTCATGCGCATGCGCACTGAGAGTGTGCGTCCATTCGGAAGCTCTCGTGGCTCGCTGGGACAGGAGTTAGGAGAGTAGCTTTATAGGGAGCTCTCTTGTAGCCTAGCGTTTTGTTCGCTGACCCATTGAGCCAGCGCTATTCTCATTCGGGGGTCACTACATTTGATACAGAATGGGGGAGGCAGCGTGTTGCGTTCGTCTCCGTGCCACACAAACCACTAGCCACGACTGAGTGCCTTTAATTGTTTATACCTCTGTCATATGACTTCAACTGAAATATATCACGGTAACTTACACATTTTTAGCCAGCTCCTGGCCTGTGCTAAAATAGCCTATTAGATGTACACCAACCAGTCAAAATTGCATTCAGTACCTGTAGCAGAGTCAAGCTACTTTAAAGAATACCCATTCACAAACTCCACCGCATACGAGATTACTGCCCTGGTAACTGAATGCGAAAACAGGGCTCCTGCAAAGGCATGGCCAGGGAATTGTGAGCTTTGTCTGTGCAAGGTATTTTGGCCGTACCCTAGTGCTGCTATAGTTCATACCCCTTTGGTCGGCGCCAGACCCATGCCTGGCGCTAGCATGCGCCAAATTAGCTCATAAACTCAAAGTTTTACAGCTTGGCTATGGCCTGGCCCTCACCATAGAGTTCTGAAAGGGGTGTGAGATTACTCCCTGTGGCCACACATGAACTATGCAGTTATGATTGCATGCAGACAGCTTTCTAATCTCACCACGATGATTTATAATCATTAGTATCGGGATATTTTCCAGTGATAATAGGCTCATTACAAACAACTGATGCATCAAAACTGACATTTTCACAGAATCGTGAAAACTTGCAGAACGTAAATTTCTTAAGGGACACCAATCCTTCCAAGTAGGCAGAGTATGAAGGAGTGTAACAAGAAACTGGCATTAATTTGTTATTGGAAAAAAGCTGTGAAATGAATACATGGACTTGTTAAGTGCTAGACTCTTTGATTTCAGATCCTAAACAGATCTCCTGCAGGGGCGGATCCAGGAATTCCAAAGGGGAGGCGTCTTTACAAAAGTAAAGGGGGTGCATGCGTCCTCCACCCCCATTTGTTTCTTTTTATTTCTTTTGTTTTGAAAAAAAAATAAAGAGGGGGCACAAGCCAGGTGTCCTCCCCTCTGGATCGGCCACTGCTGCTTTGAGGGAAAAATATGTAGACACTAGAATGGCAGCCAGTGGACAATATCTCAAATCTTGACTAGTCCCCAGGAAAAAAAAAAAGTAGATTATGTAATGCAAGTCAAATTTTACAAAGAGCAACAAGTAATTTTTCCTAGCCAGTCAGCCAGCTACATGAAGTCAGTTCTTAATTCTACTTTTAATTTGTGCATTAACAAAAAAAGTTTTTTTTTTTTAAATTCACTGATATACTGATCTAGGATGTTAAAGGATTTTTCATGTAATCCTTAGAAATGGTACTTGCCAGGACATCCACCTGGCAGCAACAAATTGTTAAAAAGATGTTCAGCAGTTGGCAGTGTTGATGGAAAATCTATTTTATTTATTCAAATCAAATGCAAAAGCATGAAATGTTCATGCTTCCCCAGCTTATCCGAGTGTTGTGTGACAGACCATTCTGGTCACGTAGGCCTCGTTTTATCAAAAAAATATAATCGATTGTATATTTTCTTACCACACAGGCTGTCATAGACTTACCATAGAAATGAACTATATAATCAATTATTACTCTTCATAAACCAGGGCCGTGGACTATGCAAGTTCATTCTTTGTTTGAAAATGAATTCCACAAGTTGATTCATTGGGCAGGCTCATGCATTATGTCACCCTGAAAATGAGTGAAACACCGGACAATTTTGCCTCATCAGATCACGCCCGACATGCCTACACTGACCTGATAGTTGACCAACACAAGTCAGATTCGTCAGACTGCGATCTGATACACTTCGGTTGGTGGCCGGAAGCAAGAAAATTTGGTTATGACGAGTGACCGATTAGAAAAAACCCCTCTGTGAAACAGGGGTACTAAGTAACAGTACATGTAAGTCTGTAGTCTGTCAGTTGTTAATTATTTTGCAGCCACCCACATTTCAATTTGGAGCCACTGGTAAACATGTCTAGGAGTTTGTGCCATGCTATTAAATTGACTTTACTTTCTCAAAACATCCGGAAGCAAGCATTTATAGTGAAATGTGTTTAGAATGCATTTCTCAAATCACATGTTAAAAAAAAAAAAAAATCACATTCCAATTAGTATGTGTATTCCTATGCTACAGTATTCTGTATTCTGGGTACAAGCTTGTACCTGCATTTGTAATCAGCATTGTTAGACCATTCTTTCTGTAAGGTGTTTTATCTTCTTTCTTTTCTTTTTTTTAAATAGGGTATGTTATTGTACAGTGTATGTAACTTATTGCAGTTCTGTTGAATATTTTGATTAATTGTTATGCTAGAGAAATGAGTCGGAGCTTGTGCACCCGAGTGGGAAATTCATTAATTTTGATGGAGATTTACTGGCATTCATAGAGAAAAAAAGAGCTGTTTTTCTTTCTTTTATTCTAAGAGACTTCACTGTCAGGTTTCAAGCCTACAGAGTCCTATGATGTATGCAGAAACCACAAACAGAATAGTGCAAAGATTTTGCAAGTACACTGTATCTACAAAAAAGAAGAAGTTATCAATAACAACTTACTGCTTTTCAAAGAGATTTCTAAAGGTTTCAATACCGGTACTAAAATTCATACAATGGTAGATCAGAGCCATGATATAAGGTACACAAAATATTTTGAGTTTTTGTAGTGATACATATAAAGAATGAAACAGATTACTGGTACAAAAAATGAAGTTACATGTAGAAACGTATTCAGATCATTGGAAATTTCAATGTTCAATATTAAGTTTTGTCTACAAATTATTAAGATGCGACATTTGTTTTAGCAGCCAGCAGCCTGTATGGTACTTGTAATTTGTTTGTTTGTTGTTGTTGTTGTTTTTTTTTTTTGGGGGGGGGGGCAAAGGACGGGGAGGGAATTTTCTGACATTTTCAGATATTTTCATGCACAAAATTTCATTAGTTGTGACGGCTTACAGTTGCTTGTCAAACCAAGCTTGGACAATGAGGTCGCCAGCACAAGATACAGAGCAATCAATAGTTAAACATGCCATTCCTCACAGGAGTGCATCCATGCATGTGCTTTGCATGATATAGATGTGTCCAGGGATGTGCTCTTCGTGTTTGGCATAGCTGACAGAGGTTTCTTTATTGAATATTAATGCTTCATCAGAGATTTCATATGATATGAAGATAATATTTCATAACGTTTGTATGGAATGGAACATGTGATATCTGGCAAGTTTAAGTAGGAGCTATGATCATTCATGTACACTTAACAGACTGTATGAGGGTTTTTTTCCTTCTTTTAATGTATAGATTGATGCTGTTGTATAATTTAGATGTTTAGGAAGCTATGGCATCAGAAATTCTTCTTGTAAAAGAGCAAGTTTGAACTGTCAAAAATAGAAAAGATATGAAAATTACATTAAGTGTGAAAACACGAAAATATTGTAAGATGTCATTAGGTATTGATCGAGAGGATGTTAAACTTTATGGGGCAATGACTTCACAAGAGTATTGTAGAGATATCAGTCGGCATTCTATGACATTATCCTGTGTCATTTGTGGAAATGAGATCTAGAAGGATTGGGGGAAAAAATCATGAAACAGTTAAAGGCACAAGGCAGCAAATATTGCCAGAGAACATATTTTTTGACAAATATGTTATTGTTGACACGCACCCATATCTTCGCCCATCTACATATATATTGCTTTTTATCCTGCATGCCAATGGTAGAGTATGAAGGAGAAATGAGAAAATGTGTGCCAGCAATACCCAACACACATTACTCCTCCCCGAGTGATTCCTATCTTTTTTTCTTCGAGTGATAAGTGAATACGGCATGACCTATATTTTCATTTTTTCCCTATCTTTTTTTAGCAGAGCACTGTATCCCATTGCGATACAGAAATATCAAAATTGTCAATAACACTTCATCATAGAGCCAACTGTAAACAGGATATGCCGCTGTCTTCAGTAGTTTGCAAAATTGACAATATTTGGTGTCAGCGGAATGCTTGTCCTTAAAATGAAGAATAAAAATAGCTGAAGCGGCCTCTGAACTAGGTCAGAGTGGGAAACAAATGTAATAAAAAAAAAGAAAGAGGAAAGTAGCGTAGGAGATAATTTGAGGACATTTGAGTGTTTTCAGTATTATCATACCTCACAGCCTCTTTAAGCTTGGGTGTGGATGTTTAGATGATTTTAGTTTTGTGTGTTTTTTCGTATAATTTGGTTATTCTGTTTTGATTGGTTTTTTCATATCAAATATAACCATGTAAAGGTTGAACTCATGCACTTGTGGTACATCCAAAATGGATGGGTCTTGTCATGAAAATGGACTCGTTAATCTAGCAGTGCAACTCAGCCATTTTTGTGTAATGGTATCATATGTACATGTACAAATTGTATGTCTGATACAGTTCTGTACATGTAGGTAATTTAAGAAAGGTGGTTCCACAAAGGTTAGAATTAAAACTAAAATGAACAAACAAATGAAAGATACCTCCTCCATACATGCATACATACACACACACACACACACACACCCTAAACCAGCTGGTGTCATGGTAATGTGCAGAAAGTTGATGCCTACAACTAATTACCATTATTTTTTTTAAATCATCCAAACAAATGATGCTCTCTTTTAGAATGAAAGAATGCTTCCACTATTTAAAGGCAGTGATTCATTTCATATACTCAAGCAAGTACAGTAATAGATGAAGAAGATGAAAGTTTAATGGAAGTGAAAGTCAGTGAATTGAAATGAAGCAAGGTACAATGTACACAGTGACTGAAGAAATTCTCTCTTCCTTTTTACGACATAGAAATCAAGGAATAACGCAGCCCCGACTGAGTCTGAAGTTGAACGAGTTTCCACCACTGAGAATTCAAGAGAAAGGAGAGACACACACCCGCCACCATGTTCGCTGCCCGCCTAGCGAGGATCCCCACAGTCCTGTGCACCTCGGCCTCACAGACCCTAAAGAATGCCCACCCCAACACCACCCCAAGGCTGGTCATGTCCCTGCGGTCCCAGCCCTACGCCAGCCAGACCCGTCTCGGGGCCAGGAGGGCTGCCAAGGTCAAGTCACTGAAGGAGGCTGCTGAGGCTCCAGCCGCAGGCACAGGTCAGTCCACCTTTCATTTATTAACTCATACCATCAGCATACATACACTGTACGCCTAAATCACATTTCCCCCCTCTCTCAGTTGTTGTTTTTTTGTTGCCTTGAGTACCTAGACATTGATAATACTGGTAGTTTGGAATGTGAATCCTTCATGGATATTCATATACAGTTGTATCCCTCTCCGACCTGTCGATCAAAATGTGTAAAAATAGCTCAAACAGTGAGAGCAAGATGACACTCAATACTCGAAGTGACGTGTGGGATGTGAATACAGGAGAATCCTTATTATCTGAGAACGGGAGTGAATGACGTGGGATTCTGACGTGGGATTCTTTGGCAGACGCCTGATTCTGTTGTATACATGTTGACATACATTTGATAATATTGCCATGGTTTCACGAAAGTGTGTATTTAAGAGTGTCTTTGCACAGAGAGTTGGTGCAAAAGGAACCACAGCACATGCTGGTTCTATGATATTGCTTTTGAATCAATCCCAATTCAGTGCCAATGCCCAATATAATGATTTGTATCTGCAAACTCTTTGCGATGCAAATAACAGTCCTGGAAAGTATGTTAACCAATCCAACACATTTATCTGTTTATCCTCCTTGTAAATATTCAATTTTTTAAACCATAGTAAGATACTATAGTAACAGTTTTGGGGGAAAGTGGGACATTGTAAATGAACATATTCACGACAATGTCTTTGTGAATTGAGTGCAGTTGGTGGTATTTATTTGCCTACAACCCTTATATTCAGTTTATATTCTTTGAAACTTTGATGGGCAAAAGGTAACAAAAAAATTCTTTGCCCAGTGAACAGAATGTATTCACCAGATGTGGATTTTGTCTTTTGTGTGATTGAAGTCATGCTGTGAGGGTAACATTAGATGTTCTGTTGGGGTGCATTCCCCTGTAATGTGCTTTCAAGACCTTTGGTGTGTGTCCCAATGATAGATGGATTGCTTTTCACAAAGCGGCAAGATGATAAGTGAGAGCTCCATGATATATTTATTTTTAGAAACCCAGAGGGGCTTAATTTCTAAATTTCAAAGTTTTGCTGTTGAAAGTACAATATTGTATGTGATGCGCTGTACCGATGATGAAAGTATGTGAAGATTAGGAGGGAACATGAAAAACAACAACTACAATGCAGGGTGAAATTTAGTCAGCTGCTTTTTTTTTTTTTTTTAATAATTCACATTAAGGGAGTCATCACTATTGATCATATGATTAATCTTTACTCGGAATATGGTTTTATTTCTAAAGAAGATGGATGTTCTGTTTTGTGTTTTCAGCTGATATGATGGGTCGAGGCCTCCTGATTGGTGCATCAGCTGCAGGCATTGGTGCGTTGTGTTACTACGGGCTTGGCTTATCACGAGAAGTTGGGGCGATCGAAAGAGCAGCGTAAGAACCAACAGCCATTTCTCCCCCAGGTTTTATGTACCACATTGATTTCATTATGCTCACAAAAATGCACTTTACAAGTAGATTGAGCTTCACCATGTTCATTTTTTTATATGTACAGATACTGTATTACATTGAAGGTCAATTTCATTCATATGTGTTCTTGTGTGAGTGTGTGTACTATAGTACTATGTATCTTTATTTATTTGACCTTTTAGACAATGTGTCTGCATAGAATGTCACAAGGCAATTTTGATTCAGCATTGCATAGAAACCAAATGAAATACCTGTATAAAGACACAGTACTTTATTTACAGCAGCTATCTACAACTCTGTTAACAGTCCTATTGTACTGAAGCTTTTACAGTAGTCAGAGTATATCTTGTCTTAACCCGTTCCTTACTGAATTCTGAAATGCCCATAGATTTAATATACAGGCCACCAGGTTCCCGTATGGAACGGGTTAAATAAAGTAGACCCATAGATTAATGTGCAGTGTAGGTATATTATAATATGAATATCTTGAACTGAACAAAAAAAAGACTCATAAAGTAGCATAATATGACTACGTGTATGTTTGCTGATAATTAGTTCATCAGTGGAGAATACAAATAAGTTTCTGCCCAGACTGTTTTATGCACACTACAGATCTTGCAGTGTTTATTGAACCCTTGGAAAATTGCCTAAACTGCAAGCATGCTTCCCCCATACATGTAGGAACAGAATAATTTTTTTTTTTTTTTTTGGGTCATCCTAATTACAGCATACGCTCGGATTCTTGGAATTACCAAATTACTTTAATGAGCTCCCATTGTTTGTTAGGTTACATCAGTTCATGGAAATGTGTGCCTGCTAGAGATGTCATATTTGTGTTTTTATTAGATTTTAATAGACCATATTTAGTTTTTACAACAAAATATGACATCACCTAGAAAAGCAGATACTGAGAATACAAGTACATGCTGGTCAGCTTCTTCAGAACATTTTATCTGTGGGGTTTAGTTCGAATGGTTTCAATTCAATTCAATTCAATTCAAGTCAATTCATACATTTATTCAGTAATAAAAAATCGTTCGGATGTAAAATGTTTACAAAATGTAGCAGGTACAGGTTTCTTTTATCGAGGTTCATAATTATGTCAAGCATTCTGTGCATGCATGATTCAAGGATTACAATGTATTCCTGAAAAGAAAAAAAAAAGTAGATGGGGTAGTCTGCTTAGCAATTATGACTGTAACAAAGAGCTTTGTCCATGTCCACATTTAAATTGTTATCATTTGGGAACAGTAGGGATGCTATTCAAAACCAAAGCAATATTCTGTTCTAACTCACTTCCAGTATTGGACTCTGCTGTAATTGATAAACAATTCTTCTATGTTTATTGGTATCTACTGTATGTTATTCATTAGAGAGCCAGATAAAGGTATGAAAATGTGCTTTTGAATCGTTTTTGCAAAAGACGGATAAAAAAATTATTGTACCTTTTTATGAGGTTGATAAAGAATATAAATGAAAAGAAAAGCCTTGTCAAAATAATATAGTGAGTATTTAACCTAGATAAGTATTGGACCTGCAATGTTTTTTTAGATTTAAATACATTACTTCAGTTAGTTTTGAAAATTGATTTTAAAAGTGTTTTCTATTTTCCACCCAAACATAACTGTAGATTTTAGCATTTTAGAATATGAATTTGTTTTTTCGTTTTATATGTTTGTTTGTTTGTTTGTTTCTTGTAGGATCTGGCCCCAGTATGTAAGGGACAGAGTGCGATCAACTTACACCTACTTTGGTTTGGGTGTGGCAGCCACTGCAGCATCAGCGGTTGCCATGGCGAGGAATCCAGCCCTGCTCATCAGGCTCACGCCAACATCATGGGTGGTGAGATTATTGTCTTTGTCAATCAATACATTCATATCAGCTGCTGATTTTACACAAATTCCATTCAGCTATTGACTGTGTTTGATTGACTTGTTTTGCTTATGTACTGTTGAATTTGTTAGCATTTTATCGTCAGTGCATTTATGAGATCAATATTTATGCAAATGAAAAGAGAAAAGATAAAATGTGCACATGTTGATTAATCAATGTACACAAAAGCAAAAAGAATGGGAAAAAAATGTAGATAGGTCAATTTACATACAAAAACAGTAAAGAGAAGGTTAAAGGGAAAAATATATATATACATATATTGATAGTCCCTGAAAACACTACCATCACTATAAACACTTTCAATGCCAGGGATTTTAGACAGTACTGTAAAACCAGAAATATTCATGGCATGAAATGTTCACAAATTGGAGACGAAGACCTTTTTCACAGCATGAGATTTTTGCCCATTGCCACTGGTATTCAATGCATGTAGTGTAGGGAAGAACTTTTGTGTGCATTTTTAATTTCACGAATCTTGGTTCGCCCGAAATTATGTACAATACTATGGGGTACTCTTTGCCAATTGGCGCTCAAAGCACACAAAAGGCTAATGAAACCGTATTCTATTCTATCCCCCACTTTTCAACTAGTGGGCTGGGATTTCGGCAATAGATAAGATGAAATAAATAATATGTGATCTAATGTGTCAAAAAAAAATGTAGGAACCAAAGTGGGCCTTGGGTTGAATAAATGTTTACAAGCATGGTTCTATTTCACCCTCTTTTCTCGTATGCAGCGTAGTTTTCTGTTTAATAATAATAATAATAATAATAATTGATATGATTTATATAGCGCCAAATCCACTCTGCAGAGTGCTCGAGGCGCGGAAGGAAGAGAAAGTGACGAGGTAAAAGACATACAAATATCAAGTACATGTAATGAGTAGTCAAATTGAGGCTTTAAACAAGTGAGTTTTTAGACTGCTTTTAAAGGAGTCTGATGAAGAACAATTTTTAATGGCTGAAGGTAAGTTATTCCATAAGGTGGGAGCAGCATGGCCAAAGGCACGTGTGCCCCATATTGTAGTGAATCTTGGAATTATCAGAGAACCGGAGTTGGATGAGCGTAAAGATCTAGCAGGGATGTAATTATGGAGTAAGTCAATGTTATACTGAGGAGCAGCCCCCTGAATGCAATGAAAAGTCAAAAGTAAAATCTTAAAAATAATGCGATCTTTGACTGGTAACCAATGAAGTGATCTCAAAATAGGGGTGATGTGAGTGTGCTTCTTGGATAGTGTGATGATGCGTGCTGCCGCATTTTGAAGCCTCTGTAGCATGGAGAGCTGAGTTTGTGGTAAGTTTTAAGACAGGGTTTAGTGCAAAGTAGGCAGGAGAAAGAAAAATGATGGGGGAGGAAGACGGGGAGAGCAAATACCAGAATGTATCGTCAATAATGTGATGCACATGTCATAAAACCACCCCCATTCACCCACAGTTAAACTTTTTGAGCTCTGCCCTATGCAGCTTTAGATACTGCGTGTAAAAACTATCAAAGGCTGGTGAGCGTAATTTCTCATTCTGTGGACCATCAGCATGGAATACCTTGGCAGAAGAACTCCGCCCATCACCCTCAGTGTCAATATTCTAAAAAGAATTTTAAAAGTTCTGGTATTCTTATTGAGACCATGTATAGCACATTGATCAGTTTGATTGGAAATGTGCCATACAAGACACTGTTTATACCATGATGATATATTATTATAAACCTCAAGAGATGAGCTATGCTCCAAAGTTTCCTTGCCTGTACTTCCCAGGGAGCACTGGGCGGCATGGCGGTCATCATGGCCTCTGGGATGGTGACCATGTCGGTTCCGTACACAGAGGGGCTAGGCTTGAAGCAGCTGGCCTGGCTGGGCCACAGCAGCCTCCTGGGGGTAGTTCTGGCCCCCATGTGCTTCCTTGGTGGTCCCCTCCTCATTAGGGCAGCATGCTACACGGCTGGTGTGGTTGGAGGTTAGTGATCTTTCTATTATTCTTACTTCACCTGTCACATCATCTGCAGAGAAACTAACGGTTTGTTTTTGTCTAGGATTTTGTTACTGTTTTTGCCAAAAATACTGCAGGTCTTGTAGAAAAATACTGTTTTCCTCCAAAATTGTGCTTCTACACTTATCTTTTGCAAACAAAGTAGAAATACTGTTATTTTACCAAAAATATGCCTTTTCTGACCTCTGAATACTACGGTGCTGTTTTACACATGGCTTCCACCCCTGAATCTGCTTTTTAAAATTTTCAGTGTTTGTTCCCTCTACCTTGAATCTTGATTTTGTTCAGCTGCATTTTATGTATTATCATTGGATCTTGTACACTAGTAGCCATGGATTTTGTATACATTCCAGTAAAAGTCTAGCCATTGCCAATCCAAACAAGGAACTCTCTAATAGTCTACAAGGAGTTCTGAGACTTTTCCTGTGTTTTAGTTGAACTTGCACTCCCACAATACTCATCATGAAACATACAGATGATAATTGATTACATTTATATGGAACAATGTTTCAAAGTGCATCTGAAAGAACACAGCATATTAAAATGTCCAACATTAATAAACATTAGAATTACTGCAACTGAGAATTGCAGGGTATCAAATGCATAACTATTGAAAAGTAAATGTGTCTTAGAGTCTTGAAGATGATTCATTGTAACGTAAGATGTAAGTACAACTGTAGTTAGTAAATGTCTGTCACTTTAATAACTGCATTGTTCTTTCAACTCATAACTGTTAATATCGTACCACTGTGTTTATCTGTCAGGTGAATGACGAGTCGTTATATTAAGATTTCTTGTCAATCCTTTTTGTTTACTTTGTCAGGACTATCATGTATTGCTGCCTGTGCACCAAGTGACAAGTTTCTGTACATGGGTGGAACCTTGGCAATGGGCCTGGGAGCCGTGATTGCAGCATCTATTGGTATGACACTCATAGTGGCTAGCAGATTGCTATACTCTCTTTACATTGCTTACCTGTGCCATATATGGCATGGTCTTTTTTTATATCTCTCTGTGTCTTTATAAGTGTGTGTGTGTGTGTGTTTGTGTCTGTGTATTGTATCAGTATGTTAAAAAAAAAGAATGTGATTCAGCAGCATAAGTAAGAATACAGAGCTGTTTATTTTTGTTCATACTAATTTCATTGTGGAAGTGAGCCTGATATCTGATGAAATTCAAGTAAAGAATATCATTAAAAAAATGTGACTCTGTGTTTGATGTGCAGGCCCTGTGGATCTTTTACCACAAAAGCTTGATAATGTCGCAGAAAGCATGTTGAAGGTTCAGCATCAGGTTTGCACAAGTGATGATGGTAATAATGATAGTAAAATTTAAAAATACTAATAATACATTGTACATTAATTGATCATATAAAAATGATTATGATGCTTATTATAATGATTAAAATAATGACATTATTATTGATAATACAGTGGACTCCCATTATAACGAAGTCCTCGGGACCGGCAGTTTTCTTTCGCTAAAGTGTGTATATCAAAATTTTGTTATAACCAAACAAATAAACAATAAGAATACATAGACCAGATAATGTTTTGGCCTGAATTTTTACTTCGTTGTAACCGGAATTTGTTATAACTGTGTTCGTTATAACGGGAGTGCACTGTAATAATGAATAATGAATGGTAATGATGATGATGATGATGATGATGATGATGATGATAATAATAATAATGATAATAATAATGATAATGGCTGTACTGTAACAAAGAGAATGCATCATTTTGTGCCATGTTCTCATGCATGACTTCAGTCAACAACTTGCTAACTTTGTATACATGTATTTTGCTCAAACTCACAACAATATACATCACAGCAAAGCTTTAAAATTTCTCTGCAACTTTGCTGTAGACTGCATGTCTAGTATAAGCACTTCTTAATTACATGGCTTTGAAAAAAAAAAAAAAAAAAAAAAAAAAAAAAACTTATTTCCAAAAGTGCTCCTGCATTGCTGTGTTACAATAATGTGGCACACACAAATTGCACATTGTAGGTTAAAAAAAAAATTGAGGGGCATTTTACACAGATTTTTTGAAGAATGTGCAATATTTCTTGTACTTGAAGTAGATTGAGCTGTACATGTAATGTCACTTTTATACAAATGCTGACCCATCTTTTCTTCACCTCGGAGATTTTGTCTTCAGAATTCCCCATAACACGTGGTACGTCTAATGTGTAGGCAGTGAACAGTGTGTACCCAGATCAGTTTCAATTTGCATGCAGGGATGAAGGTATACCTTGCCTAGATATAGTGCTGGATTATTGAGAGGTAGCCTTAGCCTGATAAATGGTGATGTCTTTCCTGTTACCTACACTGTATATATCAGAGGAGATAATATGCATTGTGAGATGCAAAAACATTTGTAGCTTTAGTCCAGGGGAATATCCTGATATTTCAGTCCCTGAAGTAGCGTTGTAGTCATCCTGGGCTAGTTAGTGCGCAAGCTTTTTACAATGTCAGTGTTAGAGTTGATAGTGTAGGATGTCTTTTATTAGAACTTTGTGCAGATTGTTGTAGCACAAGTGCCTAGTGAATTTGAATCCTTCATGCATACAAGTATGGAGAGAGAGCCTCGAGCAATTTCCATTCAAAGAAGGCATCATGTTGCGCAATAGCCACCGTGTCTGCACCCAAGTGCATTCCCTAGCAGACGTTAAGACATCTCATGCGTTATGTATGAGGTATAAGTGGTATCATTTTATCTCCCTCTTGAGGTATTTAGTAAGCGCACGCTCAGATTGAGATGCAAATCTCAGCCGTAAATTCCATTCATGGGGCTGTCAGTATTTTGTGTCAGGGATACTTCTCAAGTCACAGGTTGCTCGTTTAATGACTTTTTGCCAAGAATTCAAGGGATGCTTCTATAGCCATTATGTGCGTGATCACTTTAAGGGCATCTGAATGGGGTCAGCGAACATCAGAATCTACTGAGCTCAGCCTCGGTTGCTATGTACGTCTTTGTGCAAATTTTACAGCAAAAACAAAACGGGGAAAAAAATCAAGAAAAAACAAGAAATCACATCTCGTATTGGAAGAGATACATTACGCAAAAAAAAAAAAAAAGAAATTCAACTCTTAGACAGAGTAAGAACAGATTTTGGTAGCAGAATCTCCAACCTATCGCTAAAAGTCATTTTCCTACTCAATATGATACAAATAGTAATTAATTCAGGCCACAAATTTAGATACTGACATGTACGTTTCCGGAATCATGTCTGTTACAAAGGAATTCCTGATATACATGTAGAAAACCACACATTTTTTTTTCTTTTTTATGCCTCCGCCACGAAGTGGTGCCGGAGGCATCATGGTTTTGGGTTGTCCGTCCGTCCGTCCGTCCTTCTGTCCGTCCTTCCGTCCGTCCTTCCGTCCGTCCTTCTGTCCGTCCTTCTGTCCGTCTGTAATGAATTTTGTGGACAGGGTAACTATCAAAACCTTTTGAGGTATCCTGATGAAACTTGGCATGTATGTGTATTAGGGGATGAAGTTGTGCCTATCAACTTTTGGGTGCACATGCTCAAGGTCAAAGGTCAAGGTCAAATACAAAAAATTTCACTATTTCCACCATATCTATGCAATGCCTGAAGATATTTTCTTGAAACTTTTTTAATAGTGTATACATGTATCACCCAATTAAGATTCTCTGGTGAAAGTTTGGGTCATGAGGTCAAAGGTCAAAGGTCAAAAGGCCAAGTAAGAATATTAAAACTTCACCTTTTTCCTCTGTACCTTGGAAATTGTTCAAGGTATCTTCATGGAACATAATATGTGACCCTGCACCTCAAAACAAACAAAAAGTCGCCATACCTGAATTTTTAGTTAAGACCATATTCTGAAAGAGCAGACTTTAAGCTTTAAAATGATGTATAACTCAAATCAAATGGACTCTCCTAACCTATCTAAATATTGGAAAGAAAGCACAAACTCAGGAAAAGTGTGAACTGAGAAAAGAGGCTCTGAAGTACAGTGTCTATTCAAGCGCTTAATCTTTACCAAACCGTGCTGGCTGTGCGATGAATGGGACAAAAAACAGGAAGTAAACCACCAGAGTAACAACAATGAAGGGATTATCAGATTAAATTGAAATTGAGCATGCCTCATTAACACATTCTGTCCATAATTAATGGCAACTTTCAAAGCAGTAGCACTATCCTTTCAAAAGTTATAGGAGTTGAAAGTGAAGAGTGTGGACAAGGTATTTCAGAAATGAAAAAAGGATTCTAACGACACACCAAATCACACTATTCTACCAAAAATGTTCGAGATAAACTGCTAAAAAAACACACTTTCCTGCCTGTTTTATGATACCAAATTTTAGCATAATGTAAAAAAAGACCTGCTCTTTCAGAAAATATGAAAAAGTCAAGTTCAGCTAGGTTTACCCATTTCACTTATTTTCAGTCCTCACGCAAAATCAGTGTGTGCGACTTTATGTTCGTTTTGAGGTGCACAGTCACATATATATACATGTACTGTTTGGCAGTGATTATCTAGAAAATTTAGGGTTCATGGGGTTAAAGGTTAGGGGTTAAAGGTCAAGGGCAATACTTAAAAATTTTACTATTTCCCTCATGTTTATGCAGTGCCAGCAGGACTATGTTTTTGTTTTTTTTTACACTTGGTGTATGCATCTATAACCTAATAGAGATTCTCTGGAAAGTTTTATTTTTTTTTGCCTCAAAGGTCAAAGGTCAAAGATCAAGTGAAAGTGCTGAACTCATTTTTTCCTCCATATCTCGGAAGTGGCTCAAGTTATCTTGACGCGTACTACATATTTATGCATGTTCTGCCTGACAGTGATTATCTTATGAATTTTAGGGTCAAGAGTCAGATGAAAATGATAACAATTTGCTATTCTATACAGAAATTGCACTTTTTCTCCATACCTTAAAAATTACCCAATGCTTAAAAGTATGAATGGGTCAAAGTCAAGTTAAAGTCCTTAAATCACAAATGCTCTCCTATTCATCCAATTGAACGTAGGTCAAGGAAGGTGAACCTTCAACACATTTGTGACAAACTTGTCATTTTAATATTTTGCCAATTTTGTGAAAATGTAATCACACATTGTCCTCATGTACTACAGACCTATTCATGGGTGTATGCAAGGGGGGGTCGGGAGGGTCGTACGACCCCCCCAAATTTTCAAAAGGTCCACTTTTTGTGACAGACATTTATGTTTTTCGAGGGCTTTTTACCCTGTATACAACAGGGGAAAAAAGTGACCAGGTGGTGTTCTAGCAAATTGTCAAAAACGTCGTAAATTTCGTAACTTAGTTTTAATCTGCCATAACTTATTTCTTAGGCTTAAGCCGCGCTGCCATGTTTATTGATTTTCCTGTCTCCCATCAGCAACTCATCGAACTAGTTGCCTAGACTACACACTTACAGCCGGCCTTATTACTCGCGCCTTACCCTATGACAACCGCGGCCGTTTGAATTATGGCCTAACCTATATTGTCCTGTAAGGAGGATGTTATAATTCATACTCATGCTTTCAACTCCTGTCCTTTTGGATTGAGATTGAAGTGCATATTCTACTTTCTTACTACGTTTGGAGGCAAAGTTAGGCAGGATTGACTAGCTCTGGGAGTATCGTCAACTCTGGAATACTTGTATTAAATGGTCCGCAAAACTTTTTACTATATACTCTAGGATTTAATAGGAAGGTGTAGCTAGTCAGCAACTTTTTTTAAATGCAGTTTTCAACTTACCGATTGACAAACTTGTAAGTGACCAACTCAGGTTTTATCACCAGTTTTAACATAAATGAGTTTTTCTAAGTATGCCGAAAAAGTCACTTTTGTATGCACCAAATGGCCCCATTTTAAGATATAAAATTCAAAACTCCCCACCGTGGGAGGGGGGACACCCACCTCCCACACCCTCCCCCGCTTTGTCGCTCCGCTCCCTCGCAAAGGTAAAGGTTCAAAAATTGTGATTACGACCCCCAAGAAAAAATCCTGGCTACACCCCTGGACGGACTCAGGTTTTATCACCAGTTTTAACATAAATGGGTTCTTTTCTAAGTATGCCGAAAAAGGCACTTTTGTATGCACCAAATGGCCCCATTTTAAGATATAAAATTCAAAAACTCCCCCCCTCGGTCGGTCTGCTCCCTCGGGCTCGTTCGCTTCGCTCCCTCGCAAAAGGTCCAAAAATTGTGATTACGACCCCCCCAGAAAAAATCCTGGATACACCCCTGCTATTAGGAGAATCATGCATTATGGAGGAGGCATACCAGTCGCCATAGCGACATTTCTAGTTGATTATACTTCAGTCCTTATCTGTGGTAAATGTGTTGTTTGCAAGTTTTGTTCGTGTCTACTAATTGCTTCTCAAGTGGCATTGTTTGTATATGATTTTATAATAAAGTGAAATCCAAAATCAGCAAAACAAACTAAAACAAAATATTCAAACTATTCGAATATAGATCTTTGTACAAAGTTGTATACAATGATGGTTTTGCACCAAAAAAAAATCGAATTTCACAGTGTAATTTTTGTAATACATCTGAATGATCAAACTTGTCTACCTTTTTATGCTATTATTTAGGGGCTTTGAGAATAAGAAAATGCAAGGAAATATTGCCTGTTTTCGTTTATTTAATGAAATTTAACAGCATGTCATACTTTATATACTTGTTCAGTACATGGTGTGGCACCTACATCTTACGTAGCTCAGTACTTTCTAGATAGAGCAGACGTCAAACTGTCGCACCAATTTCCATTGTGCCAGAATGATAAAGATTTGTATCATTGTCAATATTCCTAACAAGATGTGTCATTGACAGTCTCCCGTGTCATTGACAGCCTCGTCATGGCATTGCAAAAGAAATGAGGCTGTATAAAGCCAATTAGTGGGTATTCGTGTACTATATGATGGCATTCTTAGAAGTGACGTACATGTTGCAGCAAATACATACTGTGACCCCTGAGAGAAACAGTGGCATAGTGTTAATTTGTCTTTCAATTGGTGATTATGAACACATTGAGCAGTTTATGATTACCAGGTGTCAGATATTTACTTTGGTCAGCCAGCTGCTCCACTGATATGAAGATGTTTCCAGGAGATTGTCCTCATTAGATGAGTTGGTTGCTTCCTGTACGGTCTGGTAGTTGGTTGCTCTCAGAATTTAATCAACACCAGCACAAAAAGTCTCGAGAAATACAAAAAAAAAAAAACCAGTCCACAAAAGTTTCATGTGGCCTTAAAAACAATCTCTGGGTATAACCTGGCATAAACAAAAAAAAAAAATAATAAAATAAAAATGCTCAAGAGCTAGAAAGTGACCTTCATAGAACATAATGACCCCATTGGGGGCCATGGAACGGGGTTCCCAATGGCCCAAATTCTGCTAATTTCGAATACCAGCCAAACGTACAACAGAAGCAGTACAGCGAAATCATGCTGTGTTCTTTAAATGCTGCATAGGCGAAGAAGGCAAATTGTGCATGACAGTATTAGTGAGGGCCTAATTAGGACCCTTGGGGGTTGGAAGTACCAAATGGGGGGGGGGGGGGGGGGGGGAAATCGACGAGAAGCAAAGCTGCTTAAAGGCATACAATCGTGGCGAGTGGATTGTGCGGCTCGGAGACGAACGCAACACGCTGCCTCCCCCATTCTGTTTCAAATGTAGTGACCCCGAATGAGAATAGCGCTGGCTCAATGGGTCAGCAAACAACACTTTAGACTACAAGAGTTCTGTGCTACAAATCTCCTGACCCAAAATGGCTGTCCGAGCGAGCCACGAGAGCTTCCGAATTGATGCACATTCTCAGTGCGCATGCGCATGAAGAGAGGCCAAAAGAGCCACGCGTCTTCTGGCCTCTCTCCTCCAATCACCGCAGCTCACGGTCACAATGTTTGTGTATGATGCGTACACACACACGCACATACACACGTGTCTCAGTGGCAGCATTGTCCCACACGTTTACGGATATTCATATAGCACTGAGTCTGGCATTGCGCAATTGCATGCACAAACTTCGGTCGTTCAAAGTTTACGTACCATTAGGGATGACGATCGTCTGCCTTTAAGGAAGGATTTAGGGTAAAAGCCATTGTCAGGAGAACAGGTAGGAAATTGTACTGATAATAATGTCTGTATAGAACAGGGGTTCTCGCAGAAGCAGGGCCCCATAGCAATGCCCCAAGGCAGTGTCTAAAGGGCCATAGCACTAAAAATCAGTGAAATATGTTTTAATCTTTACATTAAGTATGCCTTTCAAACAAGATAAGGGCCATTGATACAGCTCACTCATGATAGTGTGCAAAGGTGAAATCAACTTGAGATTTAAAAAGAAAGAAAGAAAGAAAGAAAGAAATCTCTGCAACACTCTCTTCTGTATGTAAGTTCAGATTTTAATCAAGCCATAGGCGTATGATACCATGCATTAATCTGTTGAGGACAAGTCCTGAGTATACTTGGGCAAGGGTCTATGAGAAATGCGTGCTGCATCAAAATCATCCTGTCCTCAATTGGTTTAAAGACTTTTTTCTAAGATTCTTTCTCGTCTTCTGTCATAATTATCTAACCCTGCACCACAAACCCAACAATCAGTCTCTTTATAGGCATGGCTCGACACTAACTTTTTTGTTTGGTGGCCCGATGGGGCCACCAAAATCCTAAATTTCAAATTTTTGGTGGCCCGAGAGAAAAATTTGGTGTCCCGAAAAAAACCCAACAAAAAACATTAAAATTCTTTTTTTTTAATGAGTCAAATATTTAAGATTTATGATAGTAAGAATTAGAAGTTGGACATATCTACTCATAAATAAACTTCAACACACTTGCAACACTCACTCTCAGGCATTCATTCAGTCCTTTTCATCCATCCTTTGAACAGATTTAACTGCTAATTTCCGACGCAAAAAGTTACGAATTTATTGACATACTTTTCAAAATATTTTGGTGGCCCGAGGCGGGGCACCAAATTTGCCCTTTTTTGAAATTTGGTGGACCGACTTTCATTTTTTGGTGGCCCCGGGCCACCGGGCCACCGTTAGTGTCGAGCCCTGATATAGGGATATGTAATAAGGGCAGATTCTAAAAGAGTAGACTCTAAGTTTTAAAGTGATGTATAACTTGATACAAATGACTTTCCTAACCTATGTACATGTATCTAAATAATGGAGAAAAATAACACACTCTGGAAAAGTGTGTGATAAGAAAAGAGGTTCTGAAGTATAGAACTATCAAAGTGCTTAATATCTTCAAGCTGTGCTCAGTGCAGTGAATGGAAAAGAAAAAAACAGGTTGTAAAATTGCATAGCAACAACAACAATAAATGGATTTTCAGATTATCATATTTTTTTCCATGACCACTATCAACTTTCAAAGCAGTAGCATCATTCACTTCCAAAGTTATTACAGTTGAAAGTGAAGATTGTGTAAATTTTAGGGTTTTATGAAAGAAAAGGGTCCACTAAGACATACCTAATCTCACACTTCTATTTGTTTTTAAAGTGTTCTAGAAAAACTGCTGCAAACAATATTTCCCATTGTTCTATGATCCCTAAAATTAGAATGATGTAGTGGAAGAATTGCTCTTGGCATGGTCACAATGTGCCCAGACAGATTTGAGAATCATAAATTTGAAGAAAGATTGATGATTAGGTCTAAGAAAGTCATAGTTTTTGTTCAAAGAAGTTTTTGTAGATCAGACATGCTAGGTATAATGTAATATGATCTATTAAAAGCTGTCTGGAGAAATCCATTCATATACGGACTGATATCCAAAATTGTTTATCAGTACTTGATATATCTATAATGTTATGAATCAACCATGAAATGCAAGAACACAAAGCATTCAATCTGAGGTATGGATTTACCTGGAAATAAAGCTGTACTGCCATGACTATTGTGTTACTTGACTTGTAGCATTACTGCCTTGGAGGCATTTGCAGGAAATCACTCAATTTGAATGTTTTTTAAACAGGAAACAGGAAAGGTATCAGCTGGCAATCAGCTTCAAGCCTTGATCTTTACTTAGACGGATCTCTGGAGACAAACAGGCAGAAAACATCATCTGCAAACATGATACCGCCACTTTGTAATCATCCATGTGGCCTTTGGTGTCCCCTTCTACTAAGAATTTGATATTGTTTGGCAGAGATAATGTGCATCCTGGGACCCTTGTGATGAACATAATAATGGCCTCCACTTTTAATGGAATAGCCCTGACCTTAAGATGAGATTTTGTGTTGCCATGTTTTCAAGGAGCTGGTTATTTGTGTTGACCAATCAGAATTTTGGGTTCTTTATTCTGCTTGTTTCTCTCCCCCCCCCCCCCCCCCCTCCCCCTTTGATAGGACATACAGTGCTCAGCCAATATAGGGAACTGCATTAAGAAAAAACATTATTTTAGCCCAGCAAAATCTAGTGTAATCCACTTTTTATACTTTTTATTCCCCCTTTTTGGTCAGGACAATGATTGCTACTCATACATTGTAATAACTAGCACTAAAAAATCCACAGATTTAGTAAGTACTTTTAGTTACTCATTTCTCTCCATAATGGCAGGGTTGCAGGCATCACGGCCTGATATGTATGGCCAACTCAAAAGACGATTATTTTAAGCATAGCAAATAGAGCTTTAGCCACGTTCATATACACACACCCAAAGATGGCACCTCTTGAAAAGTGACTTCTTTAAGGCAATGTGAAAACCTTTAAATTCTTGTGTTTGGACTCTAGACTTTGTGATATGAAAATCAACTCCATTTGATTAGTTTTTGTTGTGTGGTGTGTGTGTTACAGGCACGCAAAGACACCATCAATTTGTAAAATTTGATAGTGCCACTCACCATCGAATCTCACACATTTAGATGCCTGGGGTCATGCTCTGGTCATTTGTTTGGAGGCCCTCAGGGGGTCAAAGTACTTCTTTGGCAGGGCAGCCAAGTGACATATCATTTTCATTCCAGCTTAACTTTACTCTCACCATAATTTGTCATGTGCTGTATATGAACAATGGCAAATGAAATTTGCCATTTTTTTTTTCACTGCGATACAAAATAAAAAACTCCTGTGTGTAAATGTGGTTGTTGTTTGTGTGATGATTTTGTACAAATCATGACCCCATGAGACTGTTGGACCATTTTCACCAAACTTGACAGGTAGCATCCAGAATAGGGTGATGGGATCTTAATTGTGCAAATGGGCACCATATTCCCTTGGATGCTTCTAGTGCCCTCCCTCTCCCTCCCCCCCCCATAAAGAAATCTTCAGAAATATTCTTGTCTAAAATGAGCTCATAGTTAATTCCGTGAATAACTGCATTGGTGATGGTAGTATCTGGTTTGTTGAAGGCAGATCGGAGGGGGGGGGGGGGGGGGTTGTTAGAAAAGTTAGAAAAGTCCTAGTCATGATTTGTAAGTCCTTGAAGCTTAGTTTAAGATAGGAGTTGTAGGGTTTCAGAATTGTATGTCTCGTTATCAATGATTATTTTACTTGATTCTTGGAAAAGAAATTTCTGTGTCAACCAAATGGACCAATCAAATAGTTTCAGGTCTTGTATAATGTGTAAAGGCTGTCAGATCGAGTGGAACAGTACAGCCTTAAAATAAGTTTGAAATTGACCAGTCGGATTTCGGATAAACTTTGATCCTTCTTGTGATTTCCTTTCATGTGTCACCTTGCCTCTATGGTTGGTATTCTCCCAAACCTCTCACCCTACAGGCAGCATGTTTCTGTCACCTGCCTCTGCCCTCGGCTCAGGCCTCTATGCTGTCAGCCTGTATGGGGGCCTCGTTCTTTTCGGCGGCTTCATGCTGTACGACACGCAGATGATCATGAAACGAGCCGAGGTGCACCCGCTGCACGCCCAGCGACCTTTTGACCCCATCAACAAGTGAGTTATTATTGTTTGACCCATCGCCATACCAGCCTGATTAGATCTGCAGATATGTTCTTCTGATTTTAAGACACTAGCCTTCCCAATGATGTTTGGTTTGTCTGCCTATGTGTATGACAAAAATCATCCACTGGTTAAACAAAGTTTGCTCGTAATGGCTATTGAAGTTAAATGCAAGCAAGCAGCCAGGTGACTTGTCATTTAACATGTTAGTTATATTTAAGGCAATATGGTAATGTGCTTTATTAAGACTTCAGAGTTTATCATTTCAAAATACTGTAAACGGATAAATTTTTCCAGTCTGTGAAACTTTCACAAATTTTGTGAATAGCCATGATTTGTGAAAGTAAAATGCATGTGAGGTTTTTGTCTGCCCATTGCAGTTCATGTACATGCAGCATACTTTTAATTTTTTTATGGTTGGCAATTCATGGAAGTTTCACGCTGATGCGTGCTGTTTGATCAAGGAAAGGTGATGACAAGTCACAGTGTTTGCTAAAACAGTTGGAGAGGGAAGAAAGGAGATTGGAAAAGGAATTATTGTAGTGGTGTAGCTGAATATCCTGTTCAGCAGCTCTCTTTGCTCTACACTTTTCCTACAACCTGTCAGGGAAAGATTCACCCCATAGAGAACTTGTATGCCTAGCATAGATATGAAAAGCAGAAGAAAAGAGGAAAAGAAAAATAACACATGAATATGAAAAGTGTTGATTATTGAGTCACATCAAATGTAAATGATTCCCTATAATCTGAGATACTGATTTATCATATGCCTGTTATTGGAATCAAGTACTGTAAAGCATTAGTTGAGATGTTACATTGTCACAAATATCATCTCTACAATATGATAGGATTTGATTTAATCTCACACTCTCCTTCTCTCTCTTAATACTTGGTAATGTACTTTGTGTCACTTAATGTGTTTCATCTTATTGTATCTCTCTGTATTCCTCCCTGTGTTATGTAATGTGCACATTCCATGCATTCTTCTTGTATATAATGTCTAATCATCAACCCCCCCCCCCCTCTCTCTCTCTCTCTCTCTCTTTCTGCCCATATGTTATGCCCATGATTGTGACTTCTTGGAGCAGTGCCATGAGCATCTACATGGATACCATCAACATCTTCATCAGGATCGCCACCATCCTGGCCAACGGAGGAGGAGGGAGACGGAAGTAGACGGCGGGAGGCTGGCGTCCACTCTCCCTCTGGACGGAGGAATCTGATGCCACTCCAGATTTTAATAGCGTCGCCAAACTATTAATGCCTTGCAAGTGTAAGATAGATACAGCTTATGCAAGAGGACAATCGTGAAGATGACTGTAAAGTCAGGCAAAATGCCGGGGAGAGAAGTTGGATGCAATGGATAGCGACAGGTGAAGGACATTCACTTCCTCCGGCCAGCATATTGTATTAAGAGAGGCGGAGGAGACATTGATGGATTTTGTGATGCTGACCGACATTGATGGACTAGGTCGTCATCGTTGCTCTCTCTGACCAACTCCGGTCACTAATGGTTGTCCCTCCAGACAATTTGTGCTGTACCCAGCTCCTCGTTATGGGATCTGGTCAGTGGGTGTGTCTTCATTCTTTAGGTAAAATGATGTTGGAGTATGAATTATCGACATCCATAGATCAATTTTGACCTTTGTGTACAATCTGTATTTGCATTCATTGAGAAAGAAGGCTGTCATAACCATTTGTTTTTTGATTTGTGCTGATTCAAGGGTTGGTATACTTTTGGTGAGATAATTTGAAAACCACTGATATTAAGTATTATATGTTTATAAGAGAAATCAAATGCTTATATCATGAAAATCGGTTTTGAAATACCTATAAAAGTAAAGTGGTACTAAGAAAAGATGGGACCCAGCTTTTATTAGGACCATTCTGTTTTACTTTTCTTTTTATATCTCAGCCATTTCAAAATTGATTTTCATCAAATAAAAATTTAGTTCCTTTAAGAATTGTATGCTCTTGAACATTTCGTAAGAGATTTCTGATTGTGTCACAAAAAGTTAAAATCTGAATCCCCATCTCAACCAAAACAGTACCTTTCATTTTTTTTTTTTCAATTCAATAGTGTATTTATTTCCATCATTCAAAAAGAAAAAGAAAACATGATTTAAAGCGGTACAAGTTGTCGGTTTGTCTTTCATTCGTCTGATAAAGGCAGTTTTTTTTTTTTCAGATACAATATAAAGTAAATGCACCAACGAATGTCATAAAAAAGGAAACTATGCACTTTGTCATGGCAACGAAAATAAGAATAAAATAATCATAATGATGGAAAACAGTGTTCCTCTAAAAAGCCAAGCTTGTAAGACGTGAAACACTGGAAACATAACAAGGACAACATCAATGTGTTATACCAATAAAATATATTCATATTAAATTCTTCTATATACTATTGTACATACATGTATATTAAACTACCATTTAATATGCACTTAATCAAAACAAGGCTGTTGGTGTCTGAATTACAGTAGAAAGCTCAGATTGGGTAATAATATACAAATAGTGAATGGTCACGAGTGCAATGGTACAAGATTTCGCACAAGGTGAAAGATAGAGGCGCTCTATTCAACGAGGCGAAGCCGAGTTGAATAGTGCGCCTCATCTTTCACCGAGTGCGAAGTCTCGTTCCATTGCTCGAGTAAAAACCATACACTATTTGTTTTATACAACGTCCAGGTAGATCTTTGTTATTTGGTTGGAGGATTGTTGGGTAGGTCTAAGTAGGCCTAGAAGTCTATATATGTATGAAAAATATAGCCATACTAACATGTGGATCCACTGCGATTCTCTTTCTGGCTTGTGCAATCAGTGTAGATACAGGTCACAGCTAGCGCTCATACACGTACACTATTTAGCACTATGTAGGCCTACATACAATGTACGCGCATGCATGTACCGCACACGTACACTGCGCTAGCTGCATGCGATTTTCAATATGCAAAGCAACACACAGTACATGCAGTACCGTACAATTTCTCGAACCGTAGAATAGAACGAAAAAATCGAACCAAGTTGCACACAAAAATAGAACCAAAATTGCACGGCGCATTGAATGGAGTACTTATTGAATATCACGTCACCAACAATCCTCCAGTCAAATTACAAGGATCTACTTGGACGTTGTATAACACTGTTTATTCACATATATTGCTCGTGTATTCTTCGTGTACTTTTATAAGTATGACAGTGAGACTAGATGACAGTAAACAAATCTGACCTTGCATCATAAAACCTACAAAAAGTGACAGTCAGTTTTCTAGTAGGTCTACCAATAAGTGTCTAAAAGTTATACTGTTTGTTCTTGATGTTCTTTAAAAAAGTGATTGCCTTCTCCTTTTTATTGCCACAAAGAGTCACCAGTGGCTTTATGCTTTCCGGTTGCCTATCAGTCTATACTTCGCTAATTGATTTTGTTCATTTTGTTCAACAATTTGAGTTACCCAAATGAAACTTGGCATTAAGATGCATTAATCGTGGAGAAGTGTATCTTTTAAAGTTCCCTTCATTTTCAATGAGTGCTCAAAAAATCTTTCCTTTGCTGTAAGATAATATATATATATATATATATATATATATATATATATATGTATATATATATATATATATATATATATATATATATATATGTATGTATATTAAGCTTACTAGATGTGCTCAAGATTTTACCATTATTACTTGCATTTTTTGGACATAAAATTGTTTTGGTGTTGGCAGAAAGTCACAAGTGATGTGATGAAATTAATATTATCCCTTTTTGCTTCAAACTTATGTACAATGTATATGCTTTTTCAAAATCATACATTTATTTTTATGATACCTTGCAATGTGTAACCCACGGGTTAGAAGAACTTGCATGTTACATGTATTTAATGGAATGAAATTCATTTTTTTTTTTGAAATGATGAATTAAAAAGCATATTGATTCAATTATTGGAAGTCATCCTTTTGAAATCACTGAGTGTGCTGACTGTACGTTATGGGGGTTGGGGTTAATTTCTTTCTTTCTCTGCTCTGAAGGGGTTGTAGGCTGTAATGGTCATCTGGATTTCCTGTCCATCTATCTGTCCACCTGTCCAGCCATCAAGAAACAACATTGATGGGCTAATTTCATCCTCTTCTGTAATTGTAGCCCAGATATGCTTTATGAAGTGTAGATGTGCTAATTACATACAATATTATTGTATGAGGCAGAATCCATCCAGGTCAAAGGTCAAGGTCAAAGTCATTAACGGTTACTGCACCTGGGGTTCCAGCTGATGCTTGAGCCAAGATGTCAAGTGAGTACAATGTAGTTTGGTGGGAGGTGGAGAAAGATGGCAATTATTTGCAATGAACAGGTTTTAAAGGGGATGGCTAGTATCCGATCAGTGGGAATGCTGAGGGATGATTATTTCAATCCTTGTGGGATTCATTTAAGAGTACATTATATATCTACTGTTGTGTGAAAATTATTTGCTTCAGAACGGTCTCATATTCAAGTAACGTGCAGAAATGCCCCGTCACTGACCAGGCACGCTAACCTGGAAACATTAAACTGCACATTACTTGAATATGAGACCATTCTGAAGTAAATAATTTTCACACAACAATAGATATATAATGTACTCTTAAATGAATCCGACAAGGATTGAAATAATCATCCCTCAGCATTCCCACTGATTCCCACTGATCAGTTACTAGGCATCCCCTTTAAGCCAAAGCTTCACTTGAGTTTATCCAGTATGGCAGTCATAAGTTTAGTTAGTACATTATACATGTATTACACATTGATGTGATTTCTCATGAAGGGTGTATATGAACAGTTAGTTGATGAAAATGATCTGGATGAAGAGACAAGGTCTGTGCTTACTAGAATTCATTGTCTATGAAAAAAAAAAAATGTACAGTATTATTCCCCCCTAGACTTGAAAAAGGAAAGTTCTTTTTTTTTTTTAATTCACTGGGAAATATTTCCTTTGTGCAGAGAGGGTAAAATGTAAATCCTCGTAGTCAGTGGGCCATGATCAATGAGCTTCATCAGCTTTAAATGGATAAATTGAAGCTATTCCTATAAACTACTCACTGCAGTCAAATTGTTCTCCCTTCTTTTCCTTTGATGATATACCAAGGACTGTAAAGCAAGGAAACCAATGACTCACCATCGCAGCTGATATATATAATGGGCCGTGACGCGAGAAAAGGGCCCTTAGCGGCGCTGCGCGCAAACGCTAGAAAACGGCGCGGAAGTTTAACAAAGCAATACGCGCAAAAAAGATCAACTAGCTAACTACGCGGAAATGCATAGACGCATCAAAAAGTGACAGGATTTGGACAAAACATGTTGTTTTGAATGTCGTAATTGGAGCATTTAGGAGTGGAATTTCAGACAAAGATTTGCATATCCAAATACGTCAGAGTTTCTTCTACAATATGGAGGTGAAAAATCATTTTCGGTATATAATGCCCTAAGGGCCCTTTTCTCGCGTCACGGCCCATATATATATATATATATATATATATATATATATAATCAATATATGTGTGGATATACATATAGATACATCATATGTATATATACATATTATAAATACATATTTATTCATAAAGATGTATCATACAACATACACACATGCACACACACTCATATATCATACAGTATATAAATTATATATATATATATATATATATATATATATATATATATATATATATATATATATATCAAGCGCTTATATATAGGCCCTACATATAAAATCTCTATACTTATACATACAGCATGTACGAATCTTATTGTTCTCTTCATTTAGTTTTGAGTTGCCATTTCTACAATGGTTGCCAATATCAATGCCATGTTGCAATTACGATGGACTTACATTTTGTACCGGCAGACAAAATACATATAATAAAGCACATTTCTGCCCATGCAGAAATGCTCTTATGTGAGATCCGTGCTCTGCATGATAAACCACATCAAAATATAAGATGAAATATTTGCTGAGAAGAGTCACTGTGGCAGCTCTTGTGTTTGTTTCCCGCCGCATTCCATTTCAGGCACTCCACTTGATTCAAGTAATCGTGCCTCGTATTAAGGGAAGACGAATCCATCTTCATATACAATAACTTGACAATAGGGAATGTGCGTGCAAAGTTAATCTTCCTGTCTCCAGAAAGAGCAAACCGCATGCTAAGATATTGGAACAAGCTGCACAATGTGTCCCACAGGATTTGTCCTATTGTATCCATTCGGAAAATGTAATTAGGTTTACCTCTACAGTACCGTGTCTAGCTTGGAATTGAACGGCAGATTTTGCTGCTTTCTTTCTTGTGAGCAAAAGAAACCATTATTTCTCTAATTTGATTTTCCGCTATGTATTATTGCCTGCCTATTTAAGTACAATGCGATAGTACCATTACCTTGAAAGCAAATTACGTTGACATGACTGCTAATTAAACACTGCCCTGGTTGGCCTAGGGCTTTGCTGGCAGCTGCATCTCCCGTACTCCGCAAAATGTGGGCGGTAGCTGGTCGTTTGAAGTAAACCATGACTGGAAGCTCACAATGGCGAGACGACTGACGCTCCATCCTCCTCAAACCGCTCGATCACTATTTTCAACACCGTCACAAGGCGCCAAAAAATGTACAAGGATGATGAAAGTATACACGCCCGGTATACACGTCACCCAAGTTACGTATCCCACCGTCCATCAACATAATTCTATGATGACTTTGACCCATCGCCCATGCAAAGCCATGTCACACATTAGAGTCATGTAACAGATTATGTGAGTTTTCCACAGCATTGAGATGAGCTGTGTTGCTATAATGACTACCCAATTTGGTGAGGTTTATCTTTTGTCTTAATCTTTAAGGTTTATCTAAAATAAAAAGCCATTGAACAAAGGGTTTGCTGTCTGTCGTAACTTCAGACATGTTTGCAAATTTTGTCAAGGCCTCCTAAACCAAACATAAAACGAAAAACTTATAGCAGCTCGTGTACTACATCTTTGTTGACATCATTAATTCTGCTATGCTAAGCTATTTTAGTCGTCCATTGGCGCTAAGTTATGTTCTTATGTCTCAGACTGAACAGGTGAATTAACGCTGCTACATGATAGGCCGTTCGAGGAAATCAGGAAGAATACAAGACATGCTGTCCGTTTCTGCTCGATAAATGAATCAGTTATTGATGTGATAGTTGGCACATGCTGTGCTTACAGTGGATCTGGCATTTCAAGGTAAAGTTTGATAAGAGTTTTAAAGAGATTGGGAGCAGACGACAGAGTTTTAAAGAGCTTGCGAGCAGACAACAGCTGCTCTTAACATCTTTTCTACCGACGAGGTCAAAGTAAAGTAGGTCGGGTTGTGTCCGCTATCGATGCAGAACTATCCCATTGGTTTGTACACAAAGCTATCGTTTAAATCATGTTTTTGGTCTATGATTCAAGAACTACATCCTCTTTCCCCTTATCAAAAGACATATTTGCTCTGGTCAAAATACGACTATTATTTGACAACATTAATTTGACGCTATATAATTCTTATTCTTTTGGGTTTTTATGCCATGACAGGAAATTTAAGTGAAGTTTTGTTTACAGTTGGACGAGAGACTTGTAAGATGATTACATCATCACCTCTCCAAATTAATTTTAGTTCATGGCTGCGACTAGCACATTCGAGAAGATTACAATGTTCGGACAGCTAGACGACGGACTGCTGTAAGGACATGTTCGATAGATTGGGGCTTCGTCCGCTAATTTGTGAAGTGCCATTCATCTTCGCGTGGCCAGTATTGCGCTGCAATTACATATGATTTGTTTGTTTGTTTGTTTGTTTATTTTTTCAAGGAAAAAATCCATAATCAAAACATAATTAAAACAATGATTAGATAGCTTTTTTTGGGGACAATATTTTGTCAATATTTAGAAGTACGTAAATGGTTTATCTATTGAATTTGTATGTATGTAATACAGAAATGATGTATTGTGTTGACGAATTTTCAGTCATTGTATCACTGGAAAGGCTAAATTTTACCCTATCTTAAAGCATACGATGGACTTGTCTAACAATTTTTAATTGTGGAACGTGCAGTCATTTCTTTCCGATGTGGAAATGTAACCGGAAAATACTTGTTTCGCTGGCCTCTTGTCAATTCACTGAACTTACTGTTTTAAATGAAGCCATAAAAAGAGAAAGCGAGACTTGACGTGTTCTCGTCTTAAGGTTGACCTGTGAACGGTAGATGGCGTGATTTAACGGAGTAGAATAATGCAATCGTTTTGCGGTCGCACCGGTGCATTTATCCACGCAGCATTGGTGTCAGAGGAAAACAATATTACTGATGATTTGATAGTTGTGATAATAACATGATGATTATTGATAGACGCTATTTAGAGAAATGCTTAACTCCTAATCAGATAATTAATGATGATACATAATTATGTGCAATAATTATGGTATAATTCATACGGCTATCAATACTCATCAAAAGCATGAAAGATTCAGTGTGTCAGTGAGGTCTACGTATTGTAAGTAGTGTATAATACAATAAACCAACATTGTACAATCTAAAGAGTGCAATTTTTCACATGAGGGGGGGGGGGGGGCGATGAATTGAGGTGAGAGAAGATTTATGGTTTCATTCTGTCGAAATAACCGAATGTGTCTTCTAAATCTACGCAGAGCCAGAAATCAGACGAAAGCGTGTCAAGCCTCTTCAAGTGGGTGGTACATTACGTAGATGAATTCATTCGCTGATTATTATGAGCGACTACTTTAAAAAGCTTAATTTTGAATATCACTGGGATCGGAGCTGTAAAAGTTGCTCATGTCAACAACAAAGAAACTTATTGGAATAGAGTTGAGTAACGCACCAACGTACGTGTCGGTTATTATCGACTAGAGACATTTAGTATGTTAATTCTTCTCACATTGCCGTCATCATTCACAGTTTCCATCTGATGCCGTCATTCCATTTTTATTCATCTTTTCATCAAATTTCAACCAACTCATTGTGACGTGTTATATGAAAGGCAAAGTGAAGTGACCATGTCACCCAGGAATGTCCTGTTAGTAACTGAAGTGTGAGACCGCAGAGGTGGGTCGAATCAGGGAGGTTGTCTCACCTCCCTGGTCGAATCCATTATTCTATCAACCAGCGCAGCACACGGAAATACTGTAACTCCTCTGTCGAACCGTAGAGGGCAGACTATAACGCCATATCTCCTAGGACTTTGAGGTGGTTCAGCAGCTTTAGATCTGTGACGCGAACGCTAAGACGACGCATCTTTCCAGGTTAGACAATTATTAGAAACAGTCGTCTCGCACATGTGCACAACACAATTTTCTTTAACCGAATAGCGTTGTCTTAGCGTTTGCATCGCATACACACGTGCTGACGAAAAAAAAAGTGTGTGTGTGTGTGTGTGTGTGTGTTTGTTTGTGTTTGTGTTTGTGTCTGTCTGCGTCTGTGTCTGTGTCTGTGTTAGTGTGTGTGCTCGGGGGTGGGTCTTTTAAACCTCCGTCAGAGGTCCTTTATTAGGCCTTATTATACATGGTTTCACCACTCAAAATTTTGCACGTGCTTTCTATGGTTGTCGTGATTGTATACGTCAAATCATAAGTCTTCTGAATTAAAGAAAATAATAAAGATAATAAAAAATCGTGTACAGTTTGGCCTCTATTCTGCCTGCAGAATGGATTCAACTTTAACGACGAATTGTTGGATTAGCTTGTGATCTTAGATCCATAAACTTTTGTTATTATAATATGATTAAAAGAGATCAGTCACCATTTTGAGAATGCAGGGAGAGATATTAACCGTGCTTATGTCTAGTATCCTTTATAATACTTCACTCCACACACAAACATAGACACCATTCATGTTGTTAGTAGTAATGGTAGCAATGTTGTATTACAGTCAACATTTTGTGTGCTTGTGTGTTTTTTTTATCGCTTCATAAAACCGTCATAGTGTTTTGAAATTATGCCATTTATGATGGTGCGTATAATAGCAACATTATACTTATATACACTGTATGTCTACAGTACTGACATCAGTTATCGAGCATAATACAGTGGGCTCCCGTTATAACGAAGTCTTCAGGACCGGCGGTTTTCTTTCGTTATAACCGAACAAATAGGCAATGAAAAAGCATAGAGTGGATAATGTTGCTGCCTGAATTTCTATTCCGTTTTAACCGAGGAATTTCGTTGTAACCATGTTTGTTATGACGGGAGTGTACTGTACCTACATTATCATACAATCCCATGTCAAACGACATACTTGTATGACGGAATACACCATAATCATCGTTCAAAAAGCACACACTATACTCTTCCAAGTTCTCTCGACACTAACTATATTATGGCCAGTCAAAAAAGGGGGATGCCCATATTCAGGGGAATTAATGTTCGTAATATCCTTCCGCTTTATCAGTATATGCCGGTAACAGACAGACATAACTGTCATTAAGGTTTCATGTGGCAGGGAAAAAGGAAGCAAGAAGCAATTATATATATGTATATATATATATATATATATATATATATATATATATAATTATATGTTGCGAATTTACGTATTGGATTCACGAAGAAATGAAGATATACATATATATATATATATATATATATATATATATACATATATTCATATTGATTTATTTATCTATTTATATTCTTCTCCACATATGGAAAGCAGTACATTCTTTAGCTCTAAACTATTCGCAAAACCTTGTTTCAGAATTATGTCGTTGGCAGAAGTCTCCGATTATGTGATAGTGAACAATTACAGTTAAAAAGAACGACCTCGACTCTTGGAGAAAACTGTGCAAGTATACTTTCTCTCTATCTCTCTATTATGTATTTGTAGAAATGATGTGTGTTTGTTTATTTGTGTGTGTGTGTGCGTGTGTATGTGTGTATTCTGTATATTCAATCCTTAAAACTTCATTAAAATTTCACTCTTTGGCTAGCACCTCTGAACACATGCAATGTCTCAAAGCTATACACATGCGAACGTGCATACACACAAACACACGTCCATACAGGCTTACGCCCATACGGCATTATACATAATGTACATAAATACATAACTACACACAGGCATACACACAAACATGTGCGTACATGTTTGTTTGTATGTGTGTATGTATGTATATATGTACTTCCTTTTTCTAGTCTCAGTCCATCTCTCTTTCTCTCCATGCTTGATATATTGTATACTATCCACCAACTACTGCTACTCCATTCTTTTTTTTAAATAAGCAGTTTCATGGGACAAAATTCGCCTTTTTATTCTTTTATTTGTTGATTGAGGATTATAACAACATTGCTGAATACAATCGAAATAACACATCACGTCAGTATCCAATAGGTCACTTTCAAAGAATGCCTTTTAAAATACCAACACCATAAGAAAAAAACAAAAACGGAGGAAAACAGAAATTATTATACAGGAAGGAATGGAGGAAGGAAAACAAGGGGAAGAGAAAAACAAGAAGGAGGACGAAGAGGACAGTAAAAAAAAAAGCAGAAGCAGAAAAAAAATAGAAGAAAGAAAAGAAGAAGAAATAATCCTGCTTTCAATGAAAAAACTAGATGGAAACATTGAACTCATAAATCGTAGGCATGATCAGAAACGCCCAATTGAAGCTTGGCGTTTGTTCGGCTTGCTTCGAAAAAAAAAATCCACTCCCTAAACTCTTATCGCATGTCATATCTTACCTTGGTAACATGATAGAATATTATTTTTAGTCGCTGATTGTCACTCCTTACCTCGTATTGACAGCGAGGCTGATGGCTGCCAGAAGTTCTCATCAGCCCCAGTGTTAATACGGGGTAAAAAGTGGAGTTATCACGGAGCGCCTGATCCCACCACTTCCCGCGAAGAAAAAGCCCAAGCGTCTTCACGTTGTGACATCATCTTAGTCCAGCAGTTCTGCGATAGAGCTACATATAGGAAGAGTAGGGTTGACTATTGGGAACTAGTCCTCAGTGTCATTTGTAACTAGTTATCACTGGTTAATCTTTTCAAATGCATTTTAGCTGTCCTGTCCATCAGTGAAAGTTGGTGAAAGGCGCCTAAACCTGCCTAAAATAGTTGAGTTTTAAGATATTAGGATATTTACAGCTCTGTTTTGCCTGATGAAGGCCTGAGCGATTTTATCGAGTGCGGATAATCGTTAAGATAGACGGGAAGGAAAGAAATGTCTCTCCTTGCTAAAACTAACAACGAATCACCATTCTGATCAATGCATTTTCTTTGTAGGATTGCTTCCCCATGCTGTCAATCAGACATCCATTCCATTCGAGAAGTACGCTTTCCGGTTTACGACAAGCTGACGTGAAGGGTGGGGGCCAGAGCCGAATAGTCTCGCATGAAGTCCTCGCCAAGCTGAAGAATCAAAGAAGCAAGGAAGAAAAGAGAACGAACATTATGTCAGAGGTCAGACAATTATGTGATATTCAGTAACCAAAATGAGGAAAATTAGACATCCTACTTCAACAGAAAATGATAAGTGGGTTAATGGTGTAGCTATACGTGAGGATACAGTTAAAGAAAAACCAACAACCAAAAAACAAAACAAAACAAAACAAACTCGAACCGATGTTTCAGTGATTAATATGTTTGTTTGGCAATTCCAGTGACGTCCGGATCAAAAGAAGGCAACGTCGGGTTGAAACGCACCGGCTCACCTAAAGACCTAGGCAGTGGTACCCAGAACTATGGCCTTTCCGTGGACTATTGGAATCATTACGGCATAAACGCTACCCGTCGATGGTGTCAATGAGTGACTTATTAGCCGGTATTACGAGATTAGCGAGGTCAGAATGGTTTGATCATAAGCGTCCAAAAACACAAAGTATCATAGTCGCGATATTTGGCTCGGCTAAAACATACAACAACGACCTTAAGAAAAAAAAAATATTGCATGGCTAGATGATACAATATCTTTGAGTGTGAAGAGCAAATCCATCTTTGAGCTCGTTTTCGCTATGCAGGAGTGTATTCCGTATAGGCACTCTGAGTCTAAATGGACGTGTGATAATATGTCGGTGGATAATATGACTAATCAGATCAGTTACGATGTGGAAAACACTTCATCTTACTGGCCTGCCCTATTATGGTACGAGAAGCTCTTCCGAGGACGACATTGTAGTCTGACCATTTTTTTTTTCTTGTTGGCTCGGTGTACACGAGCCGAGTGAATCACCAGCAGTGACAAAAGATGCCCTACTCCAAAACCAGTCATAAAGAAGGACCGCCAAACATTTGCTCTCCGTCATAAAACAGATCTACATTGTTGTTGTGGTCCTATTTCTCTTTTAGAATCAATAGAGTGCTATTCTACCATCGTGTCCGTTTTTGAAGTATCCATGCTTGTTAAAGGCTTTAAGTTCGTTAATGCCCACGGATAATGTGCTTGCTTACACGTTGAGTAATGACCTAACTGCAAATATATCGTTGTCGTCACAGCGGCATCATGCGATGTCATTTGTTTGTTAAGCCAGATGCGGTTTATTGTGGCCCACTAAATAGGGGGAGTTTCAGTTCTCGTCCTCCATTTACCTAATCGCGTGGCGAAAGGTTTCATATCTCGTGTTGTAAAAGTCTATCATAAAGGCTCCTCGCATCTTTCGCTATAGCGCTGACACAAATCATTCAGATAGGTTCAGATGAAAACGTCTGCTTACTTTGACAAGTTGATTTTGTCTTTGTTCAATCTCAAATAGAATACTAACTCCATATTATGAACCAAGAATTAAGGAGACAAAATGTGGGCCCACTACTACGCTCTTCGGTTAGGGATAAAAAACACAGAACCTGCCTGAATTTAGCTGAGAAAGGAAGAACAAAAGAAGAAAAAAAAAAGAGATGGAACGAAACGCGTCACATTCGATCTTCACATGCAGAAGTATCATCTTGATCGAAAGTAAACGTTTGAAAGCATTCACATCCTCTTACGACCCGAGACACAATAGTCATCTACCAACAGTAGGTTAAAGGAATGGAATTATTCTGACATAGATTTGATTCAGAGTCCGGCCATAAAATCTTCGACAAGGGGAAAAGCACACAATCCCTTTCCAGTGCATTGATATTACGCAGAACCCAATATGGCGCGCGTGGTGGCTACAGGTGTACGAGAGTCGTTGCGTAATCGTCATGTGCAGTTCGTACTTTGCTCACTCAAGCATTTTGATTGCAAATATTGCAAGATGGTTATCAAGAAGAGGTCGCATAACCCCATATTGGGTCTTACTTTTGAAAGTAGTTAATAATCAATTTGCTGAGTCAGAAGGTACAGATTAGACCTACCGGTGGGGGGGGGGGGGGGGGGGGGGGGGGGGGGGCAGCCATTCACGAACAAGAATGCAACTATCATGTGACATTGAAAAGCAACATTTCGTGTCACGATGGCGCGAAGCAAACTTTGAAGCAGAAGATGGAATTGTACAAACGAATTGAAATCTACGGCCACCTTAAACTCCGTGTGCAACGTGGAATTTCTTTAAAAATAATTTTCAGAGTGTACAAGCTGAAGTTATTTCATTTTTCTCTTAATTCTCTTTCGCAAAACTTCACAAGGAAGTAGAGACAGAAAAAACCTAGACAACTTCATACCGAAATGTACCATAGCCATTATTGTGACTGTTTCATCACTTGAGAGTGGCATCATTGATGCTTGAAAGATATTGGCGGCACCACGCTTCGAACAAAGATGTTGACCGGTACTGCACCCACCTAAAAAAAAAATGAATGTCTTGAACTATTGTTTTATAACACTATACAAGTGCTGCCAGAGGAAACCTACACGTTGTAGGTGCTGTACTTTAATAGTGCTTCAAAGTAATCATAAAAATGGCTTAGTATCATACTTACAGCCTCATTATACGAAGTATGCGGCATGTGGTTGGATGGTACTAGTATAGAGACGCGTAAACGAACGATTTGATCCTCATTCTTTCAACTCGCTTCATTGATTGTTGGCTAGTATCCATAGTACGAGGAAGAAGCTATGCGCACTGCTAACCGATTTTTGAATCAGCTCGTTTTATCTACTGACGAGTAACACTGTGTGGCACACTATGCATCAATGATGAACTAATTTCCCCTCAAGGAGAGTACTATGACTTTGGACAGGTAAGGTCGATCATGACCCGAAACTGAAATTTGGTCCTCACTCTAATAAATAACTTTCCAAGTGTTACTCTGTCGAACAGACGCAATGAATTAGCCATAAAAGCGATCAATCAAAGGATCTTCCCACTCTGGTCATAGTTACTGTGGTAAAGATCACTGGCAAGAATGCACATAAAGGGTGATGAGGAAGTAGCAGCCACCATAGTGCAGACTATTTCTATGGTTTGTCCACATGTTTTAGTTGACGACTTTAGTGCAATAATAATTATGATAATTATACATCATTTGTTGAGAAACTATATCTCTATATTTTACTGATCCGTAAGAGATCATTAATGCAATTTTGTTGCACTGTCCTAGATAATTCAAGTAAATTATTAAATAGATGTTAGATCCATAAAACATATCAATCTACTATACTAATTTGCTCAATAGAATAAAGACATAAGAAGAAAATAACCTTACTATCAAAAAACAATCTTAAAATGTATGAGCATGAGGAAACGATATCATGTAGGAGGTCTTGGGAAAAGTCTATAGTAATGCTGCCAGGAGATTTGGGGAACTTTTGGAAGCATGTTCAACGTGTGCGCGGTGCTTATATGACAAACAAAGGCAGGATCCGTGATCATCATAAATTACAATGCTAGCGAAACGCTAGGGAGAAAAAAAAAACAACAACAACACCTCGTTACTGGGTTTCACTTTCACAGGCATTCTCTGAAATATGTGCATTGACAACTTCATGATTAATTATGAATACACTAACAGCGGTTAGCGAGAACAAAACTTTAACATGCCCCACCATATACAGTGTAGGTAATAAAACAAAAATTGAATGAGCCTTCACCTTAGAAAAATGAAACTATGAGCATTTCAAAGTTCCCCATGCTGTTCTCTTAAAGAGCCCACCTGTTTATTACCCATCAAAACAGACATAAAATGGAAACATTATTTTATAGAAACCCACCCCGCCATTTGTGTACATTTTTATTTGTCGCATGTGATCAAAAGCAAAAAATTCTGCGAAATCGCCTGTCGTTACCACGGAAAGAAAGAGGAACTCATCAGACTCACCAGATTGCCAAGGTGGCTAATGCAAGTGTCTCGACCAAACTCTGAGCTGGATTTGAGAATGATCATCAAACACACTACCCGTCGTCACCAGATCAAGGTGGTCTCAACCCATGCGCGTCGATCTCAATGGCAGCGAATTAGCCGGGAGCGCTACACCATGCACGTGGGGCACACTTCGGAGTCCAGTCGTCCAGTAACGTCTTCTGGTGTTGGGAGGGTTCCTAAATACCCCCTCCGCCACGCCCTGCCAAAGAGACGCCGCACCATCCACGAGCAGAGAGCAAAGAGACAATCCTCGTTGGTGTACTTTGATCCCTTGCCGCCACGTTAACAATTCCGTCAAGACAAACACGCTGGAAGTTATTCTACAACCAGCGCGCAAACCCCACGATTATATGTACAGTGTTTGTCCGCTAGCATTGTTTTTACCTTTGCTATACAGAAGCATTGTTGCAACAATGTCCAAGAGTATTCATCAAGTCGAAGAGGGGAAAGAGACGCCGTACTATCTCTGAGTTCTGTTAATATTAAATCTTGTTTTGTGTCACGAGAACGCCCTTATTTATGCACACGATAAGATACCAGAGGGTGTATATGCATTTCTTAACGAATTATCTTTTGGTTTCGGCGCGAAAATAACTCTGACCAAATTGACGATTACGGGATATGTTGAGTTTAAATTCTTTCTTTATACCCCAAACCAATATGATTTTTAAAAAAATGCTTTTCAATGCATTAATTTACAAAATTACTAGATATTGTATTTGGTGTATTGTCCGATTGCACGTATACACTTCCTACTTTACGATGAAGTTCGACTTGAAACTTAATAGTAATAAAGAAACGAGATCACAGCACATGTATTGACACCAAAATCAGTGAAAAAAAGAAGCCACAGCATAGTATTTTCTCATACCGGTCTCCAGTCACGCGGAGCAATGGTTTATGATTCTACATCACCTTTTGACACACATTATAGACTTTACCCTCAAAAGTTTATTACTCATAAAACACTCACATGGGAAATTAAAGCAAGTATCAACCATGATAACAGTCTATCGCCGAAACAGACAACTGGATGATTTTCATATATATATATATATATATATATATATATATATATATATATGTATGTATATATATATATATATATATATATATATATATATATATTCCATGTAAATTCCTCAGCAGTGAAATGAAAATGTAATCCAGTAAGAAGTGGATGTTCATTGATCCCAGTATTTTGTGTTCGAAAGTGGTATAGACGAAGCCTAGAAATAATCTATTTCGTAAAACGGCTTTTTTGCTTCAATAAAGGTCACCAAGCAATAAAATCAGCATCAAAATATCTACATAGATCAACTTTAATCTTATGCTTTTACAAAAATCGGTAATATATAGATGATACTGGTATAAAAAGCTTCCTCTTGAGTTGTATATTGGATGAGAAGGCGCGAAAGTCCTGCAGTGACGAGTGTCATCTAGTTGCAGTCTTAACGTGCTTAAGGGAAAGTATGCAATCTTTGAGTAAACGTAGGAAAATACATCCGACATAAGACTACACAATTACCTATATATTTCCGAAGAGAAAAAGCGTGTTTAAATAGTTACCAACAGATTAATAACGCTGTATCCTTTACGTGTACAAACCGAACTGGGAGTAAAGATCAAATGGGCCTTATTCAGTGTCAAAGTACAATCCGTTATCTGTAATTGAACAGCTTTTAACTACAACTCTATGTGACGTATTATAGTGCTCTAGTTATAGTTACTGATGACGCTTGTAAAACGGGGACTTTGCTTCTGGTGATTATTGCTTTGCAAAGTGGATATGGAGTTGTGTGTATGTGTGTGTGTGTGTGTGTGTGCGCGCGCGCGCTTAAGGAAGAAATTGCTTATACTGCCCATGCCATAGGTCACAATGCACCATGAACTTTATTGATAATTTATATTCAGGTTAACCATGATTATCTCACATCCAACATGTTTTCTGTTCACAATACTAGAAAATGATAATGTTTTTGTGATTGTCGGAACCATAATTATTTAACCAATTTAAATCAATTCATTTACCTACTCACTTTCCGTCAATGTACAGTCAGTCTTCCTTCAACTGATTCTACGATATTTTCATCTCACTTCTATATTCCATCTATCTATTTCTATCACTCATTTTTACCACTTATTGTTTCATTCCGTGTTTTGATATAATGGTCACTTCACCGGTGATTCGAACATTCTTATACTTATCTTTTGTGGAGGCATATGATTCATATATCATTATACAACACTGTATGAAACCCCAAATACATTATGTAATCATATTTACGGGATTGCATATTGACTAACACGATAAGATTGCTAAGACCAGAGCATTAATGAATTCTAATTTTTGAAGGCATATTATATTCACCCACATATATGGGGCAAAATCTGTAATACTCATTACTTTTGAAAACAAACATGTTAATTTTATGAAATATTCTACAAGATCGTCCATGTCATATACTATGCAGTTTAAATGTGTGATTTAATATAAAATTCAAATGAAGAAAAACGAATCTAAACCTGAGTAGGTAATGTGTTTGTGTGCCTATTTCTTAAAATTAATTAATGAAAGTGCATGAAAGATCATGCACTTTAATATGTATACAAGCACATAATTTACTTCAGTGCTGCACGTCGTGAGCCAGCAGAGATAATTAAAAACGAACTGGATATTGGTCGTGTTATCATACCACTCTCTGCCACTGTCAATGTGCCTTTCTGAATTTCAACATTATTATAATGAAGCAAGGAGTTAAGTTTACCCTGGGTATAATGCAAAGAGAAAGGCCACTCAGCCGCGATAGTAGCCATGTAACTGACGTCAAAGCACACGTATAACATCTAGGTGTAATCAAGGCTTAATCAAAGTCCGACATTAATGAATGTGAATGCATGTTACCTCTCTTGTATCAAACATAGCCACATTGTGTTCAGGATATACATCAACTCGTATTACGTTTTGACACGTGGTCATTCAACAGATTAAAAACAAACATGGAGAAGCTATACCTCCTACAGCATTAAAGCAGCTTATAGTTGTTAATTGATAATGAATTCTATAGGATGCCATCGGCTGCCAGAGCCTTATTATATCGCGTTATCAATCTCGTTTTATTGGCTGATACAGCGTGCTCATCCTCTTGAGACAGTACAAGGGATTAAAAAAAGATATAAAACGAGGTGGGGGGGGGGGGCTAAAAAGACCTGTGTGAGTGGTCTTTGCTTACCGTTAAAAAAGAAGAAGAAGAAGAAAAAAAAAAAGTTGTAACAGGTTGCCGCAGTAATCCTCTGCATTGCTGATTTATTTGGTCAGTCAATATTCAGTTTACATGCCTACAATAAATGTTAAATGACCCTTTGGGCTGCCCTGACCCTTGCTTTATAACCGCCTTGTGTCCACATTCAGACAGAGCGGTGGATATATGGTAAGCCAATTCATGAACATTCACCGAACGAGTTTACTTATTTGTAACTAATTAAGATAGGCGTCCAAAGTATCCCTGGTATGTGCATTACATCCTTGTTATAAGTGAGTTAGCAATGACGGGAGCTTACCGAAGTCCACATGACATTGTTGTTGAAAATTGCGTTTCTGTCTTTGCAATCAAGAAACAGCAGAATCTATCAAAACGGGAAATAAGTTGTTGTGCATCTGGTTTGAGCAAGGCCTATATTATATTCAGACATGAAGCGATCTCTGATCACGACGTGTCTTTTGCTTGTTAACGCCATAATAAATTTTAACTGATTGAAACCTATACAGAACTTGCCTATGACTCTTACAGCAACAACGCATCGCAGCGAAACTCCAAGCTGCTAGATTTTTACCAAAACTTTAGAATTCAGATAAATTTACTCTTTTCCTCAACAATAGCTGTTTTGGAGCAACCATAGTAGTGAACGCTAAGAGTTTTCTCATCAGGTTTTCGAATTTGTTTGTCACTGGTAAACTCCCAAATAATGTGAATTTGCACATTAAATGAACGAAAGATCTTACAAAAAATATTTAACATAGGAACAGCTTTAAAAAAATCCTTCAAACATATCGGATTCTTTTACAAAACCACCTGTGTTGAGAAAGGCATACTATTATAGGAAATAAGGACTTTAATATGACCATGATTAATTTATGACGTTCTATCGCAGTGGGTAGGTTTCGTGGCCACGGGGTGAAAATTTCTCTACATTCAATGATAATCAATTCCAACTGTTTCAAGTTCAAGGTTCATCTTACACATCTCATAAAGATGCCAGACTGCAATAATTATGATATCTCGCAAAATGACAGTGGATGGATTAAAATAATAGTCCGCAATTAGTAATCATAAAGGTCAAGAGTTCCTGGTGGGGACACCTTCATGCCATTTTTCTTTTATTCATGCTTCAATATTCAGTCACCCATAGTCATTGCGAGTTACATCGCTGTTAAAGGACAAGTTCACCTTCATAAACATAACGATTGAGAGAATGTAGCAATATTAGTAGAACACATCATTGGAAGTTTGAGGAAAATCGGACAATCCGTTCAAAAGTTATGAATTTTTGAAGTTTTTGTGCAGTAACCGCTGGATGAGAAGACTACTGCAGTGTGTGAATAACTTAGATGTCACATGCGTACAACAATATAAGGAAAATATAAAGAGAATTTCACAAAATTTCATCTTTTGAAAAAAGTACACATTCCCCCGATTCGTTACCGACAAATGTTATGGGTAATATTATTCCCCCTGCCTTTAGAAAGAGGCAAGTCAAGTGCTCTTTTATTATGCGCAAAAAGTGAAAATATGTTGAATTTTCTTTACATTTTCTTTATACTGTTGTACGCATATATGACTCCCAAGCTGTAGTAGTCTCCTCATCCAGCGGTTCCAACACAAAAATTTTAAAAATTCATAACTTTTGCATCGATTGTCCAATTTTCCTCAAACTTTCACTGATGTGTTCTACTAATACTGTTGCATTCTCTCAATCCTTATGTTTATGAAGGTGAACTTGTCCTTTAACTGGAGGAGTATAAATCAACCATGAAGTAGTCTGTGGTAGGCTAAGATTATCTTGTTTGGAGACCTAAATGTGTGTTTTTAAATGTCTATAATACTCTGGAATAATTAAAGAATGGTCTTAAGATGGACCTATAACTTTAGAAATTTCAATGTCAATATACTTTAAATGAATTGAATTGAATTCATAATCCTCATCACGGGATGGAACACCCATAAACAGACAGAAAAGATGTCACTTGTGATAGTTGCGTAGATGTGTATGTGCAAAAGTAAGATATTGCAACTCTTTTATAAAATAAAATAGACTGAAGATACAGAACAGATACAGAAACGGGGTTTCAAGAGCATGAATTAGGAAAATCTTTGATAAAAAACTTAATCGTAAGTAACGTAAATGGATCTAAGTTACATACATGTTTATGTGTCTTGTTATAACAATATGGGTCTGTCACAATAGGAGACGGTGTTAGTTCTACAGGGGATGTAATAGCAATATGAACTAGCCAAAGATATCGTACTCTTCAATAAGATCAGTAATCAGAAGGTGCTGGTGGTTGGTTAACTGTACCTCGAAGATATAATTATTTAGAAAGGCTTACTGTTGTTGCTTTTAAGTGATATGGGGCATATCTGTCTACTTGTTTGTTGTTTGTTTATTCTTATCTCCAAAACAGTAAAATCATGATTATACAAAATAAAAAGTGTTGAACATGACATCATTGAGGCATGAATCAAGAGTGAAGCATCAAAACACAATGGAACAAACGACATGTGACAATGATATTAATCTATGTAACGGTGGGTAGCCCATTTATCTACACGATAGATCTTTTCTTCCATGGGGTTCAGGATTTATAAACCTATATAATGATAACTAACATGTCTTTAATTCATACCAAACGTCTTTTACATGATCATATGACAAAACAATCCCTAAAAACAATCACACCCCATACTCTTCCCTCATCTGATGATACAGAGTGATATACATGTATATATATCATATATATATAAACATGTATATATATATATATATATATATATATATATATATATATGTATGTATATATATTATCATACATATACATAGCATATTCACACAAAAAAATGTGTTCATCGATTCATTTCGAATAATTCTTCTATTTCACAGTTCAAAATCTTCATACACAATTTTTGATATGTTCGCTGAAATCCAAAGATAACGTACATATCTCAAATCAACTGTTTGCTCGACGTGTAAAGACACTGTTGGATAGTATACTGTAAGTTCCTTGTGTCATATCATCTATGATTATCATTCGATGTCACAAGGTATGATACGCCGAACGGTAGCCGCGGACATGGTGGGGGGCACTACCTTAGTTCTTCGATGATAGATTAGTTTCTCCTCTTGTCAATGATTGACTGCGTGTTTATCGCCGAGTATTAATCACGAAAAAACATTTTGATAAGTCTTGTCATGGCTAAGATTAATCATTGATCTTTACTTGAAGATTAGACCCCGGTAGAGCTATTGAATTTCTTTTTCCTGTAAAGGGCTTAAAACCTGCTCTATAAATGATCATTTTATAGGCACTTTAAAGCTCATACCATTGCGAACGAGATCCGTGAAATAACCCTATCAGAGACGTGTCCTTGGCTCTAGAAGGAAAACGTGCCCTATGATCGATGCATATAATTATTATCTTGATAATCATGCCCTATACGCACCGATTAGTACATATTACTTGCCAATATCGTCTTATCCACACATTAATTCTAATGCCCATCGTGTTCATGTCAATCACTCAGTTGGCTCGATATAATGTTCATGTTTGACCAAGCCGTAGTTTCTCAAGAAAAGTGCTTCCTGTCATAAGTTCATCGCTCAAAGATTTCAAAATAATAATGGCATTATTGAATCGGCCAACGAAAAAGAAAGAAAGACTGCTTTTGAACAAGAAAATGAATATAAAATAACAAACAAGCAAACAGAAAATATCCTGTCTGTGAACGTAGAAAACCTGTTTAGTGAAGTTATTAATATCTCAGCTTTACCCTTTTTATTTTGTCAGCAGTGCAGTGTATTGTCATCCGTCACTTTCGTTCAATCAAATTTGATTCTGTCTCTATTTCTTTTGAAGGCATTCGCCATGTTCGCACCCATGTTCCTATGTACTATTCCCTAAGACATGAAAGATAACTCGAGTAAACATGTATTACCATGAAAGTGGTATCATAGAAATGGTACAACACTACCATGCTACTAACATATTTTTCAATTGACCGCCGAGCTTATGTGTACAGATGCCTACAGTTTCATAGTACATGTATAATTGTGCCTTACACAGCTCACTGTTACTGTGAATGAGCATAAGAGCAAATAATCAATAACAATGATAATTCCAAGGTGTAAATTGTGATTTTTTTTTTAAACGACACAGCTTGGGGTAGAAATTGAACGTTATTCCTACCCCCCCCCCCATTCCCCTCCCCCTTCCTCCTCCCTCAAAAGGGGAAGAATATCTCGTTCATGTTGTGAATTGTTCCTCTCTTCAGTGGGCGTTACTTGGTTGTATGTCTATTTGTGTTGTGCTGAAGTGGAGTCGCAGCACTTGAGCCGCGCCAGTATCGGTGTATGACGATACGGATAATTATACTATGACGATTATGTTTGAAATCCTGACAATGCAAATCTGTAGTTCTTGATAAAGCAAGAAACGATGATTAAACTTGTACTCCGTTATTGATAAATGAGAATCATCTACAGCTAGTTTCTGTCTTTGGCCGCACGTTGTAAAGAGAACAAGTTTGTCAAGAAAAAACCCCCCAAGTGAAGCCGATGCATTAAAGAATGGTTTTCAGATAGAAAGCAACGAGCACGAGTGTTTAAACTGCAAAATAGTAGCTATCGAGCTTCACTATAATTGCCATTTGAATTATGAATCTCCTACTATTTTAGAATTTGCATAGAATAATTCATGAATGATAGATGTATATCGAGTTGATATCGCCATATTCGGAACTGAATTAGGTGAAAACGCATTTTAGAATTTAATGATTATTAGGAACGGGCTCAACTGAAGAGAATCGTGCGAAACGCTTGACTGGTTCTCTGGATATACTATCTTATCTTCATAGTCAACCAAATATCGTGTAGTTTATCACAATATAGTAGTTTGAATCAACAGTCATTGACTTTATCAGCGCTTGCCACGGTGCCATTCAGTTCAATACCTCATTAACTGGTCTCACAGTGTGTTCAACCTCTCACACATTAACCTTTGTCTCAATCATAAACATCAGTGTAATGATTAATCTTGTTCAGTGGTGAGGAGATAGAGTTGGAGAACATAAACGGGAAGGGGGATGATGGGGCGGTGTATTATAGACTTCTGTGGTTGCGGAGGGAGTGCTGCAGGCCCATAGGTCTATTAATAGGGAGTGAAGTTTTGATCAAAGTTCGAGTCACGCTTTGAGAAAGCTGCCCCTCCCCCTCCTTGCCATCTCTACAATAACGTATCGCCTGTACGCACACCGACACGCGTGCGCAAGCACGCACGCGCGCACACACACAAACACACACACATAGAGGCAAACACACAAACTCACACACACACACACACAGACACATACCCATAACAGCATAGTTATTCCTGCTCATCTATGTTCATCGTTTGGAAAATAATAAGGCCCATGAGGCTTTTTGTAAGGACATATTTTAGTGTTCATTATAGTGCTGAAGAGAGGTCTCTGGGTAAATGCGGATAAGTAATAAGAATTAAATCAATAACATAACGTGACACAAGTTTTGCAATTGCTGCACATCTGAACAAAAATTATGACATCACGAAAAGAAGCCGAGATCATTCAGTTAAGTAAAAATGACTGATTAATGATCATCATCGATAATAATGTATCAGTAGAATATTATACAATATATATCTGTAGGAAATACATCGACTGGTGTTGAATGGAACTTTGATTTCATTCCCACGTGGCTTCCATCATAACGATGGCGGGAGTAATGGCAATGTGTCCACGTGGTCAAACACATAGAATGAGAAACCAAAACAAAGCCATAAACAGTCAACCACAATTATAGAGTATGGTGTAATAGATTTTAGACCTGATGGATACCTGCTTTCATACAATCAATTCGAAAATTCACAGACACATAGTATCTTATCTTATTCAGGGCTAGTCACTTTTTTTTTTGTCTGCATGCTATATTAGATGGGCCGTTCGGGCAACCAAAAGATAATACATACATATATATATTTGGAAATCTGGTGGTCGACATCAAGATTTACTGGTCCCAGGCCACACGACCACCTCCAATATCGAGCCCTTTATAATGTAATATGATAATGATATATAATTACTATAATGTATACGATTTGTAAAGCATTATAAGTGAAAATTTGAGGATTATTAATACTTTGACTGTGCTACCATTTCCACTCTTGAGATGTAACCAAAAATAGTTTAATATTCACGTTTCCCATACAGAGAGGATAGAAGTTGAAATCAATCAAAGATGTTCAAACTGCATTATTTCAATTATTCACCTATAATGCATCGTTAATCTTGTTGTGTAAGGACTTGGTGTTGTTTAAATTCTTTCTACATTCTCCGAATCCACATGGTTGGAAAAAAAAAACTTACCTTATCACCACGTCCAGCAACATACTCGTTCATTTACCTTTACGTGCACGGTTCGATTCATTATATAGAATGGTAAGGAAGAATTGTCATGAATAGTATAGAATGAGCTGGCGGGTATGCGCAGCCAATTCAGTTCAATTCTATTCTATTTTACTGTCCATTTACTACAGAAATTTGTTTTGTTTCCATGCAGGCATATTACTTCGGTACACACATAGAATGCATACATGCAGAGCAATAATAGTAATGATAATGATAATAATAATAATAATAATAATAATAATAATAATAATAATGATAATAATAGTAATAATATTAAAGAAAATAGATAGATATTATAGACATACTAGAAATATACACAGCAATATAACATCAATTTCAATACTATTAGTAATTATTATCACATAATAGAAGAAATTTTAATCTGTATTGCTACATGTATGAGTCGATCTCTTGTTGAGTGTAATAAAATTTGTGTGTATATTTTTATGAATATATGTCGAATTAACAATGACTATATAAAAAAACTAATAAACATAAAGGAATGTATCATATGCATGAAAATAGGTGTAAAAATTGTCAAGGTTATAATTATGCATGTTTATGTTTGTGTGCGTATATGTTTCAACGTACCCTCTAAAAATATTAGAAAATGAGCGATAGTTACTTGTATATCCAGAAACTGGTTTGAAGTTATAATGTTCATTCTTGTTTGTTGTTGATGATTTTTTTTTTTTTTGGTAAAGAAGAGTTATCGAAGTTCTTTCCCTTATTGATTTTCAGTGGTCCTACCTGCAAATTAAAAATGTTAGGTTTGGATTAATATAGTCCTCTTTCGTTGCGCGTAGAATTTATCTACGATTTATCAGTTTACCAGTTTACGTATAGGATCAAAATATTCCAAATGAAAGATCTGAGCATGAAAAGAATGGCAAATTGTCTTTTTTACCGCAATATCTTCATTACTTTTTAGAACTTGCATGATATATATGACTTATATTAGCAGTCCATTTTCATTTTTCAACTTAACTTACCTTTAAAAGGATAATGCCATTACAATGAAAATTTATATTAACTTAGTCATATACTAGGTTTTACAAAAAAACATTTACCACTTTTGATCCTTAATAGTTCAAAAACTAGATAACACTGACATTGATATGAGCAATAGCTGAATAGTGTACAATTTTGTTGGAGGCAATTTCAAAATGACAGCATAATTCGGTTTCGTAGGTTTCAGATTTTGCTCTATTTTCAACCCTCTGTACAAAACTTTAACTTTGCACAGAAGTCATTTGGTGTGTATGGGAGTGCCGGTAGTTGACACCCAGACAATGGTCCTGGACAATGACCAGGATTTGAATGCTCTATTATTTATGCATGAGGAATTCCACCATCACTACCAGTCTTTATTCATTCTGAAATGTGGTGTATGCAAGCACGTGGAAACATGTGCTTATTATTTTTTTTAATGCACATGCATTTCACCCTTTGCTAGGAATTCAGACCAGCAGTGCCCAGGCAATCCATTATGAATAATGAATAAAGCATTCATGTGCCTTGAAGCAGAGCTCTGAACAGGTGGTATCCAGGTCCATTGTTCAGGGTCATTATAAGCACACACTCACATCATTAGTTCCTGTGTAAAGTTCAGGTTTTGTACAGAGGGTTAAAATTTGACCAAAATCTGGAACCTAACTTTGAAATTAATCATAGATTTCACGAAACTAATATATAGGTTTTCATATTCAAATCACCTCCAACTATAAATCGTGCACTATTCAGGTACTCATATATCAATGACAGTTTTATCTGACATATAGTTTTCGAGCTTTTAAGCATCAAAAGTGGGAAATATTTTTTGTAACACCTAGTAGAATGTAATAAATGAATGAGGTATGCAAGATTTAGCTTAATCATATAAATAGATATATTTATTTATATGATTATATGATACATATAAACATAATATTGTAGTAATTGTAGTGGAGTTGTGTCTCCATGCACTGCACAGCGCACATACTGTGTGAGACTATTCTTGAATAACAGACCCTCAACTCTGAAGTTTGATATTGAGTAAACATTCCAGAGGTTGTTCATTCTTCTCATCATATTTTGATATGTTAGGAAAAAGTCATTTTGTTTATAAGTTATATGTCATTAAAAGCTGAGAGTCTCATTTTCTTTTCTTTTTTTTGAATCTGCCTTTCTCTGCAAATACATGAATGGATGACGCTCAATCTTGCCATTACGTGTTTAATGTTTAGAATATCAATATTACCCTTGCTATTATCATAATCATCACATTCATCATTATTAGATTATTACCATCAACATAATCATCTTCAGCTGTAATTTGTCTCAGTAGTAAGTCATTTGCTGTTTTACTATCATCACGATCATCGCAATTGTAATTACTGGGCTATCAGAATCTTGTTATCATTCAATCAGTTCCCTCACTCTTTCCAAGAGCTCTCCAAGTCCAAGTACCATACGTTCATAGGTCCTAAACAGTTATTTTCTCACATTATGCTCAACTCATGTTACTCTGAATACTCCCAATTTATTTTTCATAAAACTGATTTTTCCTTTTGTCTTTCAACACAACAATAATATCAATTCATGGGTTTCTTCTTTTACAGCTTCTCTCCCTTTTTCTCGTCCTCCTGCTCTCCCCCTTCCTCTCTGAACCATGCAATTATGAGGACCGTTGTTCCACGCATTGTGCTTTTGCTATCAGAGTTATCACGAAAGAGAGAGGGAACGGCTGAGACAAAGGCTATATGACCCAATGCAGCCGCAGTCAGTCACATGGCTTCACTGAGAGTCACATGATGATGTGACCAGTGCCTATGCCTACCACCATTCACGGCCTGCATAAACGGAGCCGACCGACCAACCTCCCGCCTCCTGGCCTATGGCAACTGTGTGATAAAAACAACGGAACTTCGCAGGTTGCTGTTGTGAAGTGGAATACCCCATAAAATTTGGGCGGCGATAGTGAAAGGAAACAACATGGGTTCCAAACAGTTTTTGCTTTCTATGGTTCTCTGTATTTCTGTCGTCGCTGCAAATGCTACCTGTGGTTACCAGGTAAATATCCTTGAATTTGAGTGTTATTCATCTTCGTTTTTAGGCGTATTGTAGAATCTACATGAATTGAATTTACGTGGTCAGTGACGAAGTGCCGTTTTCGCTTTCATTACGACAGTAGTTTTTGTTTGTTTGCACCGTTTGTGTGTTGTTTATGTCATGTTTTTACAGTAATTTCTGAAGCATCAAGCATTATTAAGATGTGCCCATGCCCCTGGCTCCTTTGGTTTTGATTTTAAACTAGCATTCCCCTTCTCGCGTGGCCTGCTTCACTCGGCTCTTCCCCAGGTGCAGTACCGTAGTAAAAACAACAACACGACTGGAGTGGTAAAAAACCAGACTCTTGTCTTGGTAGTCCCATCAGTTCAAAACAGTGTAGTCTACTAAAACCTGGTCCAACCAGCCAGTCATTAATCCTGATCTGATGTGATCTGACAGTGTGGGTTGTCACCATGGTCACTTGTGGCGAAGTGCAAAACTTGTGTATTTCCTTTTCTACTCCATGTTCTGTTCCGAAACTAAACTGTCAATAGGTCTAGGGTCTAGTCAATACAAATTAAATGTGTTAGCCATCATAAAACCAGCGAAGTCACTTGGGGAAAACAAAATAAAAGGGGACACTTTTTATTTTATTTATTTTTTTCCTGAGTGAAAGAGCCAATCTGCATAATTCCAAAGTTTGGGATGATGACATGAATTAGAAATTATATTTTTTTGCAGTTTTTCTTTGAACACTTTTTTTGAAATATAAAGCTGTGATAAGATTAGGTACCACGGTCCGGTACAGTGACGTCAGTGTATATATCTTAGCACTCCCTTTTAATTTCTTAAGGACCTTTTACCCACTCTTCTCTTTCAACTCTGATAACTTTTGAAAAGATCACGATGCTACTGCTTTAAAAGTTAGCAATAAATGGTCATGGGTACATGCTTGTGCGAAATTTCAGCTTAATTCGATTATCCTTTCATTGTGGTTTTAGTACATTCCTAGTTTCATAGTTTCCTTTTTTGTCCCAATAATTGAACAGAGCACACAGCAGAGTGATGAATACTTGACTCTGGACCCTTAACAGCAGAACATCAAACCTACTTTTCCAGGGCTGCCAACACTGGAAACTAGATGAGAGTGAGACTCCCATAAGCCAATGCTATAATTTAGGAGTCAAAATGAGTGAGATCAATAGAAATGCATGCAAATGAAATAAAGTTTTAGAGTGAGAAAGGACCAAAATGTGTGAGTCTCACGCTCAATGCGTGAGAGTTGGCAGCCCTGCTTTTCTCAGTACACGCTTTTCCAGAGTGTGTACTTTCTAAACCCACTAAAGACCTGTCTTGATTGAGTACACTCTGGCAGGCATCTGTGGGAAATGCATGTTTTAACAAAATCAGCCCATCTTCAGTGGGTTAACATCACTTAAATAGGTTAGGAAAGTCTATTTGTATTGAGTTATGCTTTGAGACTACTTCTCAAAATCTGCCCTTAACTAATAGCCATGTCTGGCAACTTTCTGGTGGTTTTATGATGCAGGGTTACATGATTGTGTCATAAAGCCATTCTACTTGGAGCCTTTTTTGTTGACTGATGTCTCAGAGTGTGTAACAGCACAGTGTAGCCCCCACTTGTGTGAAGGAAAGGGTAATTTCTTTGGTTATTTTGTTCTTTTGACCCAAATTTTAGTCATGTAACCCCACCAAGGCGAACAGGGTGAACGTACATCTGGTCCCACACACTCATGATGATGTAGGCTGGCTCAAGACTGTTGATGAGTATCTCTATGGAGGTGAGTGTCCACTTTTATAACTTTGCTAAATGGTTCCTGACTGAGACATGGGTTTGCAGATCTGGAGAAAGCTTAAATTAGTTGTCCTGGGTGTTTTCTGCTTTTGTATGAAACTCTAAAATAAGTTACTCAATCTGCATCTGATGTGTTGGATATGTGTCATACTGGCTCATATTGTTGCTAGTACACAGTATTTGTAGAAGCATGGAAATTGCCATCTTTATTTGTTAATTTTTTGTTATTAGTTAATTAAAAAAAAAATCTTTCACTTTGTGATCTTCTGTGGTCCCTTCTTTAAAAAAATAAAAAAAACACAACAAACAAATAAACATGGGAATGGAATTTCTGTATATGACAGCCATACATCTCGATATTTACTTTTTTCGTTTAATGCCCATTTTTCACTGGGAATTCATTATTATGAGCAGATTGTCTGATCGTTCAAATTTTGTAGATGGTCACACCTATTGCACACCAAACATTTTGGCCGTCGTAAATTCATTCAATTTCAAAAGAATCAACTCACAGTGCAGGATCTGTGTATTCACCCCAAAAAAGAACGAGTACCATTTAAATCAAATTATAGTGCGTAGTTTTGTATCTTTGTATTGTTACTGTTTACAGGTAGTACATGATGGGGATCTCACCTTAATTCTTCAAGGGAGAATTACGAAATAAAATATCAGTACTGTAAGTTTTAACAAATCACATCTCTTTCAAGGAGTAATGCATCTCATAAGTATAATATACTTTTTACTCATATGAGTACTTTTTTTTTCTTCTTCTTCTTTGCAGCCAACAACAGCATTCAGCACGCTGGGGTTCAGTACATTCTGGATTCTGTGACATCTGAACTTGCTAAGGACCCTGGTCGAAGGTTCATCTATGTGGAGACGGCCTTCTTTGAGCGTTGGTGGCACCAGCAGGATGAAAAGACGCAGTTCCTTGTCCGCCAGCTTGTCAGTGAAGGTGATTCACCCGTGACCACACCCACCTGACCACTCCAAATTAAAGGGACAATGCAGTGCAAGTGCATGCTGACTTGCATTGATTCATAATACCCTGATCATGGCTTATGAGACCAAAATAATATATATGAATATGTGTCATATGTCTTATGGTAATATTTGTACTATTTTTCTCCAGATTACTTGGATATGTTAAAAAACCAACAACAAACAAAACAAAACCTTCTGCACCAAGATTCTGCCTGTGACATCAGTTGTCAATTGTTGCTATATAAGTACTGATATGATTAACAAAAGACACTGGAATGCACCTGCACCTAGATTAAAGGGGAAGGCTAGTAACTGATCAGTGGGAATCAGTGGAAATGCTGGGAGATGATTGTTCCAATCCTTATGGGATTCATTCAAGAGTTCATTGTATATCTATTGTTGTGTGAAAATGATTTGCTTCAGAACGGTCTCATATTCAAGTAATGTGCAGATTAATGCTCCGTCACTGACCAGGGACGCTAACCTGGAAGCATTAAACTGCACATTACTTGAATATGAGACTATTCTGAAGCAAATCATTTTCACACAACAATAGATATACAATGAACTCTTGAATGAATCCCATAAGGATTGGAACAATCATCTCCCAGCATTTCCACTGATTCCCACTGATCAGTTACTAGCCTTCCCCTTTAAGCATAACTGGCATGTTTCCCTATAAATTCTTTTGGATGATCTTATTAGTACTTTAGCAGTAATTGAGAATCTTGGGTTGGAAGGTTTTTTGGAGAGTACAAACCAAGTAATCTGAAGAAAAAAAGTGGAAGTATTATTACGAAATACATTGCACAAATTTAGCTATTCATTTGGACACGTACACTGTAGGTGATGTTGAGGGTACCATGAATAAACACAAGTCAACATGCATTTGTATTGCATAGTTCCTTAAAGTGTGGTAGACATTCATAAAGACATGAGTCTGAATAATGTGAAGTCCTACAACATTTAACATTTAGAGTATGCTTAATAATGGAAAATTACAGGTTTATCCTTAGGCATTACCATTACTGTTGGACAATGTTCAAGTAATGAAATTATAGAAAGAAAAAGATAAACAGATAGGCAGACAGACAAACAAGACAGAAAAAGATGAGAAAGCAATTGATTTACACATGATATGAAAAATTATGATCACATGTGCATGATTTTTCAGAGTGCAGTTCAGAATGTGTACTATAGCTTTGCATTGCATTTGCTGGGTCAGCTTTGCTTGACAATATGATAATCATCCTTGTCACTTGACCTGTTGAAGACTAGTCCCAAGTATACTCTGGCAGGTGTATATGGGAAATGTATGTTGTAGCAAAATCAGTCCGTCCTCAATGGGTTAAGTTTAAAAGAAGCTCTTGGTCTGCATTTCATTTTTCTATTCAAATTTGGATTAATTCAAGATGTAATGATGTAGTGATATTTTTGGTTTTCAGTTTTCCAACACCTGTTGTTAACCCGTTCCATATGAGAACCTGGTGGCCTGTGTATTAACTCTATGGGGATTTCAGAATTCAGTATGGCACGGGTTAAATGATCAAAAGGTGATCACTTGTAAGGGACAAGCCAGTCTTGATTGTTCTATGTGTTATTGGCCTGTAGGAAGACTGGAGTTCATCAATGGCGGCTGGAGTATGAACGATGAGGCCTGCACACATTACAACGCCATCATTGACCAGATGACGGAGGGCCTGCGCTTCCTGGTCAACACTTTTGGCAAATGTGGTGTCCCTCGAGTGGCCTGGCACATTGACCCCTTTGGTCACTCCAGAGAGCAGGCTGGTCTCTTTGCTCAGGTAAAAAAAAATTATTATAGTAAATGTGACCCGCCACAACAAAAGGATCCAAAAGTCGCTGATGGCTTAGCTGAGAAAATCAAGTTTGAAGTCGGATTATCAGCATCGGTCAAAACCATTGAATTTCTGTTGTTGGCATAATGCTGTATTCTAATGTGTCGTCTATCATCTGCCAAAATTTTGAAGCTGAATGATCAAAGGAAAGGCAAGAAATTAGTGTTTTTCTGGGCCATGATTTTCTGACTCTCAACGGAACAGAAATGTGTCCAAAGATTTGGATTTAGCGCCATAAATAGTCTCAGCCCCTAGCAACGAGGGAGTGATCTTATTGGTCATTGCGCGGCATCCTGGTTACTGATAGGTCATGCGCAGACCACTGGCTCTAAGCTTGAATGAACATCGCGGAGGTCTGCTATGAGCAGACCTTATGATTGTCCAGAGGTGGAAACTGTCTTACCTCCCCTTGATCATGATTGCATTGGAAAGAAAACTTTGAAGGCGGTTTTCTCAAAATGCTGATTTCATAGACCACTCAACATGGTCTTATATAATCATCAATATCTCTGCAACCAGGTACTTTTATGACACATGTTACCATGAAATTAAAGCAGAAGAGTAAGGGAATAATGTCATGTCATTTTCAGAAAATCGACCTCCCCTCGACTTTCGGATCCTATTGTTGTAGCAGGTCACAAATAAATAAAATGTCTATAAAGAATCACCTACTCCAACCTCCATCACACACCTATAGATTATCCTATATAGGCAGACATCTGTCGGCACTTCTGACTTTTCAAGCAAAAATGCTGTGGCCCACTATTTTGCTCGGGGATGTATCCATTGCTTTTGTTTTCATGACCCCTGGTATTTCCTCTTTGCATACACCATTTCAGTACCCTCATTGTTCATAGTTATGGTGTATGTCCTCAAGCACTTTAGGACATGACCATTAAGTGGAGAGCATATGACTCTATAGCTTCTGAAATTGGGTTGTCTATTGTACCTCCACCAAGGGAGGAGGTTATGTTTTCGTTACCGTTGGTTTGTTGGTTGGTTGGTTGGTTGGTTGGTTGGTTGGTTCGTTCGTTTGTCTGTGTGCAAAATAGCTCAAAAGGTAGATAACAGATCGGGATGAAACTTGCAGGAAAGGTTGAGAATGACACAAATAACAAACGATTAACTTTTGGTAGTGATCCGAGAATTTTTGGGGAATTTATGAAGGATTTTTGATATTTTGGCAGGTAGGGTCAATGAACTTGGGAGTTCAGGCTGCGCGTATTTGAGGTTTGCATGCGCTCACTAAAGTGCGTGCTCTAGTTTCTGCTGGGGAGAGGCGCGCCGCTCATCTGAGGGCCTATGACGTAACAATTAATGGCTTCTATATTGGGAAATAGGGCGATTTTTCAGTGGGTGAAAATCACTTATCTCTATGGAAGAGCAAGATCATAAGTGGACTAGTAACTGCTTGGCGGAGGTCTGCGCTCTCGGAGTGCTTTTCTAGTTTTTATGCATGCTTCTCAAAGGGTGCAGTATGTATGTATGTTTTGGTTTGTCTGTCTGTCCTTCCGTCCTTCAGCTTTGTATTATCATTTTAGATAAACTACTTTTCCCTGCTTTTTTAACATCGATGTAAAGCAATTTGTCAATCAGTTGCAATAGACTGCTCTTTGAACTTTATTTGTGCTTGGGCAGATATGCTACAAAAGATGCAGATGCATCAACTAGATTTTGGGCAAAATCCCTCAAAGTCAAAGGTCATTAAACTTACGCTTGAAATGATTTCAGAATTAGATCTACTTGCATGCACATAAATGTAATGGTGGTAGGAAGTCAAAGGCAAAGGAAAAAGGTCACTGTGATCTGATGTAAAATGTAATTTTCCATTTGCATCTTCAGCAGTTAATGTTCATTGGTAAAATTATCTGGTGAGAAGATGAGGAATAAATGATGAGTTATTCTCCTGCAGTAACAGGGTTTAAAGATCATAGTCAAAGACCACCAAACATAAGTTTTGATATTTTCAGATTCTATGAAATAAGTCCTACGATAATGTTACTGTAAAAGTGGGTATTTTCATATGTGTAATTTTTCGCGCTTGGCTGGGTTAGATGAATTTCTCATGTTTTTTATTCTGCGGAATCGGGACATTAACTACTGGGACATAAATGGCATACAAAACTTGCATGTTTTTATTTTCCTACTAGCTTCTGGTCGTGCAAAATGCACAAAAATTTCCACACTGCGAAAATTTATGTACATGTATGGCACAAATGGTGTTGGCATGAGAAACAGAGGCCAAGTCAACTACTTAGCAGTGGAATTAGTCTAGTTTTGCTTTAGTCAAAGTAAACCACATATTTATATGTATTTCTTTCAGTTCCATTTCTGTGTGTTTGTGTGTGTGCACTGAATCTCTTGGTCTCAGCTTTTTTCTAGGCCCTACCTTTACTCTGTGGATGATATCTAAAAGTGAATTGCTGTTGAACAAAAGATAAGCTATTCTCGTTCTTCCTTTCATGCAAAATTTCCCCTGGACACAAGGTCTAATGGGCTTCCTGTTTCACAAACCATAAATCAAATCAGAGTGTGTGTTGTAATTTGGAATAGTACAGAACTCTGACTTTTCGTCACCTTTTAGTTTTACGATGTAATCCAGGGTTTTCCTGGCAGAGGAAAAGAAGTGTTTGTAGACGCTAAATGTTTTATGCCAGTCAAAAATAAAAAGAAAAGGCAAGCCCCGTATGACATTCATATTATATTATAAAACTTGAGTATTTGTGAAAAAAATATCAGAAGGAGAAAAGAGAAAGAGAAAATAAATGTACATGTAAGTTACATGTCAGTGATGTTGAAGTTGCAGAGTGGATTTTTTTTTTTTTTTTAATAGTGGATTCAGTACATGTGGATGTGAACTAGCATCAGCCTGGATAATGTGGATTTACAATTGAAGAAATCTGCATCAACATTATGCGCTTGCAATGCTGTTATGCTGGATGTAAATCACTTGGCTGTCTACACTGTTAGCTTGTTGCATGGTTTGTTTCAATGCTGTTGAATGCAGTTTTGTTTGTTAATATGCTGATTTGTGTGTGTGTGTGTGTGTGTGTGTGTGTGTGTGTGTGTGTGTGTGTGTGTGTGTGTGTATGTCCTGTCTTGTCTATTTTCATTTTGGCACCAACAATCTTAGTACAAAAAAAAATGCATGTTTTCCTACTTTGCTAGTTCCCTTTTTAATCAAGGTTCGTCTGAATTTTTAAATGTCTCAAGATGTTTAAAAGACAAATTCAATCATCAAGTCTAAACTCAAAATATATACGCCTTATTAATGAGCAATGTACATTGTAGTTGCATCTACCCGGGTACATAGCACTTGTTTGTGTTTTGTAATGTGTCACATTCCATGGTTCTGTTTTGGACCTCTTGTTATAACTATGTTTCCATGTATGTTTCCATATATCATGATTGTAGCGACCTTGACTATAATTATTTTTTAGCATCACTCTCGTATGTCTTTATGTGTGTGTATTTCTCTCCCCTTCATCTCTCTGCACTAGATGGGGTTTGATGGATTCTTCTTTGGCCGCCTCAGCTACAACGACAAGCTCCACCGACTCAACACAAAGACCATGGAGCAAGTCTGGCATGGCAACCCGAGCCTGGGCAGCCCTGCTGATCTCTTCTTTGGCGCCCTGTACAACGGTTACAACCCGCCCAAAGGATTCTGCTTTGACAGAGGTTGTAACGACCCACCCATCCAGGTAAGATTTTGTTGGAATTATTTGTGCTTTTTCTTGATATATGGAAGCCAGATGAACACCAACTTCAGACCTTCTCACCTTTCTCATTTTTCGTACTCTTGATTCCGCATTCCAAAGTCTGCATCATCTTTATTTTCTCTCTTGCAATACATCATTTGAAATTTTGCATCTTCTCTTCTCTCTTATCTCCATGATTGTCCAACCTTCTCCTCCCTCTCCTCCTTCCTTTCTGGTTCATCTTTTTCCTTCCAATGACTTCCTGACCCTTTACATTTTTCTCACTCCATTCTTCCATATGACTGTCCCTGTCTCATATCCTCCCATCTCCACTTGTGCATCTTTAACTTCCAGCTCACCACTACCCTTTGACTGTCACTATTTGCCTTCCTCACACTCTCCTTATATCTCTTTCCTCTTCCACTTTCCTCTTTCTTGGGTTCTTGTTTGTCAGTGTACAGTTCTTTCAAGGACTACAAACATGTGGAATTTACTGCCAACCTCCCACAACTACAGACGTTCCATAAATGCAGGCATAAATCAAACAAAAATATTGGTATGAAAGATGGAAAAAGAGTATGACTGTGCCATTTTATCCATGCTAATTATGGATACAGCCTGTTTGTTAATTGCCAGTAGGATCGTAGGAATTTAATGGCAGTCATAGATTTTGACAGATGACAAATGTGTTAAGCAAAGCAGAATTAGACCCCCCCCCCCAAAAAAAAAAAAAAAAAAAAAGAGAAAGCCACATGTACATGTACCACTTGTGAGAGCCTGCTATTTTTAGTTAATTATAAAATAAATATTATTTTAGTGTATACATGTTTTTAGTGTCAGTGTGGAATTCTTCTGCATCATGCACATATCTCATGTATGACATTTTGGACTCAAGATGTTGTAAACCTTGTCAAGAGGTTTTAGTTATGTTACACTCACCTTGTTGAGTGATGTGATAACAATAATATGTTAATTCGTCATCAGTTTGTGAGTGTTTACAAGTGGTCTGATTGCTTCTTCCTGTTTCGTTTGAAACTCTATAAATTGCAGGATGATCCGCGGTTGTTTGATTACAACGTAGACGATCGAGTGGAAGCCTTTGTGAAGTGGTGCAGGGACCAGGTACTGTAAAACACAATCTATTTGTGGCATGAAAATTTTGCGACTTGGAGCCAACAGCCTTTCTCGCAGCATGAAATTTTCGCGAATTGCCACTGGCATCCGATGCATATTGTGTAGGCAAGAACTTTCACGTTCATTTTAATTCGCGAATGTTGGCGCTTGCAAAATTCGCGAAATTAAAATGCACGCCAACATTCCTCATTTTACAGTATTGTGTGCAGTCTAATACCCTCTTCATATTGAAAGAACAGGATAAAGAGCAGTTTCATGTCATCCCCTTCCACTTTCGGAATGCGTCACTTAAGCTTTCAGGTGGATCTCTGGTTTTGTTCTTTGTTTTTATGCAGAAACAGAGAAACAAGCGTGAGAAGAGGGGAAGGCCCATGCTCTACTTAAAGGAAAATATGTTATCAATGCAGTACAGTGTTAAAGGCATTGTTTAACATTTGTAGATGAAACAAAAACCCAGCTTTAGTGCTTCAAAATAGTTCTAAAAATGTGTGTTAGGGATCGAAACTACCAATGTACAAATTTGAATCAGTATAGTCATTGTTAAGTATAAGTATACAGAATGTGAACAATAGTTGTATTAAAAATGTTTCTAAACTAAACCATCTACAGTTATGGTTTATTGAGAAAAATAGTGATATCACCATATATTTTAGGCTTCATAGCAAAAAATTTATATGGTAGGGTGTTTTGTGATACAACTGACCTACACATATATGCATTAAATGTAATATCTTGAACATTTTTTTTTTTTAAATCACTGCTCCTAATGGTAAACAGGACCTTTAACCAAGTGCTCTGCAGGACCTTCATAAGGCTCAGAAGCAGTAGTGGTTGAAACTGAATTGTACAGTGTATTGGAAGGAATTGTTCACCTTTGACCAAGCTCATAATAATGCTTTTCTGGCCCTCCAATTACGGGATGGTTGATGACCAGTAATTCTTGAGATGTCATTTAAATTGATCTTCATAATGTGCTAACTCTGAACAGATGAGGCCTATACTCCTTTTTAATGAACATTTGATCAAGTGTCTGACTCGTACAGATGTTGGTATGAAAACATCAACAGGGGCAGTGAAATATTGTTGGGATAAGAGGAAGGTATCATTAACAAATGAGAATCATAGCAGAAGTAGAGACAAATATTTGCTCACATCGTTCAGTGGTTTCATTAAGAAAGAGGTTTGTATTAGACTTTTGGAATTGTTATTAACCCGTTCCTTACGGGAACCTGGTTTACCAGGTTCCCGTGGGAGCAACTGATATACGGGAACCTGGTTTACCAGGTTCCCAAAATGAAGACAAGGGTGCCTGCTTCAGTGGCCTAAATTCATGTGTCTTTGTGTTAAAATGCTCAGAAAAGTGGGTTTGATAAAAAGATAAGAGTTTATTCTATCAGGATTTGTTCTCCTGCTGTTTAAAAGAGGGGGTTTTACAGTATTATGTACCTTTTCCTGATTTAGTTTTTTGCTTGTTCTGCTGTAAACTCGTACGAACATGTACATAATGATCAAGGTAGAGATCAGTTAGAAATGCGGATTCGCTGACCCCAGTCACCTCATTCAGGTACCTGGTTTTGTGTAGAACAAAAGATTCTGAGAGCTCATCAGCGCACGCTCTATTCATACCTCGCACCCGATCGATATTTCCATTGTTCACGGGCAGATGTAGTTGACCTTAGAAAGGGGGACACCATGAACCGCTTGATTGCCTTCACACAGCTGGATTACCAACCTGTGTGCCTCTCTGTCGACGGGCGAAAAGAATCTCGTTTGGGGACATTAAAGGCACTCAGAGAATTGCGGAAGGAACGGGTTAACTGTTTTCTTGTTGACATCCCATTCGTTGGGATTGAAACTAGACTACTAACATTGCATATAAACGGTTCCAAGATTATTATGGAAGGTAATGATAAAATTGTCTCCTCATTTCTGCCAATATTCAGTTAACCATGGCATTTCCATTCTATGTCTCACCTCTTGTTTTCCATCTGTAGGCCGCTTTCTTTGCAACCAATCACATCATCCTAACCATGGGCTCTGACTTCCAGTACGAGAACGCCAATGCATGGTACAAGAATCTTGACAAGCTGATGAAGTATGTCAATGCCAAGGTGAGACTAAAGCTGTGTGATAAAACGAAAAAGGGCATGATTTTCTGAGATGTAATTTTGTTCCAGGCAATTGCAGAGTACTGGTACACTTTTCTTTCTCAGGTCCTCACTTTTGTGTTCGTGTCATGATAATGTTATGTTGTCAATCCATGTTGATTCACTTAATGTTAGTACTACATGTATCCTCATGCACAGGACTTGCCCACTTCCCCATAAGTTAAATGAAGTGGAAAGTGTTACAAAGAAATACACGTAGATGTGATAAGAGCCATTACACTTAGGCGTACGTGTCGTACTCATATCTGTCAAAAACAAACAAACAAACATACTGCAAAGAAGTAATGAAGCTTTTTTAATCACTAGTGTCTGTCACAAATGACCAACATAGCAGCTAGGGATTGAGAATGGTGATCTGAGAGCCTGTTCCTTTCTGCACACTTCTATATCTTGCTCCAGTAGCTTAGGGTAGGTTCTAAAAGTTGATTGCCCCTCCTGGCTTGATCCAGTTATCTGCTGCGGATGTCCCAGGTTCTAGCTAGGCAGTAGGCAGCTGTTAAGTCTAACACCCACCCTCCACGTGACCCCGTCCAGCGGGTCAATGCGAATCAGGTCACACGTCCTAATATCAGCCCAGACACATTCAGACCAGGTCTTTCTTGGTCTCCCACGTCCTTTAGAGCTAAGAGTTGGCATACTTAGATGGTGCTAATAATAAGTCTCTTTGCATATTCAGAGGCAGCAGACAGCCATCATATGACTTGGGGCAGGTACATGTCGAGGTTAATACTTCAATTGGAAAAAAGAGGACCGACAGGTTTTGAGGTGTAGAAAAATTAAGACAGAAACCAATATCAATCAGTGTCTGTATCTTCACCCATTTTGGACTGAAACAAGAGAAAATTAACATATTATGCTATTTGGGTGGTATATAGTTCTTTCATGCAGTTCATTTGACGAATGATGTAAAGGAGAAAGCAGTAGGGCTTTTCAAGCGATGTTCTACCTCACTGACTATTAAAGACTTTGTCTCTTTCTCATCACAGGAGAATGATACAGGACTCTATCTTCTCTACTCCACACCATCGTGTTATGTCTCCAACCTGAACGAAGCCAACAAGACGTGGACGACTAAGAGCCAGGACTTCATGCCGTACGGCGATGCTCCCCACAACTTCTGGAGCGGGTACTTTGTCAGCAGGCCAGCCATCAAGGGCTATGTGAGGGAGTCTAACAACCTTCTCCAGGTATGATTATTACTGATGTCATGTCGTGATAGTCTGTTGGTGGCAAAAGGCGACGATTGAGTGACAATAGTTTAGTGCGCAAGTTGGCCACTTCTTATAATGGTGCTGTGAATTATAAAAATGTTGAAAGTGATGTAAGCAGTGCTTTGTGTTGGGAAAGGATGTGATAGTGTAGTTAATGTAGTACACAGTTTTGAAGAATGATGTCCTTAATATGGTGCCACTGATGATGTCATTCATGGAAATATCACAAAATCCAATGTTTATGAATGATTTCAGAAGTGCCCAGATAGATTGTGATTACAGGTACTGCATTCACTGCCAGCATGCTCATAGTAACTTTAAATCAGACTTTTACCTGTCTATACGAAACTTTCTTATGGATATTTTAATTAACTTGTCAACTGCTGTATTTTTCACATCTTGTTTTCTTTTCCTGACACATATCATCAGGTCTGCAAACAGCTGGAAGTCTTCACTGGTCCAAGTAGCTTCAGAAAATCAGGAGTAACTTCAGAAAGATTAAGTAAGTTTTCACTGGTACAGCTGGCAAGTCTACCTGATTCTACAGGAGGCTTCCTGAAAACTGAAATTTCTCCTCATGTCCTGACAATAAACACCAGAAGTTTCACTGATTTAGGTATAATTTTGACTTTGACTAAGCCTATTTCACACTTATTTTAGTCTATGGTCTAAATTTAAACCACCTTCGTGAATTCGGACTATTGAGTTTGCGTGTGAAACACAATTATCTTTCCGGGTTGCTCTTTGGAATCTGCCCGAGGTTGATGTGGGAATATTGGTAGCCCTGCACTCAGGTTTGGTTCTGCTTTGGTAGTCATATGGCCACCTGTTTCTCTCTCCTTCTCTCCCTCTCACCCTTTCCCTTTGTCATGTGCAGTGTTACCCCCACAGATTTCAGTAGCATAATTTCACAACTGTGATGTTGTGAAGGCCTGCATTAAAGTTAAATATCACAACATTGATATGATTATAGATTTACACATCGTGCTAAATGACTTACCATGACTATTTGCAGCAGACATCTGCATAAGTACAGTCTTCAATCGATTATACTGAGTATGTATTGGAACTATCGCAAATAACTTATTTTCAAATAGTTTTTGTCCATGCATAATATTTATGGAATCCTTGAGAAACTGTAAGAAGCCATTTTAGTTTTTGAACTGTGTAGAGTAACCTCTGGAAAAGTTTCATTTACTAGACCAGAGAGTGAAACACAGTTTGTTTTTTTGTTTTTATTATTTTCAGGGGAAGCTATGGCTGTTGCTCAACACCATGATGCTGTGACGTAAGTGTGTGTGTTTGCAGAGTTTGAGTTTTGTTTTTATGCCTCCGCCAACGAAGTGGCCAGAGGCATTATGTTTTCGGGTCGTCCATCCGTCCGTCCGTCCGTCCGTCCGTCCGTACGTCCATCCCGTTTTGTTTTTGTCGATATCTCAAGAACTGTGAGGTGGTTTTGCATCAAACTTGGTATGAGGGTATATCCTGGGGGGATAATACTTTGTTTGGATTTTAGGGTCACGGGGTCAAAGGTCAAAGGTCACTGTTATTTTGTGAAAAAAAGGTTGAAATTTCATGTTTTTCTCCATATCTCGCAAATGGTTCAAGGTATCTTCATGGAACTTAGTATATATATGCATGTACCGATGGGCAGTGATTATCTAGGGAAGTTGGGGGTCATGGGTCAAAGGTCAGGGGGTCAAAGGTCAAGGTCAACTCCTCAAAATATCACTACTTTCCTTTATTTATGCAATGCCTGAAGGATTTTTTTAAAACTTGATGTATGTATGTATAACCCAATATATATTCTGTGGGAAGTTTCTTGCCAAAAGGTCAAAGGTCAAAAGGTCAAGTGAAAGTGCTAAATTGCACTTCTTCCTCCATATCTCAAAAGTAACTCAAGGTATTATCATGAAACTTACATATTTATGCATGTTCTACCTAACAGTGATTCTCTTTGGAACTGTGAGGTCAAAAGTCAAAGGCCAGGTTTAGATAATACTATTTTACCATTTGATACTGAAATTATACTTTTTCTCAATACCTTGAAAATTACTCAATGCATAAACTTATAAAAGGGTCAAAAGTCAAGTAAAAATCATCAGTTCCCCCAAATACCTGCACTCTGACGTTTTAATCATTCATCCAATTGAACCTAGTTCTGGGAAAGTGAACATTCAGCACATTTGTGGCAAACCTGTCATTTTGATATTTTGCCAATTGTGTGAAACTGTCATCACACATTGTCAAGACATTGTACTATAGACCTATTAGGAGAACCATGCATTATGGCGGAGGCATACACCAGTCGCCGTAGCGACATTTCTAGTTTGTTTTTGTTTTTGTTTTAAGATCAAGTTAACATCATTCTGATGAACACTGATGAACACTGATGAATACAAGCATATGTTTCAAGCCATGATGTGTGATATCGATAACAATCAAGAGGGAGATGTAAAAATAAATTGAGTTAGTTGTATTGATGTAAGATGTTCTGATTGATGGTGGATGACCTTATCAATCAGAGGTGTGATCTACTGCTTTCAAACTGATTCACTCCACAAATTTGACAAGTGCTGTCAAAGTATGTATGTTTCCAAGGCTTTGTCAAGTCACTATTCATTTCATTTGATACTTTTATTATGCAATCACTACATTTTCACCATCTCGGGAACAATTAGAAGGTACATTATGCCTAACAGTTAGTAGTCCAGTTCATTTCTTGCCCAAAATTATAAGAATAAATATGGGCATATTATCATTTGGGTCTTCACCACTCAATCTGTTATTCATGACTATGATGGCAAGAATGAATGGATAGGACTTTACGGCAGCATTGAACCACCAATGATTGTCTGGACATTGCTCATACAGATGAGGAGTGTTTTCATATTAATTCAGCAATTCTCAGACAAGATACTTTTATGAAATTGGTAAAGAATAATGAGTTTCAATTCCATAATGGATGCACTGATCTGTTGCAATTCTTTCTTTTTCTATTGAATGTATTCAGGGGAACTGAAAAGCAGCATGTTGCTGATGACTACGCCAAGAGACTCTCCATCGGCAGAGTAGATTGCCAGGTTGGTATATGCTTAAATGATCTCGAAACTAATTAATACTTAGTGATGGAAATCTCATGTTAACCCTTCAAAGCACAAAGGAGAATTATATGTGGTGATATACTTTGTGTTATGATAACAGATCATGTAGTGAAATAGTTAAGCATAGATTGGCTGCACACAATATCATAGCTGTTTGTATTTGAAGGGAAGTTCATATTTATCAGGACTTGCTCATCACACATCATTGACCTTTGCTCTTATCCTGTTCATAGTAGATCAATTCACATATCGAACACTCTTCTCCAGACATAATGACTTGTTCTTTCGTATGTGAAAGTGTCTGTCAGAACATCAGGCTTATCATGGCCATCATCATGACCAACAAATGATACAGCAATAAGTTTTTTGTGATGTTAGAGTATCATTATTATCACGTGTGGGGTTCAGTCAGGAATTGGATGCTCTCCCTCAATGTATAAGTTATCTGGTCTATCATGAAAGCCTGCTAGGATCATCAAGCAGCCAATGTCTGATTTCTAAATTTTCATAGTTTTCAGACTTTATCTTTACAATCATACATAATTAGCTTCACTTTCTTTAGAACAACTGGATAGTAAAAAATGGTATAAAAGCTTACCACTAGAAATTGTTTGGTGAAAATCAGCCGTGAAGTATGGCTGTAGTCAATGATGATATGCTGGAGAAGGGGCATTGAAACACATCAGTTTGATTTAAAAAATGTGAAAATCTTCTGTATTTAGAAACATTCTGAGACTTAGAAAATTGGATAGGAACTGGGTGAGATGTCAGATTTTGAGATTTTTCAAATGAATTCACTTTTTTATTTCTTGATCATATATAAGATCAATTTGCAATTCTCGGTTTTGACATTATCTAACTCTAAAGGGTAACAAAGCAATGGACCTTGAATGGGAAAACAAACACTCACCAAAGATTTCATGCCAACATGCATTTCTTTTTCTTTCTCAAGACTCTGATCAGTGAGGCGATATCAGCAGATGTCAGCCAAAAGTTTAGCTACCATCTCCAGGATTCTTCTGACCATTGTGACTACGCCAACATCAGTATCTGTTCTGCCTCGGAATCACTGAGCCAGGTAACATGGTAGTCTTCTGATTCATGGAGCTCCAGTGTCTAAAAACTTAAATATGGTATTGATTCTGAAGTCTGTTGCATTTCTCCTGTCTTCATTTCCTTGTTAGGAATTCATTTGCTGTGGATTTGCTGTGTGAATTATTTTTTGTAGAATGTCTGGCCAAGAGTGTTATCTTATGCATTGAATGTTTTGGCAACCAAGCATAATATGCAGTACTATAAACCCTAATGGATTGCAAATTTCAATGGAATAATTTTACAGGGAGTATTTTTTCGTCAAATCATTGTTTTTAGGAAGATGTAACATGCTGTCTTGCTTTTGTTTTTGTTTTTTCCATCAGTTTGTGGTTGTTGTGTACAACCCTATAGCCCGGTCAGTGACCTGGCCTGTTCGTCTTCCGGTCAACCATGCAACATACACTGTGGTGGGGCCTGATGGCAAATCTGTACCCAACCAGGTTAGTCACAAAAAGCAAAAGCAAAAACACAAAAGCAAAAACAGAATGAAGCACCGTCATGCATACATGGTCTCAAGAGAACAGATGTACATAATTGCGGTATAGCATGAATGTTACCGTGTAATCATATGTCATTCAAGCAATTAATTTGCCACTTGCTTGTCGTTGATATTCTAATTGTGTATGAATTTCATGCAATACTTTTGGTACTTGATTTACAAATATAAAAGTAATTCACTCTGAAGAGACTAGTTCTTGCTATAAGGGTTAACCCATTGAGGACGGACTGATTTTGCTACAACACGCATTATTTCCCATAGACACCTGCCCGAATATACTCGGGACTCGTCCTCAGTGGGTGAAGGAGGTACCTAGCTGCCCCTGTTTTGTTACGCAGCTTTCATAGTGTAAATCTAGTTTGTTATGGCAGCCAAAAATTAGGTTTTGAGAACTCGTATTCCATATTATCACATGAATATGATATTTGGAGATGAGGTCTTGGAAATAATAACAAGGTAGGTGACTTTTCCCACTGAAAGTAATCTGATGTTTTTACTAGGCTTTGTTTAAAAAAAAAATCAATATTTCTAGACATGCTTACAGTTATGCCATACAAATACAGCAGTTTTTATCATATCATTTAGAAATGAAAAGTGCATCTTTTAGAAATTGAAATTGAAGATTGAAATTGAAGAACAGTATTCATTACACCTTTACAACATACATTTTCAGCACAGCATAATGTATAACCAATGTGGTGTGCGTTTATAATGTGCCTGAACATAAAATGTAATCAGCAATATAAACCTATTGACTCAGTTACACTTGAGCATGCATTATTCTCAAGTGGTAGCAAGTGCATCATCTTATGAAAAATATAAGAATTTTTGTTTGTTTTGTGCATTTTGTCAACCTCAAGATTCAAGATGTGACAGCCAGTACTAAGAGTGTCAGACGGGACAGGGGTAATGCCACCAAGGAGCTTGTCTTCCTTGCTACGGTGCCACCAGTCGGCTATAGCATGTACCGAGTCACTGCTGCCTCCAACAGTAAGCACATATCTGTTATGGAAAAATCAATTATTATATGATGTCAGCTTAAAAAGCAGGAAGGAGACAGAAAAATAGACATACAGGAACTCAAATGTCAATGTCCATGTGTAGCTCTAATGTGACCATATGTGACCGGCGACAACGGTTTCAGGCAGAAGTCGGGAATTTTGAAAATTCATTTTTTCACTGAATCTCATTGCCCATTTCCTAAGCTTTGCATTGATATAAAACACTTGTATTCTTCGGCACCGTAAGTGGGCATAGAAAGAGAAATAAAATGCACTTTTTAAGTTGTTAGCCTGACAAAATTGCGAGAAAACAGGCTTTGAAGATTCACCTCTTTCTCAAAGACAATGTCCGAGCGGCGATGCGAGGGGAGAATCACCCATCCGTACGATGGTGCCAATCGATGTTTAAGCTCCGCCTCTAGCAATCACATCGCCTCCTGATTGGCTCACTGAGAGAGTCAAATTTCCCGGGCACCTTCCTCGGAGCTCAGCGTATGGAGCCGATAAACAATGCATTTCGCTCGGGTTTGTTTACCAGTACGTCTTTCAAGATGGCGAATACGATAACTGCACATATGGTGTACATGTACAATGTACATGACTGTGTAATACTATGGTGCACGCATTACGCAATGGCATCCACATGCCATGGCCGTGTGCGCGTAACAGGAGCGGTGACGAATCCACACATTTACAAATCGCGTTTTCATCGTGGTGCCTTTTGAAAGCAGAAAATTGCTAGTGCTGGCACTGGCAAGGGTCACGCTTCCTGTTTGTTTTGCCTTTACAAGACAGGCATATGTTGCTTTGTTTGGTGGTGCTCATTGAATTAAAACAAACAAACAAACAAACACGACTCGTTAGTTTGGTGCGATCTTGACGTGTAGTATTTGAATATAATTGGTCACATGTGACCGCTCCTTTCCTCTCATCTACCTTCCATTGAGTCAGTCTGCTGCTGTCATAATTTTTACTACATGTACAAGTAGACAAATTTGAGAATATTTAGTTTTCTTTTCACACGATTATGTCATGCTACATGATTTTTGTTTCACTTCCGTTGTCGAACATTGCGGTAGAATAGTTTGGATAGAAAGCCAAACGAAGAGCGCGCACTACAGAGCGAGCGTATAAAACCACTATAGCAAGAACAATGGAGCATGTAATCGTGCACGCGTGGACAAAGCATTCCCCAAACGCATGCAACTGGTGTGTCCGAAAGCCAAATTATGTAAATGTATGCGACGCACCAGCCAATCGCGTGTGAGACCCTGCGCCGTAGCAACGCTGAAGATATTGGCGCGGCGTTCGAAGGAAGCTCGAAACTGACGATTGCGATCCAACATAGGGTGCTTAAAATTCCATTTTCGATAGGAAAAACTTAGTCTTATGCTATGAAATTTAGTGTAGATGTAGAAAAAATATCAAAGATTTGATTTCTGCAAAAAACCTAAATCGACAAAAATAATGGTCAAAATCTTTGTACCCCGCCTAGGAGGGAATTTGCTCTTGCGACTTTTGCCTGAAACCGTTGTCGTGGGTCACATATGTTTTTTTTTTTTTTTTTACCTTTATTTCATTTAAATGGAGTTGAGATTGGACTCAAAACTTTGTTTGCCATTTAATTTGTATGATTTTAGTCATACTTTAATGATAATATTTCTTGCTACTGTTTTGTTATGTACAACTTATCAGTACAGTGTAAAACTTCAATTGTATGTATTATGTTTTATGATGTAAATCAATGGTTATATGTGTGTCTTTGATACCTAGGGTGCTAATACCAAGTTTATAGAAAAATTTGTGTCATGCAACTACTGTGCTGAAATAATTCTGAAGCACTGAAGTTAGTCTCAAGGAATTGAATGAAGTGTTATTACTGTTATAAGCTTCTGTCTTCAGCCATATACATTTTTATTTTGTAATGTTTTCTATGTGCTCTACCTGTCATCATGAATGTTATAATTTTCCTATTTTTTATCAATTTCTTGGTCCTGTGGTTAGACTTGCTGAATCGATTGATGGCAGCAAAGAGGAGCCAGCCGGTCCAGATGTCAAATGCCATTGGTCAGGATGCTTCCATCGGTAATGAGGTGAGGTTTAGATATCAGTCTGACATTTCTCTAGCTTTATGACAGAAAATTTGATGAGCTGCACATCTTGGGTTAGGACCCTTTCCTCCCACTCCCCGGCACATACACATACACAATTTCTGCTGAGTTAGGCTCCAATACCATGAATTTCACACAACTCAACTGCTTGTACTTGAACTTTTTACCCCATGGTGCATGATGTCAAGATATAGTTATATATCTTAGACACTCTTGGAAGATTGATACAAATTGTCCTGCAATGAACACTGTGCGAGTTCTATTTTTAAATTTTTTTTATTAGTAGCTATTTAATCTTGTATGATATATTACAATATTTCTATATTTTTATCATATTTCATTTGTAATGACTCCTCTTTTGCAGTTTTTGCAACTCAACTTTGATGGCACCACTGGCCTCCTGAAGTCGATGACAGACCTGGTGTCCAGCAACACGATCCTGGTGAACCAATCTTTCTTCTGGTACAACTCCAGTACGGGCAACAGTGTCTCCATCCAGCCATCCGGGGCTTACATCTTCCGTCCGAACCAGAGCGACCCGTTCCCGCTCTTTGACGGCAAGTCGGTGCAACTCAAAGTGGTCACAGTAAGTTTTGGTCCCGGCATTCATGTGCTTCATGCTTTTATATGTTTGTGTCTGTGTATGTACAGATGGAAAACAAGCTTGTAGAAAACTGACAAAGAAGGGAGGGGAAGGACAAAAAGAAAAAAAAGAAGGAGAGATGCTGACTGTTTCTTTTTTTTTTTTTTGCAGTATCTTGCATTATGCTTTTCAATAATTATGCTGGTTTCATGGATCATACTGTTTTTCCCCAAATTATATTACACACATGTCTATTGCTGACGAGGTGAAAATATGGTTTTCCATCATAGATATGTGTTTACAATATTCTGAAAATGAAGGAATGTTGTTAAAAAGGTTGGCATCCCTGAAAAATGAATAGGGAAAGAAAGGAAAAAAAAGAGAAGCTAGGTTGAGGAAAAGTTAAACGTTTTTCTTCTGGGATAGATGAGGAAGACATTTCATGTGAATTTTCAGCTGTCATTCAGTGTTCATGATAATGGTGACGAATTTGTACCTTGATGTGATTTTTTTTTCTCTCTCTCTCTGTAATGGAAAGATTAACAAGGGATTCATGTTAGGGGGAAGACTGTTGTGCACAAGTAATTTGATTTCTGCCGATGCTGTCTTACGTCACGTTTATAAACAAAGATGTAGGTCTATCACTGCGTTTTGTGATCTGATGATACGCAGCAAGGAAGATTGCTTTCACATGATTGTCTTATTTCTGGTTGCCAGGGTGATGTGGTGCAGGAGGTCCAGCAGCAGTTCACACCTTGGCTCAGTCAAGTGGTTAGAGTCTACAAGGGGCTGCAGAGGGCTGAGTTTGAGTGGACAGTGGGACCAATTCCAGTCAGGTAGGCCTTGGCATCTCATGCCATTTATAGTTGTTGGTTGTTTTTTTCTTTAAAGACTTGTAGCTATTTCCAGAAATTTTCTGTTGTCCAAGATTAAAACACTTATCAAGAGTTAGGTAGATAAAGGCATACTTTAGTGTATGAGGAATGCTCAATTTTAGCTCAGAATCTCCCCTTTCATAATTTGATTTTATGTCTCAAATTCTATCTTTGACATCCCTCTTTTGATCTGGTGATTGAAGGGCAAATAATAACATTTCATGACATAAGTTACACATACAAATGTAATTGAACGAATGAGTCCATTCCTGTTAATGTACCAACATTCTATTTTTGCCAATCAGCATGACCACAAGTGTTCATCGTTTGCTGAGCCCTGTAGGAAGCACATCCTGGAAGAAGTGTTAGTTAAAACTGGTTATGTAACTTCCCCATATCCTGCAGTATCGCAGTTATCTCTTTGGTTGGACTTTGTATCTTTTCACCCGAGTGGCAGTTTATGTGGCAACTGTATAATTTAATGACCAAGATTTGTCGTCTTGTTAAGTCTTGGTAAGCATTTATTGCCAATTCTTCCCATATTTGTTTTTTTGTTTGTTTTTGAGGGAGATTGGAGAACTCTTAATGTACCCATGCCTGTGAAATAGCCAGGCACATAGCTGCTGACTGCACAGGAAAATTGAGGGTGAAAGACTTCCCTCATAGTTTGCCATTTACAATAATGCACCATTGTAATTGTAATGCTAACGCATGTCTTCATTTCAGTGTGAATTGTTTTCTATGTTCCATGTTCTCCCCCCACCCCCCCCCCCAACCTTCCCCTCCCTGCTGCAGTGATGGACTTGGGAAGGAGATTATCACCCGGTTTGACACCAACATCCAGTCAGGAAAGACTTTCTCCACCGACTCAAATGGCAGACAGATTCTTGAAAGGATGTAAGACATAGTTATGTGCAATGAAAATTATTCAAGCACATTCAGTGTGTACTAATGTTTTCTACACAGTGTGAATATTCACTGTAAAGGTTACACCCAGCATTCAGGATTCAGATCTAGAATATGAATGTGGTCATGACATTTTTTTTTTCTATCTCATTTGTGGAGGCATGCATGAAGTGGTGGTTTATGTTTTTCTTAGATTTTTTAAACTGTCTATTCATTCCAAATTCTTATTTTGGCAGTGATTGCAGATGTCAGAAGGTTTTGAGATATTTCAGCCTTACGTGGTCCAAAGATTTGTGTAGACAGAAAATTTTTTTTTTTATATTTCGACATTCATGTGCAGAGATCTTTGATTGTTATTGTTATATCAACAGAAACAGAAAACCCTTTTCAGTGAAATGCAAGTTAATGACACTTCATATACTTCAGTGGAAAAAGTTAGTGCTGTATGCTGGCTGTCTACTCTGAAAGACAAGCAAATGTTCAAAAGGTTTTGTATCTTTCTTTTTTTCTGAACAGCTTGGATCAGCGAGAGGATTATGAATACAACAACAGTGAGCCAGTGGCAGGCAACTACTACCCCATCAACAGCAGGATCTTCATCAAGGTGTGTTAATATCAATATCTTTCTTCCCTCACAGAAATCACTGATTTGTGGCATATTTTGTCCACTCAAAGCCACTCAAGGCCACTCAAGCCCCTTTTGCCTATTTACCCAACAATAATGTACAGGAATTTTGCCTTGGAAATATTCTCGCACAGGCCAAGTCAGTGCTCATTAATGTGTGATTGTTATGCCTGTAGTCCATAATTTACTTTTATTCTTTCTATTCAGACATCTACCACAGACTTGATGTCTTAAAAGATGTCTAGATGAATTCAACAGGTGAATTAGTCCTCATCATTCATGTATCAAGCTATTGTTGCCTTATTGGGTCGTAGCCACATACACATGCTCTCAAGACACCTCATCATATTTGGGTAAATTATAAATATGGGCTGTATGCAATGACGTAGGCTAATTTCATGAGCTTTCAAAATATTTGATGAACAAACTCAGGGGGCGGTTAAGATACTGTACCTCCATCATAGTAGGTTTACTAGTAAGAAAATTTTTGAAGTGGTTAAAAGAAGCTTATTAAAAAAAGAAATGGTGTGTAGACCAGTTTTTGTCTCAAATTGGTTCTTTGTTCTAAAATTTGTATTTGCTTTGTTTCTTCCACAAATGTATGATGTTATTCATTTTTTGTGTCTTTTATCACAAATATGGCTGCAGGACAACTCATCCCAGTTCACAGTTTTGACTGACAGGTCTCAAGGAGGAAGCAGTCTCAGGTCTGGATCTGTTGAGGTCATGGTAAGATCCTGTTTCTCATCTGTAATGATAGCTGGCATGGGAGGGAACAGACAATAATTATGATTCAAAGTGATTATTTTGGTTCAGTCATGCAATAAACAAGAAATGTTGGATTGTTTGAATGCCAGCTAGTGTTGTTTTAAAGTTTGTACGGTGATGGAAATGAGGAAGAGAGGTCCTCCTTGGAAGGACTGTTGTTTGGAGAAAGAAAATCCCTAGAATGAGGAGTTCCTGGAATGGAGTAGGAAGGCCACGTAGGGATAGTGAAAGGAATGCTAGTGGTGATATACAGTGGACTCCAGTTGTAACGAAGTCCTTGGAACTGGGAGTTTCTTTCGTTATATCAAAATTTCATTATAACCAAGCAAATAAACTATAAAAAAGACATAGTGTGGGTAATTTTGCAGCCTAAATTTTTATTTCGTTGTAATCGGAATTTCGTTCTAACCGTGTTCATTGTAACGGAAGTGCACTATATCAAGAAACGAAGTAAATTTGTTCTCTTGCACTTTGTTTTGTGATACATTGGGATACATTTTGCTATTTCCTCGCTTTCCAAAGTCCTGGTATGCGTGACTCTTTTGCACTGACAGATCCATCGCAGGGTTCTCAAAGATGACAACCGAGGCGTGGGCGAGCCTCTGAATGAGACTGGTCAGTTTGGGGATGGTCTCATGGTCCGTGGAAGTCATTATGTGGTCCTGTCCACCCCAAAGAAGGCTACCTTCCTTCAACGCACTCTGGGAGAGGAAATATATATGAGACCTTACTTTTACATCACCTCGGCAAACGAGACCAATGTCAGTGCTAATGTGAGTCCAATGGTATTTGCTTAGCTTTATCAACAACTTGGGTTTTATTCAAAGAGATGTAAGTGTGAAAAAAAAGAATACCCATCACCATTGAAAAAATTAAGATTCCACTGTTAGGTTGCAGTATTATGTGTCAATTCATCAGCCAGGGCAATCACAAGCCCTCAACTTACTGACACAGTATATGAAATTTCTGCAAACCAGAGAAATGTAGCGTAGGCTTGAGTTAATTTGCAGATTAATCTGAAATGGAACCTCTAAATATGTGTTTGGTTCGCTCTCTCTACTGAAAATATAAGGCAGTGATTACATTTTTCTAGCCATGCCAACAGCAAATGACTTCCAAATCTACTATTTGCATTATTCATGCTGTAATGGTTGAGTTGACTTGAAGATCGATACAAAATCACACTTGTTTTCTTGCAGTCAGTAAACAGACATTGCTAATGCCTATTGATTTCTCCAGATCAAATTACATGTATAATTTATTTCCTAGTTTAGGTGATAAAGTAGCATTTGTGATGTATTTGTTACCCCAATAAGACATACCTTGCTGAAGTCAACGATTGTTATTCATCATAAGCTTCTAATTAAGTCTGGCGCTTAGCAAGCAGCATCTAAGCACTTCCTGAAAAACTTCAGTGGGCACTTTAGATGATTGCCATGATGGAAATGTCTACAATGAGATATTCCATTTGCAATGAGATACCATGCCCCTGTGGTTGGCATAGAGAAATTACAAATAACAGACTTCCATTTTAATAATTTTTATGTCTTTTATTTTAGCATTGAAAACAGAAAACAAATTTTCTGCATACAATTTTTAAGAAAGGGGAAGTAATGAGCATGCTTGCTCATTGATGTAGTTTCATAATCATTTTCTTTTGTCTCTCTTTCTCTCTCTCTCTCAGGCATCGTATGTGACCACTACCCTACCTGACAATGTCCACCTCTTGACCCTTGAGCAGCTGACCCCCAACGTCATCCTCCTACGTCTGGAGCACCAGTTTGAGAATGGAGAGGACGCAGTCTTCTCCAAATCTGTAACTGTCTCTCTCAAGGTTAGCCCTACAAACCACCTTCTCACAACAGCCTTTACTCTGCTTTGTTCACCGATCATGTATTGTTGTGAGCTCTGTACACAAATGTATGGGCAATGGACGATGGTAAGATGGCGGTAAATTGGCTTCAAAGTGATTGGCCAGTGAGATATCCAGACTCTTCCAGTAGAGGATCAGTGGTCAAAATGCTGCAAGTTTAGTGGTAGCTTCGAGGTATGAGTGTGTATAGAGGTATAGGGATGGTACAGTTCTTTTTTTAGATTTTTATCATATATTCATTGGATTCCTCTTATATGATATGTTTTTAAACATTTCATGAAGTGGTTTCTAAGTATCTCACAAAAAGTTTAAAAGCTGAATCTTCACCTCAACCAATACTATTTTTTATAATTTGGTCCTATGCTCTCCTGTTTGATAAGGCACATATGCCTACTCGCACCTTGCATCAAATTTTTGTCCCTTTTGTGGCAATGCTGACAAAGGTTTTTAATATGTGCAGTTGAGCTTAACATAGTTTGCAATTTTGGTGAAGACATCACAAGTGTTGTAAATGTGTTTTGAGATCTTTCAGCAAGAATTCTCAATACACACCTGGATGTGGGTGTCAAAGCTGGGTGCTATGTACATCATTTCATGGCATTGTTTGAAGCCATTTTGTTTCCTTCTGCTCTTGTCCATGCAGGATATGTTCACGCCATTCGCCATCGCAGACATCCAGGAACTCTCTCTGGCCGCCAATCAGCTCCTGAAGAGTGTCGATCGTCTCCAGTGGACAATAGAGGGCAGCACAACAACCACCCCGCAAGGTAACATCTGTTGTCTATTCTGCCCATATGGCACCATGGTACTCAGTGTATAGGAAATCTTGGCAGAGCATGCTTGGCTTTAGACAGGCTTGAACATCCTTCAAATGTTTATGCCTCCATTTTTATTCAAATTTTCTTATTCTTTGAATAATCTGATTCATGATGCGTCTGTTTTCACCAATCACAATTTCTTGGATGAACGTTGACGAATGGACTATGAGATTCCACAGATGACTCTGGGATATCAGAGTCCATTGAGAAGAAAATTGGGAGGGAATCGTTACTCATTTTGAGAATATATAGGGCCTACAATGCAGCCAAAATATGATGGAATGGAAGTTAAGTCAGTGACGGTACTACTATTATGATAATCCTAAGTCATTATAAAATGAATTGAGATATTAGAACAGGAACATTATAAATTAATCTTCAACTTATCATGGATGACCTATTCCTGTTCATTTAGCTTGAGAGGCAAGTTGGCACCCCCCCCCCAAAAAAAAAAAAATAATAATGACAATGTTTCAAATCAATCTGAGATGGTGATTCAATATGTCACCAGTCACATTTAGTGACCTAACTATGCTTTAAAGTCAAATGGCATTTTGTCTACTTGAGTGAAAAGTCAAGCTGACATTTTGAAGTATGCTGAAATGGAGTATTTATAATTACTTTTGGACTATTGCAGCTTTCAAGCCCATCCCAGTCACTGCGCCAGACTACAACGTGACGCTGAACCCGATGGACATCCGCACATTCAATGTGACCATCCAGAGACACTGAACACAAGCCCCGCCCCCGTTTCCATGGAGTGAGCAAGCATTGACGTTCTGATGTTTGTACATGATGGATAAGATGCTGATACGTACCATTATTCCGTGGTTACCAACGCTTTGAGAGCTGATACTATTTATAATCACTATCATGATTTTTGTCTTCCAAGACACCAAATTGCAGAAATGAATGTATTATATATTACAGTTGTATTATGTATTAACACTCAGATTGGTGGGAAATTACACACAGATAATTTGTGAAAGAACTGGAAAGATGAAGGTAATAGTTTCAATGATAATATTAAAATGTTAGAAGTGTGACCTCATGCACAATCAATCAAATGAGACACTAAAGTAGTACCTTTAAAATATTGTTTTTAGCATGTTAAAGACTCAATGTGGTAAAAGAGTCTGAGCATATCAGGAAAGGATATACTTTAGTAAATAAAGCAAACATCAAATTTAGACTGAAATGTGTTTCATAGTCGGGTATCAGCAGACCCCTCATGTTTACACGATGAGGGGACTTTTCTTTTCTCTTTTCTTTTCTTTTCTTTTTTAAAGTCTTATTCATTCTGAAATATAAAAACACAATGATGCAATTTACCTACATGTACCCTCTTACATTGTTTGTGTCCATGTGACCAAGCTGTTCATGTCCCAGTATACGGTGCATGGTTGTGTACATTTTTCGCAAAGGTTGAAAAAAAATAGAAACATGAGTTGCATTTGGGTGTTGGTATACCCAAGAAATTGATCTTTTTTGTTGGATGTGTGTTGTGCTTGTTAATTTTACTTTTGTGGGCATTGACAAGCATTCTTGAATAGTATCATTGAAAAGAGCAGTACAATTGAACGGTCTGATGAAGTTATGCACATGATATTCAACGCACAGGCAAAGAAGTACATGTATTTACCATTCCATACTATTAGGAGTATAGGTCAGCATGACAGAATAGAGCAAAATTATCAAGATGCTTTAATACTGTGGTGTTGTCAATGTCTGTGATGTTAAGTGAAGCAATTTTTTTTTTCATTTGGATTTTCTTCTTGGCATGACAATACAGTGACTTCATCAATGATTACCATTGCTGAGGAGTATGGCAAGATGTTTACAAGACACATGCTTATTATATATAAAATGTCTTAGGTTGAGAAGAGTCTGTGGAAGGGAGTGATGAATTCATCAAGCTTTGCCGTGCAATAAGGTAACATTTGGATCAGATTTCAAACCTGTGATCTAAATGCCTTGATATATTTTGAATGTTTGGTATGTTGTAAGAAGAAGATTGCTTGTTTTCTATGGAGAAAGAAGTGTAGAGTGGTTACAAAATCACACTAAATTGTGACTGTTCTTGTTATCAAATGACATGCAGTACATAGGTGTATTTTTCTACGGTGTATGTTCAGTATTGAGAAATTTGACTTTCTTTCCATTATTAGTACTTTTGTATTGTAGAGCTTTGATCTCGCAAACAAGACACCTAATTACAACTATGTGAAAAATTAAAAAATTGTTTGAATATAGAATTTGAATTTATAAGTCTTGATGTATAATTAGCCTGCATTAATACAGACAACCTTACAGGAATTTGTGTGACATTGTATGTCAGTTACGGAGTTTAGTCAGTGTTTGTTTGTTTGTTTGTTTGTGTGCTTTTATTTCTGCATTCAATCAGATGCAATTTGAATGCAAACTTCAATAAGTACAAAGACAAAGAATAACAATTGCAGTGAAATAAATCGATAACAGTACATAAATAGATACACATAGGTGATTGCATTGAGCAATGTAGATACACAGAAACATAAAATAAGATATACAATATTTTTCAGTAAACAACAGAGATCATTGAATGCAGGAGACCACCATCATAAGCGATTAAGCTTGAAATGGATGGAGGCCTCATTTTAGTCAATGTTCAGTTGATCATGCCCCAAATCAATGTTTTTTCATGTCTTTGACATAAATATCACTTCACTCCACCTGTGTTAGGCCTATTTTTTTATCCTAGCAGCTTTACTAGATGTTGCCGATAGATAAGTGCATTTTATGAAGGAATCCTCTGTACCATAGTTTAAAGCCTAAACACATGTGAATACTTCTGGTCTCGCCTCCAATTTAGCTGGTAAACAGCACCTTCAGGGATTATATCATCAAGGTCAAGGTACTAGGTGGTCCATAATCACCGTCGTGGTATGTATTCTTACGGGGTCATTGAATGTACAATCATAGCAGCTCTATTAACAATAGAGTAACTGATATGATGTCATTGTTATTGTTTATGTTATTAAAGTGAACATAAATATGTTTACTACTGTGCGATATTTTGTAAATGTATCATTTGGTACCTACTGCGTGTCTCACTTTATGAAATGGCCTGCCATCACATTGTTTTATGGTTAGCATGCACATTTCATGATTTTTTTCTCTTTTCCCTACTTTCCCTCTGTAATGTTTTTAAAGGGATAGTACAGTATTGGTGGAGATGAGAATTGGGCTTTTAACTTTTTGCGAGATACCAAGAAAACACTTATGACATAGTACAGAGGATACCATTTTAAGAGGAATTCAAAGTTTATTTGATGAAAATCGGGTTTGGACTGACTGAAACATCCAAAAACAAAGTGAAACAAAGCGATCGTAATAAAGTGTGGGTCCCACACTTTATTAGAATCGCTCTTTTTTGGATATCTCAGCCATTTCAGAACCAATTTTCATCAAATAAACGTTGAATTCCTCAAAGAATTACATGCTCTTTCAAATTTCATAAGAGGTTTCTCATCATCTCACTAAAAATGTTAGAAACCTGAAATTAGGTCTCAACCAAAACTATACGATCCCTTTAAGCAGTGTCATCTTTCAATTACATCTATCTACTGATATTATACTGTCTCGTGTAATAATTTTGTTCACAATGACCAAGAGTGATATAATTTAATCTGTTTCACTGTTGATATCCGATGGACAATAAATGAATTGTATGTGAGCAAGAAATACAAGAACTGTTAGTGTGATGTGTGTACAGTGTATGTCATTTTGAGTTTCACTCACAAACATGTACATTCTCTTTGGATGAGAATCCTATCGGCAGTTTTGTTTGTTCTAGATATGATAAGCGCTTAACCCGTTGGGGACAAGTCCCGAGTATACTCGGGCAGGTGTCTATGGGAAATGCGTGTTGTAGCAAAATGAAACCGTCCTCAACGGGTTAATTGTGTCAGTAGATTCATCCTAATCATGGAGCCAGTTGCCACCCTTTCTTAGCCGAGGCTTCGTAAAGTTTTATTGCAAAAACATGATACCATGATACTCATTACGATATTGGTGTGTAATGGGACCTTTCAGAAATTATACCGACAGATGATTTAGATAGCTTGTTTTTCATTCCTCGGGTAAAATGTCCATGAGCCTCATCAAATACAGTGTACTGTATGTATAATTACCACTTCAATAACATAATCATTCAAATCATGTGTAGTTTGTACTATTTTTCCTTTCCCGATAACTACAACACAGCTCGCCCATCATTGCAAAACAACAACAGCAACAACAACAACAGCAACAACATCAACATCAACATCAACAACATCAACAACATCAACAACATCATCATCAACAACAACAACGACAAAAAAAAACCAAACAAAAAAAAAAAAACTAATGCATGCAAACTGTACCTGGTAATCCGAGCATTTGATAGTACTCGGTAGAAGCATCTGAGTAAGAATGTTTACAAATGTACTCAAATTTATGAAACCATTTCCCTCAGGTGCTCCTAACATTCTATTCCATTGACCTGTGCACGCCTAGCTAATTTCGTATAAACTTAGAATCCAGTTCACATATTTTAGTTGTTGCTACATCAGGCAAGCCTTTAGCAAACTAACTAGGAATTAGGAAGAGCCTACAGGGTATGCATGAGATTTAAAACATTTAGCAAACAAATCTGATGAGAAGATTACTCCTATGTCAAATTAGGGAAGGGGCGGGGGTGATGAGTCAGGGGCGGATCCAGGAATTCTGTGAAGGGGGGGGGGGGGCGTGACAAATATTTCTGGTGTCACTTCCGGGTTTCATTTCATTGTTTTTCTTTTTATTTCTTTTGTTTTAAACGAAAAATAAAGGGGGGCGTGCGCCGGTTGCGCCCCCATCTGGATCCGCCACTGTGAGTACATGTAAATGATGTAATATTCTGAATAAACCAGCCCATACACGTGTCGTGTGTGTCTAAATCAGTTTAATATACGGTTTCTCCACGCACTGTGTATCATACGGGAACATAGATTCATTATACATGTACATGTTTTAATAAAATGTTTACATATAAAATGTTCACGTATCGTATCTGCCGAAGTACATGTAGTATTGATACAATGTACAATGGATTGCTCTTTACTACTTTTAAGTTGATGCAATATAGTTGTAAAGCAATTTGAGTTGTACAATTATGAGCCTATGTAATGTGACACCACAAACAATAAAAAAAAAACTCTTATCATAATACAACATGTACACCACATTTATCACATGTAGTTTAACCCGTAAGTCAAGCAGTTTGCTGCAGTCGTAGTTCTAGACAGTTGGGGAAAAATCTTGGTATGTATTACAATGAGAGTCAATACTTCATGTTCGTGACATGTCCAGCAAATTGTTAAAAGTGTCATGTTTTCAGACGTAGTCACCTTTTATCAGATACGACTTTTTGTGTTGTCATTTATAGTAATCATTGCAAGTGGTGTACAAATAGAACTCTATCATCGGAAATCAAACAGGGCCCAATACCCTATATATTTTTGCATAGACCACGGATATGACAAAGCTTTTGTTCCTCAAAAATAAATAAAGAAAAAAAAGAGTTTTGATGTATTTACAATAGTTTTTCCTATCAGAGATATGAGATTAAGATTCTGGGAATGGATTTCGGCATCGCACTCGTCCATCAGCGAAACATCGACACACGAGATCTCCCTTCAAGAAGTTCACATTCACCTGTTAGAAGAAGACAAACGAAACAAATATTCCAACAATGAGATTGAACAGTAACAACAGTGCATTGATTTCATTGTGAATAATAGTGCGCAACTTAATGTGTAGATTTGCCAATTGCAAAGCAGCAGTGTTCATATTCGACATTTGCTGTCTGCTATAGTGTACCAAATTATTTGACGAGAGAAAAAAATTAGGGATAGTACTCCGCTATTATTTTTCCAGCTGAGCAAGGGAAGGTATATCCATGTAGCTCCATGGTATATCCATGGTATTGTGGGGGGCTTTATTGCCTGAAGTCAATGAAGTCCGCTTTATTATGTACCAGTACTACACTTGAAGAAAAAAAGATGTTCGTTGTTTGCCATTTGCTTACGATTTCGTTCCTTTTCAAGATTTTGAGCCGTTATACTTCATTTACCAGGTAACGTTTAATAAAACTAAAAAAAAAAAAAAAAGGAGTAACTCTTGATATTTAAGATATGAATAGACAAAGACGGAGTACAAGAAGAAAAATAATGCAAGCAGAAAAGACCATGAAGACAGAGACTTCATTGTAAAGAAATAGAGAGATGAGAAACGAAAGCTTACTGGAAAAACTTCGTCGTCGTAACTGCACTCGGTGACCTGACGTTTCCTTCGACAGACCCTCTTCTGCACACACACATCCGCGTAGCCATCCAGAATGTAACGCCCGCGAGGACACGCCCACCCGCTGACGCACATGCGCACACATGGGCGCATGCCGGATCGAGATTCTTTACGCACATCTGCGCAGGTGATTGACTGGCATGCCGATAGGCATTGGTTGAACTCGAGATCGTTACTGCTCGGGCATTGTTGCAGTGGGCGTGTCTTACGTACTAGACGGTCTAATATACGAAGAAAATAGACAAATGGGAAAAAAAAAAAACATGGGAAAGAAATGCAACAGCAAACGCATGCAGATAGTATTATTGGCAATGTTATAATTCTATTCAATATAGGATGAGAGAGAAAGAGAGAGAGAGAGAGAGAGGGGGGGGGGGGGACAGGCAGACGAAATTGTTAAAAAAGTACAAAAACCCTAATAGAAACTCTTTGAAAGCATATCATAGACGCATAAATGTTTGATATCACGTATACAAGCAATAAGATAATTACAGCTAAAATGGATATCTCCTTTTTTCCATCGAACAAACCACTCTGATGTTACATAATAATTTTGCCCATCCGTTTTGGTTGTTGGTTATCTATGTTTACGTTTGACTGCACGAGTTGCAGAGATTAAAGATAAAGTGGATGGTGACACCTTTTCACGATCGGTTGGATTCACTTTCAAGAAGCATACAGGACTAGGCATAATACTATTAATAGAAACTTCATGATTTAACCATGAGGAACACTGGAGTTATGATAGTAAAATAAGTAAGTTCAATAACAAACATGACAAAGATAGTGAAGAAGATAGAAGAAGGAATGTGAAATATAATATATCATTATGTCTTTCCAGTAAATTATTATGATATAATATGTATTATATATGGGTGTTTTGGTGTGTATATTCATATACATGTATCATATCTAACATTGAAGAAAGGGAGAGGTTGTAGATAGAGACATAAGTAGAGGAAAGATATTGATGGATGTAGGATTGAAAAAGGGACCTATACGTAAAGTACATGATATATTTGCTGCACTTCACAAGAATCCTCCTCTTACTGTTTGTAAGCTCAAACGATATCTATCAGCCACGCAAAAACTACGACATTAACATAAATGTATTTGATATGTGTGAGAACAAAATGTTTCATGTATAAGAATAACGCGCTTAGATATCCATTCAGATAAAACTTCTAAAGTTTTATGAGAACATTTATTCCTACGGTATATTCCCCGAAAGGTAAGAGTGCTCACTCCTAGTTATGATAAATATCATGAACTAATACGGCAGTAACTAACATAATAGAATAAACTGTGTGAGTAGGTTGCATTAATAGTCGAAATGATTGCAAATTTCTGTTCCATACCTTTCGCAGGCCTCTGCTGAGCTCCATTAACCAAAACGGCTAATACGAGGATGAACAGTAAGACATTGAGTATTCTCTTCATTGTAGTGATCTCCGGAGACAGTGTTTCAACTTTCTTTGCCCTTGTATTGGAGTTGCAAAAGCACAACAACACTACTAACACCCGACCGTGATTTGGTAACTGGTAAGTTGAGATCGCGGGGGGGGGGGGGGGGGGGGGGGAGGGGAGGAGCCGACGTAAGACCGGAAGTGGGTCTGTCAAGCCCGATAGATTAGGAGAATGGAAATCGTGTGTCGTACAAATTGTAGCCATACAAGAGATAGCCTACCTTTGGCCACTTAATTCAATCCTCTTTATCACTACTCGCTTATTGGGATCATATCCCGTTTACGAAAACGTTGGTGGTTGCATGCTCTTTGCCTATAGCAAAGAGAGAATGCAAATACAGTTGATCAATATAATTGTGCATTGGGCATTTAACGGAATGATAAGTCATCTTTTTTTTAATAGATCGGTGCATGGTTAGCCAGCTAGCTCTTTAGATAGATTATAGCTTGATTGATTGATTTATGGACAGACACATAGGAAGACACGCCAAAACAAATAGATCGATTAGAACAGATATCAAAACAGAAAAGATTAAGTGATGGGGTATGAGGTAAGACATTTTTGTACCTGATGATAAAGAAAAAAAGAAATGTATAAAAACTATGTCAAAACTGTGGAGTCATGGTACTGTAGTGATGGGTTTTCTCGTCAAAGAAATGTCAGCAATTGTGTACGCATACTAGTAAAGCTGCTTCAAGTACAGCAAAATCTACATTTGCTGGTTGAAGAGTTTTGTTTGAATTCCGATACATGTCCACAAATTGCTAGCTTCGGTAATGCATATTACGATATTGACTCTGCCTATACTTTTGAAGGCTTTTGTTCAAAGCAGCCACCCGATGCGAAAGGTAGTGACGCAACAAACGCTTCTTCCACTGAAGCAAAACAAGCCTTTGTCATGCATTTTTTCACCTTGTGCTAGACATGTCTGCCTTGTCTGAAATAGCTATGCCTGTCCATAGGTCCATAGACGCGTAGGGAGACATGAGTAGTTTGGGAGTCGTCTCAACGTTGATATTGATACACTGGGGTATGTCATCATTTTGTCACAGGTTATAATAATGTATGTCCTCAGCGTTTATTCAAAAGACTTTAGATATTGTTTGAACAGAAGCTAATCGTTGCTATAAACTACAATATACACTTCCCCGTCTGTATCTGTGAACGAGGATGCAGCATGAGGCAATTCAAAGCAAACACGCCAACAACAACAAAACAGCAACAAATGTGCGACGCTGTTTAGGGCTTTGGAATGTGCACATTCATTCCATACCGTTTGCTAGATCGGGAATCACGATTCACGCCCTTCGAGTTCCATGGGGGCACTCTGTGTGTCTTAACTACATTAATACTTTTCTTCACCTTTGCTGTCTTCACGCAACACACAAAATGGATCTCACTCGTACTCTGCTCGAGAAGTATAAGGTAAGTGACATTTTTGCGAAAATTGGAATCGAAATAGTCTCGTAATGTTACTACCCACACCCACTCACAGAGTAAAACACTAAATTTAAACCCAGCCTCAACCCCAACCAAATCCAAATACCCATGGACCGAGGATGATCTAAATATTCATCACCAAAATCCAAACCCGAAACTTATCCCTATCCCAGTTATTTACCGTAAATTTACAAGCTACTTGAGGCCGATGGGTGTTGCTGTGAATGCTTGCTTTCATCTTCACTTAAAATTGATTTAAATTTATTTCAATTCAAATGACTACATTTGCAAAGTATTATTAAATCAATCTTAACTAAATTCAGTTAATTGTGTGTTCTGGGTACTTCTTTACGAATGATTCATTTACCTGTCTCGTTCATTTTCGGAATCACCCTCGAATTTGTTTTAAATTTACCCGGAAGTGCCACACCTCCTTTTTCACGTAAAATTACGTTATAGAACTTAAGATAGAGATCGCATAGTGTGGCAGGGTTTAGCGCAAACCAGAAACAAACGTTTCTTATAGGAACGCATGAACTTTCCTGGCGCTGTGAGAAATTAGAATTCTGGAATGTGTGTCTGTATCAAACATTTCCTATTCGTTTTGCGTGCACCAAGTCATGCTAGCCTGGGCAAGCCCTGCATAGTCGGCAGTCACGCTGTGAGGTTGCCAGGACTAAATAGTGAGTAGAATGAATCAAATAAGACTTCACTTTACTTGTCATGTATTTAAATCAAATTCTATGTAGATTTGTTTCATGTTTCATGAAGACTTGTTCAGCTGTTAATTCACCTCCTCCAACTTAATATTTGCTGAAATTACTTTGTATTCCAGTCTTGTTATGACGGGTAATTCCGGGCAAGTTGTTCGGTTGTCCATAACAACCTTCAGTGGCATTCATGGTATGCACGCGTTTTGAATATGTTAGTGTTTGTACTCTTTCTTCGTCGAGCATTAGATAAGCTGTGTTCAGACGGAGGCAGTTTTGGTCGGAGTAACTTCGGAGGAAGGGTCGGAGGAAGCTTGGTCGAAGTAACTTCGGAGGATAGGTCGGAGTAGTCCCGTCTGAGCAAGATCGTGGTAACTTCCTCTGATCGGAGGAACTTACCACGACCTCTTCCTCCGAACGAGATACTCCTGAGTTTTCTCAGGAGTATCTCGCTACCACGACTAGCCGGTCGGAGTAAATTGCCCGTGCGGACAAGCCCTCGGAGTATCTATGAACTTACATGCCTTACGACCTAGTAAAACTTCCTGGGTCAAATCGCAATGTTGACATTTTGCGACTACACGTGCGCGTGTAGTGCAATTCTATAACCTAGTCGATCGCGACGAAGAAGCTAGCACTCATGCAGAAATTTCTCTTAACAAGAATGGAGAAGACAAATGCCACTGGTAAAAAAAAACAAACAATCGCATGGTCGACGAGCGCGGCGCTACCACTTCCGGAAGTTACACCGACCCTCACACATAAACTGGTCGGAGTTTCTTCCCACGACCGTCGTGTGGACACAAGGGTCGTGGTAAGATATGCATTAATTTGAATTTTAATTGCCGTGCCATACATTTTTACTCCGACTAGAAATACGTCTGAACATGGCTATAGTTGTTAGCTGATCAACCCAGACTGTGAGGGAAGTTTGAATACATTATGAAGTTACTGTTGGCGGCAGGTTGTTGATAATGCGTTGATCATTTCAGAGGCAAATAAGTTTTCAGGGCGGAACCCATCCACATTGGAGGACAACTACATGGTTGTCGAGATTCGAAATGTAGACGGGGCCTCCCTGACGTCATATGATATGAGAGCAATGTACACCTGCGTATTCCCCCTTATCTGCTTGATCATAAATTAGTTTCTGATAATAATTTACGTATTCATGCCTGTTTTTGGCTTTGGCGCGAATGGGGATATGAGCTATGATTTCATTTGACATCTCCATTTCAAAGAAAATGTTTGTTGCTTGGTTGGTATTTAAGGAAAGCAGTGATTATAACGCAATCTAAAAGAAGATATAGGCAAAAGCAGAAGCATTGTTCTTTAGATTCAAATTCATTTTCATTTTCGACGAAACCATTAACACTCACTTTACTTTTGTAACAGAGAATAATGTAAGCAATGCAATGTAAAGTGAAGAGAGTATACAATAATAGTGAAACATTATAATGAAATATTAAAATGTATCACAAAAGTGAAGTGAACAATATGCAATGTACGAAAAAAAAATGAGTCGTACGTTTAATATTCTACTGCTCTGTAACACATAGAGCATTCAAATGCATATCCTCGCAAGAGTACTTCCTTTTGTGTAGTACGTTTCATAAATAGGAAAATTGATTTTGTGAGTGATTATTTCATTTCCGTTGTGCATTCATTTTCTTTTCGTAACGTACATCAAAATCGCATTTCCTCTTACGTTGATATATTCTTTGTCATGAGATCTGATTGAATGACTCAGAGATTGGAGTTCATAATGTGATTGCTTTGTGGTACTTTTCTGCTATTCACTATGAAAAGTATATAGAAGGAAGAGCAAAAAGAATGAGACAGAGAGACAGACAGAGAACAGGAATATGGAGACACAATAGCAGAGAGCACAGTTTTTATTGTTGGATTACATTAGTGAGAATACATACCTAATCAAATGATATAGATTTACATCATCAAACTAACGTCAAAAGTTGTGCATTACTGACCCCTTCCCCTCCCATCAAAAGAAAAGAAAATCATCTCCCATTTTGATTCATTTGCTGAATTATGAGTCAATATGTCAAAATTGCTATTAGAGCAACTGCTATAGTGTGCAGCATGTGGTTTTTATACTCGTTCTCATTTCATCATACACATAAATACATGTGAGAAGAATTTTCTGTGCCCGAGTATTAACAGTCATTCTCTTTTGTTTATCCTTACTTTTGGTCTTGATTGTACCCGTGCTCCTCATCCTGTTCCCCTCACTAGGCTTTTGTTGGGACCTACACTCAACAAGCTTTGCTTTTTAGCAGGTTCCATCGTATTTCTCTTTGCATCCTTTACTTTGATTGAAAATGACACATCGACCGTCATGTATTATTTTTGTATTCCTATTTCTTCATGTATATATCCAAGCTGGACATTCTGTATTATATTTTGTTATATACGAGATATTTTCCATCGAGAAATACAAAATAAAATTGAAATTGAAATAAGTGTTTGTCCATTCTTCTCTTGCTCCAGAAATCCGGACTTGGTGTTGAGGCACAAAACTCTAGAGACGTCCTTGAGGAAGATTTAAAGTTGCATCAAATCATCAACCAGTCTTTTGACAAAGAAATACAAGGCACTTTGACTCTGCATACTCAAGATGATGGAGCTACAAAGGGTCACGATGAGGCATCAGCGGGAACAACGAATCATCATGTCTTCGTCACCAAGGAAACAACATCAGCAAACGACCCTGTGTCCATCAAAAAGTCAGACGTCTTTGGAAAAGAGCTCTATCATGACGCAGTAATGGATGTGCCAGTGTGGGCCACAAGAAGTTCTCCCGTATCCAGCAGTGCGGGACGGAACGCATCGCGGCTAGGAAGCACTAGTTCTGACGATCATCCAGTGCAGGCCCATGGTGTAGCAGTGCCTGTTCCCGCTCTGGTTATGCTGTGTGTATTTGTCGAAGCGTGCGTCCTGGCTGCCTTCGTCGTTGCTATCATTTCTCATATAAGGCGACTTGATAGGAAAAAGGACGCCGAAAAAGGAGCCAATCGACTGTCTGAAAAAGTCGAGGAAATACCGTCTGTAATCAGCACCTCGACGCCGCAGTCACAGAGCCGGGTTTGCCCCGGTCTGACCAGCGCCCTGTCGGATAACCTACAATTCGTGTTGCCTGTGTCTCCCATAGACCCCCTTGATCGACCAACCCTTGGCAGCCTTTCCGCTGGTTCCGGCACACCGTGTGTTCCCGCTGACGCTCGACCAAAGAAAATCCTCGGGGCCCTATCCGAAGACAGGCAGCGAAGCAGCACCTGGTTAACTTTCACTCCCGACTCCAAGAGGGCGTTATTTGCCATGACGCGCTCGAAGTCGAACCCGGAGCAACTCTACTCCCTTTCGATGTCGAGCGACGGACATGAGATCGAGACGGCCATCGGCAAAATCGACCCGTCCGTTTACAAACGGCAAGAAGAGCTGGTGGCAAAATATGTTGGCAAGTGGAAGCAAAAGAGTAAGAAAGAAAAAGGCAAAATCAGTTTCAAGGTCTCCTATGACTTTGAAATCGAGCTTCTGACTGTGTTCGTCGCCAAGGCAACAGATCTCCCCGTTGTGTCGAAAGAGGTACGAGAAGCATTATTTTTCCATTAATCCTGGAAGATATCTTAATGATTAAAATGTCACTGCAAATGTCTTCATAATTCAACACAATACTTTTTATTCATTTTATTTCCATGTTTCATGAATTTTTGTTTTTGTTTTTGTTTTTTGTTTTTTAGGAGGCTGGTGTATTTGTTTGTTCAGAAAGAAAATGAAACCTTAGAAACAAGCGTCAGGAATTCCCCTTGTTAACAGGGCTCGTGGTTGCATAGAGTATTGGCTTGAACAGGCAGACATCAAGATGCACACTGATTAGGCGTTTTCACATCAGCCCGATAAAAATCCAAGCTCGAGATATTTTTTAATTTCCCAAGTCAGAAAATAGCGCGCTATTTCGAAACATCGGGCTGATGTGAAAACGCCTAATGAAAACAGTAGATATAAAGATGCGTAGATTTAAAGGTCAACCGAAGATTATCTGCGGGGAAACATGTACATGTCATGCAGATAATCTGTACAACTTGTGCGTGTACGAAATAGGGACGTATTGAGTAAGCACAAGGAATTATAGTATGTTGGGTTGCATTTCAAGGTGGAATATCTATCATTGAAACCCTGACAGTTCAATGGGGATGTGTTCATCAAAGTGGCTTTAGACCCAGATCACAAGAAGCGTTCCATGAGTTCTTCCATCCTACGTGGTACTCGCAGCCCAAACTTCAGCCAGAACTTCGCTTTCCGCATCGCCAAATGCGCCCTCGCCGACATGAACGTAATTCTGACGGTGTGCGAGTACGACCGCTATTCCCATCCGATACCTGTCGGTCATGTGACCTATTCCCTGACAAGTCACGATTTTGCGGGAACCAACACAGACAGTGAAAAACTCATTTGGCTCGACCTTGAAAAGCCGGATAAGGTATCATAATTATCTAACCTACAGCATAATACAGTGGACTCCCATTATAACGAAGTCCTTGGGACCGGCAGTTTCCTTTCGTTATGTTTATCGAAATTTCGTTATGGCCAAACAAATAAACAATATAAATACATAGAATAGATAATGTTGCGGCATGATTTTTGTTATAACCGTGCTTGTTATAACAGGAGTGTACTGTACTCGTAGTTTTCCAATCTATTACGATTTAAGCTCTTTGGGAAGACGATGAATCAGTCATTTGCGTCTGGAGACACGGAATTGGGGATCAAAATGTCATACATTTGAAGCTCACGAGAAGCAGCTTTGGTATTGTAATGTATAATCATGTATATAAATATACATCTTATATAATTTATTGTATAATGCAATTATGAATGAATTATTATCTAATATAGTGTTCATCTTACTTGATCATGTAAGATGCTGGAAGGCATGATTTGTGTGCTAGATACTGTGTCCACCTTCGAGTATCTTGAGATGGGGGAAGGGTCGGACACTTGTCTACTTTAAATTCAATAGTATTCTCTGGCACAGTATATTGAATGTATAAGTCTAAACTGGGAAGACGAGAGAATTTGACAATAAATCTTACGTACTGATCTCTCCATTACTCCAGGATGCAGACGATACCAAATACGGAGAACTGCTCATCTCGCTGACGTACCTTCCGAATGCCGAGCGTGTGAATCTCATCATCATGAAGGCACAGGGGTTGAGACTCAAAGAGTGGGGAGACAAGCAAGTTGGAAAGTCCAGTAAGTCATTAACTAGGTTGAAACAAGTTAATCTTCGTTTGAGACTCAAATAGTAGGTTCAAACAAACTAACAGGGTTTGAGACTCAAAGAGTAGGTTCAAACAAGTTAACAGGGTGTGAGACTCAAAGAGTGGGTTCAAACAAGCTAACAGGGTTTCAGACTCAAAGAGTAGGTTCAAACAAGTTAACAGGGTTTGAGACTCAAAGAGTAGGTTCAAACAAGCTAACAGGGTTTGAGACTCAAAGAGTGGGTTCAAACAAGCTAACAGGGTTTGAGACTCAAAGAGTGGGTTCAAACAAGCTAACAGGGTTTGAGACTCGAAGAGTGGGCTCAAACAAGTTGGAAAAGTCCAGTAAGTCATTAACTAGGTTGAAACAAGTTAATCTTCGTTTGAGACTCAAATAGTAGGTTCAAACAAACTAACAGGGTTTGAGACTCAAAGAGTAGGTTCAAACAAGTTAACAGGGTGTGAGACTCAAAGAGTGGGTTCAAACAAGCTAACGGGGTTTGAGACTCAAAGAGTAGGTTCAAACAAGCTAACAGGGTGTGAGACTCAAAGAGTAGGTTCAAACAAGTTAACAGGGTGTGAGACTCAAAGAGTGGGTTCAAACAAGCTAACAGGGTTTGAGACTCAAAGAGTGGGTTCAAACAAGCTAACAGGGTTTGAGACTCAAAGAGTAGGTTCAAACAGGTTAACAGGGTTTGAGACTCAAAGAGTAGGTTCAAACAAGTTAACAGGGTGTGAGACTCAAAGAGTGGGTTCAAACAAGCTAACAGGGTTTGAGACTCAAAGAGTAGGTTCAAACAAACTAACAGGGTGTGAGACTCAAAGAGTAGGTTCAAACAAGCTAACAGGGTGTGAGACTCAAAGAGTGGGTTCAAACAAGCTAACAGGGTGTGAGACTCAAAGAGTAGGTTCAAACAAGCTAACAGGATTTGAGACTCAAAGAGTAGGTTCAAACAAGTTAACAGGGTTTGAGACTCAAAGAGTAGGTTCAAACAAGCTAACAGGGTTTGAGACTCAAAGAGTAGGTTCAAACAAGCTAACAGGGTTTGAGACTCAAAGAGTGGGCTCAAACAAGTTAACAGGGTTTGAGACTCAAAGAGTAGGTTCAAACAAGCTAACAGGGTTTGAGACTCAAAGAGTGGGTTCAAACAAGCTAACAGGGTTTGAGACTCAAAGAGTAGGTTCAAACAAGCTAACAGGGTTTGAGACTCAAAGAGTAGGTTCAAACAAGCTAACAGGGTTTGAGACTCAGAGTAGGTTCAAACAAGCTAACAGGGTTTGAGACTCAAAGAGTAGGTTTAAACAAACTAATAGGGTGTGAGACTCAAAGAGTAGGTTTAAACAAACTAACAGGGTTTGAGACTCAAAGAGTAGGTTCAAACAAGTTAACAGGGTTTGAGACTCAAAGAGTAGGTTCAAACAAGTTAACAGGGTTTACTTGAGACTCAAAGAGTGGGTTCAAACAAGCTAACAGGGTTTGAGACTCAAAGAGTAGGTTCAAACAAGCTAACAGGGTTTGAGACTCAAAGAGTAGGTTCAAACAAGCTAACAGGGTTTGAGACTCAACGAGTGGGTTTAAACAAGCTAACAGGGTGTGAGACTCAAAGAGTAGGTTCAAACAAGGTAACAGGGTTTGAGACTCGAAGAGTGGGCTCAAACAAGCTAACAGGGTTTGAGACTCAAAGAGTGGGTTCAAACAAGTTAACAGGGTGTGAGACTCAAAGAGTGGGTTCAAACAAGCTAACAGGGTTTGAGACTCGAAGAGTGGGTTCAAACAAGTTAACAGGGTTTGAGACTCAAAGAGTGGGCTCAAACAAGCTAACAGGGTTTGAGACTCGAAGAGTGGGTTCAAACAAGCTAACAGGGTTTACTTGAGACTCAAAGAGTAGGTTCAAACAAGCTAACAGGGTTTGAGACTCAAAGAGTAGGTTCAAACAAGTTAACAGGGTTTGAGACTCGAAGAGTAGGTTCAAACAAGCTAACAGGGTTTGAGACTCAAAGAGTAGGTTCAAACAAGCTAACAGGGTTTGAGACTCAAAGAGTGGGTTCAAACAAGCTAACAGGGTTTGAGACTCAGAGTAGGTTCAAACAAGCTAACAGGGTTTGAGACTCAAAGAGTGGGTTCAAACAAGCTAACAGGGTTTGAGACTCAAAGAGTAGGTTCTAACAAGCTAACAGGGTTTGAGACTCAAAGAGTAGGTTCAAACAAGTTAACAGGGTTTGAGACTCAAAGAGTAGGTTCAAACAAGTTAACAGGGTTTACTTGAGACTCAAAGAGTGGGTTCAAACAAGCTAACAGGGTTTGAGACTCAAAGAGTGGGTTCAAACAAGGTAACAGGGTTTGAGACTCGAAGAGTGGGCTCAAACAAGCTAACAGGGTTTGAGACTCGAAGAGTGGGCTCAAACAAGCTAACAGGGTTTGAAACTCGAAGAGTGGGCTCAAACAAGGTAACAGGGTTTGAGACTCAAAGAGTGGGTTCAAACAAGTTGGAAAAGTCCAGTAAGTCATTAACTAGGTTGAAACAAGTTAACCTTCGTTTGAGACTCAAAGAGTAGGTTCAAACAAGCTAACAGGGTTTGAGACTCTAAGAGTGGAGAGACAAACAGGTTGGAAAGTCCAGTAAGTTAATGATTAGGTTCGAACTGAGCTGACTTAACTTGATAAGTATGAAAACTTACTCACTTTTAGGACTACAGCAATATCTCTTCCTGCATCAAATACTATCCTACATGTATACCAGGCATCTTTTATGGCATTTTAGTACATGTAGCTAATTTGTGTCGGTGACATGACATTTGCTCCTGCAACAATTGCTCTGGTGTTATTTTCTTCAAGGACCTAGGGTTAGGGTTAGGATTGTGTTTGTGGGTCGAATTTATGTTTGGCTTAGCGTGTAGATATTTCATAGGAACAATTTAATTGTCGCAGGAGCAAATGTTATGGGGCGCCAATTGTCGCATGGTGTATTTCGCTACGAAATTAGTCATTTCGTAACGAATTATCATTTCTTCAACGAACTGTTCATTTCGTCACGAAATACAGTCATTTCGTAACGAAATGGCCATTTCGTCGACGAAATCTGATTTCGTGATGAAGTAGTCCGTGCGACACTTGGCGCCCATAAATGTCGTGGAACATTTGTGTCAGAATTATAAAGATAATCAGCAAGTCATCAAAATTGTCTTAACATTACGTGCCCTTACCATAGATGATATTACAGTTTCGGTGGGTAGTTGGTGATTCAGGATGACCATAATGCGTGAGTATAACCCATGCCTTTATTAATGTTACACTGTATTATTTTTCGTCAACTGCAGCTCTCATTGTTCTAAACATCTAAACGCTTTATAATGAGCAAACCACTGAGGGAGCACTTTTTTCTTTTCATGACTACAATGAGTACTTCATTAGAGATCAATGGACTGATGGTATTGACGCTGATGTATTTTTGTGCTACAGTTCTCGATACCTTCGTAAAGATTACCATCATGCGGTGTGGGAAAGTCATGAAGCACAAGAACACCAAAGTCGTGCGTCGCTCGTGTTCGCCGATCTACAACGAAGCATTCTCCATCGATCGCATGCGGCTGTCGGAGATGCCCGAATGTTGCTTCGTGCTCTCGGTCTGCGTTCGGCTCAACCACTTCCGAAGTCACCGTGTCATCGGTCGATGCGTGGTCGGCGGCAAGGACTGCGCAGTCGGCGACGGGCTCGCGCACTGGAACGACATGTCAGACTCACCGCGCAGCATTGTCGCCAGATGGCACAAAATACAAAAATGAAACTTATCACGTTGAAATGGCTTATCGTGTAACTTCCTCATGCACCTGTCATTCGAAGAAGTCAGTAATTCCATGACTTCACGTTTGACCTGATATTTGCAATTGCACTTCCTTTCCAAACTGGCTGATTTCAGGCATCCATCCTTATAATTTTGTTTAAACACTGCAGGCCATTTTGAAGACGCGAGGCAAAAATCTCGTAAGATGACATAGTTTCAAAATGTTGATTGACAGTGGGTTGGACAAGGTCATCAGGTTTTTGTAGTTGCTGAGACGAAATTTTTTTTTTTTCGATAGAAGAATCACTCCAGTCTGGACGATGAGTGTATTCAAGGAATGGTTAGCTTGTAATCAGTCTCTCCATGATTTTTTTTTTCACATTTGTATAGAAAATTCTCTCGATAATTTTTTTTTCTCTGCGAGTTCTCGAATGAAGACTTTTAATTGCTTTGAAAAGTCAGAGGTATTACTTAGCGAGAGGAAAAATAATTGATTGTCCCTCCCCATTATCACGTACACAGATGCATTTCCTTCTTACATGTATAGGCCTAAATGACTTTGAGGCATCAGCAGCGTATTATTGTAATGATTCGGTCACTTTCCTCAGAGTTTAGTGATGTAAAAGTTTTTGTCAAGATAAGTATATAGACAGGACCCTGTGTTTAAATGTCTAGGTCATTATATTCCACATTTCCAGCGTGGAAGAAAGCGTGAGTTTGATTCTCAAAATGATCGATGTCATTGTTAGTACCATTGGATATCAAGTCAAATTTGCAAAAATTAAACTCGGTTGAGAAAACTATGCCTTGCAGCATATGAACAAAGTGTTTTGTAAGAAATGCTGCTTTGGGAAAAGAGAGCGAGAACTCGCGTATCGGATATTAACGTAAAGTGTTGTACGAGATACACGCGTGTATTTCAATACACGTTAAACAGGAATGGATTGGAGTTATACTGTCTGACTTTTTTAAACGAAAGTCATTCAAAACCGAAAACAAAAGAAAAAAAACAAGAAATAGTGAGAAACCCAGCGTTGTAGACATGCAAGAACTTGCGTGAGAATTCTTTCTGATGTATATACACACTGATTTAATTGATTAGGAGATGATTCAGAGGCCCTGTGTTAGGCAACAAATAAGTTCGAATAATTCGTGGCAAAATCCGTGTAAAACTGTTCTCAATTTGAAAGAAAAACCTTTTTACGGTGTGATATGATGTTGTATCCTATGCAGGATTTTGCTTATTCGATCAGTGACGACTGACGTTATTTGCGAAATTCAAACCGTGCAAAGCTGAACATGCACAAGCACGTTTTCTCTTAAAGATGCACAGTTACTAGGAAGACTTTTGTAAACTCAAACTAATTCTTTAAAAAAGAAAGAATTGGATATACCATCCTAATGAGTCTGCTTTTGTGTTTTATTGTTTTTATCATTGGAGTAATGTAAAAAAAGACAGAATGTGAAGTGTAAGCGAATCATTGTTCTCGGGGGAAATGCGAGCTTATTTCTTTTAAGAGACACATGAACTGAAAAGATTTTTTTCTTCTTTCAAATCTAATTTCAAAAAGTTTCCGAAATAAAGCAAAAATTGTGTCCCTGAATACTCTGCATAGAACAACGAAAAATACCTCGTGATATGCCATTGAAAATGGGCAAAAAGTTGTGAGAGTAGGGACCTAATTAAAAAAACCGTCACATAAAACATCGAAAAATCGAGAACCTTTTCCTCTCGAAAGTCGCGGCAGGAATACTACTGCGATATAAAAAAAAAAGTAATCCCACATGTTCATGTCTCATTTAATCTCGCTGAAAGTGCCTCAATTTCATTATGCTGTATAACTTTACTCTTATCCTCTGTAGGCAACAGGGGACTCGGTTAGACCAGGGAGGTAACCCCCTCCCTGATTAGACCCAACACAGATCATTTCTTCTGTCGACAAAGTGGTCAATATAATGATGTTGATAAATAACCTAACAGGTCAAATGGAACTCCATGAGTATGTTTACACGTTATTACTGTCGTTCCCGTTGCTAAAGACAGAGAGAGAGAGAGAGAGAGAGAGATGGAGGGAGGGAGGGAGGGAGGGAGGGCGGGGGGATCTGCGCAATAGCAAATTTGTTGCCTCTTTATGATCGATTGCCCAATAAAGGTGTAAGTTTGAATGTAAAGTCACCATGTACATGTACAGCAGGCGGGAATGACCGAGCGAGAGACGCCTTAAAAGTGTCACACGATGGATGTGTGTGTGTGTGTGTGTGTGTGTGTGTGTGTGTGTGTGTGTGCGTGTGTTTGTTTGTGTGTGTGTGTGTTAATGGGCATGCTTTTGTTGAGACTGTTTGCATATAACATGTTACCGTCGACCTCGTGCGTAACGTAATCGATGACTTCGAAGAGAAAACGGGCAGCTGCTCTATCTTGACCGATATAATAGACATGCCACAACATCCAAGAACAGTCACGGTTTCATATCTTGGAAGTGTAAAAAATTTGGTGATTATCTTCACCCAATGACTTATAATAAACATTTGAGACAACTTTACTAGGTATTTTATTATCTATATTTTATTCTAGTTTTTTCTTATCTTTATTCTATTCTGATGGGATTTGAATAGGAATTCATGATTTTATCATCTTCCCACACGAAATGCCATCTTGAAATGTCTTTTTTTTTTCTATATTCTGCTTGGTCCTTTTAGTTTCTGAGAAAGGCGTGGGAGTCTTGAACCTCAACGAAAAAATATAATGTGGATGGTAATTCATCCTCGATACGGGGAATTACGTTGATGAATTGTGTACTTCAGATCATTTTCCCAGTGTAATAATTGGAATATATCTGTCACTACGCTCAAGACCGGATGTAATGCGTGCATGTGCCGTCATGCTGGTGATCGAACTATGCTATCCATGAAAGGGAAAGGTAAACGCCTGTAGACTGAAAACAAGTCCCTTGCATTGTTCTTTAGGCCAGTTTGTAGCTCCACCTTGCGCATGCGCAGAAAAAAACACATTCTTTTGTCATTAACAGGCATGCTGGTTGTTAAATTCACTGAAAAGAAATATCAGTGAAGTAATGATTATTCTTGACGTAATCCTCATGATAAATGGTGCTCGCCAGCATGTCCCCCTGACAGCAAAACAAAACAAACAAAACCCCCCCCCAAAAAAAAAACAAAAAACCCAAACAAACAAAAGTATTCATTAACATGATCAAAAGCCTTTAGTTCTTGGCAATACTGATAGAAAAGATAATGTAAATACATTCGATGCAAGACAATGAAACGGATGCTTCTCCAAATATCCTCAAGTGTTGGTTTACGGGGCCTTTCTAGTCACCTGGACTACGAAGATTAATTCTTTCTTTTGATAAGAGTGTCATTAATCATTATGTCAGGCAAAGTAATGCTATGTTACGTTGGCAACGCTTGAAGTACCCAACCAACTGTAAAAAAATCTACTTTGTCTAATGTGCACATGAGCTAATTAAGAACTAGCTTATTGTTTTATACATTGTCTTTCCTGTCATGAGAAATGGTGAGAGGGGCACTAGCTTATGATAATTACGACAAGGGCAAGAAAATATTTCAAGCTTAATGGCAAACGATGTTCTTTTCTATTTCTTAGGACAATCTGAAAACAATGGAATTTACTTTAATTGTTTTGAATAATTAACAATGCTTCGCAGTTATTGTTTTTTTTTTGTGTTGTTGCTGTTTTTTTAACAGGGTGAAAAGAAGCTTGCGCTTCGCGCTTTGACTCCTATGATTGTGAAAACATAATATATATACAAGTTATATCCATCTCTTTTGGAATCGTGATTCCAGCGTAGATTTGAGAACTATAATTTATGTAGTTTTGTTGCTTGCAATGACAAATAGCCGGTTTATGATTAGTTGGTCGTGCGATGGGAGTATATGTGTGTGATTGTGTGTGTGTGTGTGTGTGTGTGTGTGTCATTTTCATAAGAAATCGGTGATTTTGCCATAACGCCTCCAATCGCCAGTCTTCCCCTTTAACCTGTCGCCAAAACAAACTAACGGAAGACGGATCAGTCCAGACATCGTAATAATGTGTAAACATAAACTTCCGTCGCATGCTTTCCTTGTTAACCAGCGGCTCTACGTGTTTGCTCATTTCGTGTAGAAACATCCATATTTCGCATCTCCAAAACCGACGTTGATCAATGTGGCGAATAACGTATCTCTTGAGCAAGGTGCTATACTCTTTTACCTTTATCATATAAAGATTATACATAATAATGATTATACAAGTAACATCTCACTGTTTTCTCGGGACTACCACACCAATTCGCAAACTCAGTACATGATGAATTCGGAGTGTTATGTTGATAAAAGTATATTAACAAAAACTACAATAAAATAGGCATACACATTTATATCTAATGATTTGTTAATTAAGTCAACACATTTAAAAGATTTGCATGTCTTGTCCAGAAAAAAAAAAACTGCAGGTCGTTACTATACAGGAAAAATCTTAGCATCAAGAACAGTAACAAAAAGACGAGACTAACGTTTGGAAATCTCTCATACCACGTAGGTTCTATCATATTCTTAAAATGTAATTGCTTTTATCTGTGGTACTTTTGAAAGTTTTTTTAGTAGGGTATTTCCGGGAATGACAAATTTCAGATGAGGCTTAATTGACCAATGCTTTGGTCATACAATTTATGCAACTCAAATAAATTCATGACAACGCCGTAATCTCACAGAAAATATTCACAAGCCCTAAGGTGGAAAGGTATAACAGCAAAAACATTGTTTGAATTTAACATTTGTAAATTCATGGGTGACCCCCCCCCCCCCCCCCCACCGCCTCCCTCCCCCGCTGGTAAAATATTTGGGAATACTTCTCTTCGTTGGTCAGCAGCCTTAACAACGCTCGCAGTTGTCCTGGAAACAGAATGAGCTCGTATTTGCTTGACCATCACACTGGTCGATACGTAACGTTAAAATCTTCATGAATCGATAGAGTCATCGTTCAAACACTGTCCATAATTTACAGGCGATACACGGGCTCGAAGTTGGCACAGCCGGTGACTCTCCGAAGGGCGCCTTGTCCCGTCAGAGTCAAATCCATTCGATTGATCTCACAGGTGCCGTCTCTAAGGAGATTGAAGGAAAGACACTTGCCTTCGATCAGGCAGAGCGTCGAGCACGACACGGTGGTCATAGCATGGGCCTTTCTCACCACGTGGCCTGTTAGACAGAAGTTGATCGTCAGTCGTCTCACTTCGAACGAAGTCACCAAGTTCTTTCCGGAAAGCTCTGTAAAACCAGCAATATTTGACATGAACATATATGGTTTTTTTTTCTCCACTATCCCAAGCCAAGACGAAGTATCTAAAGTTTGTGTATTTCATTAGGCCCTCCTTATCTATCTTATTTCTATCCATCTCTTTATATAATCCATCCTTAAATACATACAGGTCAAGTCTATGAAATACCTATCACATTAACTCTCATACTGTTTATTTCATTTTCAACGTTATTATTGTTATCATTATTATCATTATATTATTAGCAGTAGTACAAGTAGTAGTACAAGAAGTGGTCTTCGTGATAGTAGTATCATAATTATTTTTAAGGTTTACGGACTTTATCGACTTCTGACACCTGACACCTGACATCTCTTACATGTAATTAACTATTTTATTATCAGCCTCAATATTTTGTCTTCTTGTAATTTTACGCGAGACTGAGTGGATGTCTAGCTGCTGAGAGATATTTGACCAGCCCTGATCACACTGATGATATCAACGGCTACATTTCTTTATTCCGAAGGTTCATTAATCCGGAGGATCGTTAATCCGAAAATGAAGAAAAGTTCGTTATCCCGAAGTTTCTTTAATCCGAATATGAAATACGGTTCGTACTTCTTTATATAGTATGCATCTCTCTCTTCTCTCATTTTCATTTGACGATTAACAAACCTTGAGGTTTAATTTTCAGATTAATGAACCTTGAACAACGAACATCATCCGAAATCAATATCCTGCATCTACTATACACATACTCGCACGCCCACACACGATACCTACTCACCTGCTACTTTCTGACACATCGTGTAATGATAGCTGGCTGGATGATCATCCGAGGTTACCAGGGTTTGGGTGTTGAGGACCAAGGATGCGGCTAAGCTCTCGTTTATACTGGGCGTCTCATGGGCCCAGCCTAAAGAGAAGAAGTACGTCGCACACAGAAAGCAGTGGGGATGAATGCAATATCAAAATGTCAAAATAATGGATAGACTAAGGAGGTATCACACATATACATTGGATGCACTGATAGCAATTGGAACTTTGGGCTTACGCTTTACGACAGGTAAGAAGACAGCTGCAGAAATTGGTTAGCGTGAAGAGGGCAAGCAAAGAAAGAATAAGAGAGAAGAAAGAGAGACAGAAAGGTAAGGAGAGAGTGTTTGTGAGGAACAGAAATTACGTACAATTTATTCACATGGATGATTGCGAATAGAATTATCACCGTTAATAGAATTATTTGACACTACTTTTTTATCCTACACACGAAATTACAACAGACACGTACATTCGGAAATTCAATGGAGAAATATACAGCTTTCTTTGTATAGATTTACATGCGTTACTTTTGTCACTGAAGAAAGTGAGATTTATGTTTATACATTATTTCATTGTGAAAAAAACCCCCGGAATAAATTTGAACTGAACTGAACTGAACTGAACAGCTTGAGTAACGCCGAAATGTAGAATACACTAACACACGTGCATTTGTGCATTCTTGTTATAATGTGAAAATACTTGATATCATCAAGGAGCTATATATTCATTCTAATTAACTTGTTGTAGTTAAGCGTTTAAAGGGGCAGCCCATGTGTATCCTGAATGTATAAAAACTAAGTCTAAAATTTTAAACGATGTATATCACGAACTTGCATCAGAAGTAGAAATATGTATATATATATGTATATATATATATATATATATATATGTACATATATATATATATATATATATATATATATTGTTTGATTATATATGGATGTTATTGACTTGAACGATAATCCGCACTTTTTTATCTTTTGATATAAGCATTAATCTTTCTTTCCTTTATGATTATCTTTTGATGGGCCTAGTAAGATTATTCTTACTACATGTACTCTGGTGCAGTGTTTTGTCGTTAACCTGTTGGTGGTTTATTTCGTAAATGTTATTGTGCATTTAGATTTGTGTAAGTCATGTATCTGGGTCTTTCAATACTTCTTTATGACTTTAATTTTGCATTATCATGTTTGGTCAAATGTCAAGAAAGAGGATCATTATATTAAGTGATGTGTAGAGCTGAGTATTAATTCTGTTTCTCTTTGTCAGAAACAGCAACCTTTCTTATTTGGATCATGTGTGTGTATGTGTGTGTGTGTGTGTGTATGTGTGTGTATGTGTGTGTGTGTGTGTGTGTGTGTGTGTGTGTTGTTGATTGATCGTTTTATTTGAGGTTTAGCGTTTAGTAGCTCGAGAAGGTATCATGACGATATTCCAGAATAGAAAATGGGAAGGGAATCGTTTTCATTATCAATTAAAATACCATAATACATGCAAAACAAACTAGCAAACAAACAAACATACGACATATTAGCTCAAGATTATCAAATAATTATGGCAGATACAATTTTCGTTATTTAGACAAAATGTAGGTGATAATGATGTGACCCACTTGCAAGTGAATCGGGTATGACACGATAGCATACCTTGAAAAATCTCCTTGTCGTCAACGCAACTCCACGTTTTCGTACCCTTTGCACGCCTACAGCCGAGCCATATATTTTTGAGAACATTGGACGGTTGCAGTGCCAGACGGCTCAAGAAATAAACCTGGCGTCGGGAATGAGCGGTAACCAAGTCTCCACCTACCGACTGGCAAAATGCGAGCGCATCTGACCACTGCGACACGCCTTTTTCCTTAGAGTAGCAGTAGCCATCCCAATATGTCCAGTCGGCTGGACACGCCGGCGATTCTACGGAATAAAATGTTTCATTCGGAGAGCGCTTCTCACTGTTGTTTTCATATCGTGATGTCCAGTATAATAATACTATACAAAGAATGATGAAAACTGACGTAAAAATTCATTAAAATGCGAAAAGTCATCACAAGACTTTAAAGACCAACATAATAATATGGCAAGATCTTTCTATAAACTTGGGATGGGATGATTTAACAAACAAGGAAGACACAACGAAATTTTTTGCTGTCACTATGAGCAGATGAGGGTATCAAAATGTTACGTTCTAAATGATATTTATGAGTGTGGTTATAAAACTTAAATCTGGCTCGACGTGAACGTTTCTCACTCAAAAAGGAATAGGTTTCAACGCATTTGCCTTTCCCAGTTTTCTAATTTTGATTTTTTTTTTTCTGACAGTGGTTTTACAGTGTGACGTCCAACATTTCCCTGTAGTCATGATGCGACCAATCAATGGCTTCCTGCTCGGAAATATTTTTCATCAATCTTTAGTCATTGCACGCTGCCTAAACTTGGAGGAAGATATCTTTCAGAGCGATACAATCAATTTCAGGATTGAGTGCCGGGAACACCAGAAAGAATGGAAATGTCCAACTTTTAATAGGATCACTTTATCAACTCAGGTTTAGAAACGTGTCTTTCTCTTTCATTCCACTCACCCGACAAGTCTGCAGCCGACACTATGCCCATAGATGTGGTCAGGATGACGAAGAATGCCTTACAGATATCGGACATATTTTGTTTTCTGTTCCTCTGCGCGAAGCTCTGCAACTCGTTAAAAAGAAAAATAAGAAGCCTTGTTGGTAAATCAACAGACTATGCTCAATCAGGTGGTTCTAGTGCCTACTCTCCTCCAGATTCCAAAGCAGGGGAAGCGACTACCATAGGGTCTGGGTGCGATGCGCTGGAATTATGTCAGTTGGTGGAAAGAGCACTGAATAGTCTGACAAGTCAACAAACTCTGCCATGGGCTTCTGAGGAAAGAGAGAGAGGGAAATGCGATCGAAGATTGGCGCGCAAAATGTATTCGTTACCAGGAACGCGGCAGGCATTCAGCTTGCGTCTGACGCTAGTGCCATAATTATGACAAATGAGTTAGTTTGCAGTGATCGTATGTCTCCCCATTGTGTAAAGAATGCCATTCCATCTTACAATTGTTATTGCTTTCTGTAAAGTGAGAAAGGAGTCCACGCACAATGATGTCCTGCATAAATAGGCTTATTTGATCGATTTCCGATAACCACCTAGCGGTAAAAGAAATATACAAAACACCACCCTTACCCCTTGAAAATGTCCTTGAAAAACATTGAAATTTCAAATTTATTTCAGTTGATGATCATGTATCTCATAATCTTGTCACATTACAAGAACAATGCGCTGTCCGCTATCATCACTATTAAACGCTGACTATTTTATACAAGCTATAAGCAGGGAGGTCACCTCCCTGCTACAAGGCGTGCAACCTTCATATGCACAATACTAAACATTGTGTCAGATAAGTAACAAACAGACAGACAAACAAACGTTTTATGGAGAAATGAAGAAAACAGTTGGCAAGCACCAATAAATATATCGGCAAAATGAATTTGTCTGTCATTCTTATCACATAATGTCAGGGCCCCATGGAAGACCAGAAGTGACTATCATTGTCATGCACTACTGAAAATGGGCTACCCTCCGTATGTTTTTTTTTCTTTTCTGGACCTTTATATATGAAATATGCTGATTTTTAATACGGAAATAAAACGAACAAACAAAACACAATGTCACAGGCTAAAAGTTGCCCCAAGTAAGTAAGGACAGCTCAATCATTACACTAGTGATGTATAGACTAATTGGAGTTGACAAAGTACTGCCCACTTCTCATAATCTGCACCGGGATTGACACGCGATACATTGTGCAGAGACGTACCAGCAGAATGATCCATGGTTAATGCGCGTGATCACCTCATACAGACTGTTTTAGCTTCGAGGTACATGTACTAGTATCAATTTTTAACATGGCGTCAGACATAGAATCGGACGAAGGGGTGATCGCGGCCCTAGTTCGCTTCTTGAACCCTTTCCCTGGAAATTTGGAGGTCCTCATCTGGATCCAGTCAGCTACAGTTGCTATATCCGTCCTTGCCATTGCTGTGTTGCTGTGGATCTGTTGCCGAGGACGACGATGGAAGGAGCTCGACGTCGAACCCGTGCCCTTCATGTGTCTCTTCATAGGTCAGTGAGGATTGATAGCGAGATAACAAAACGCAATGTAATCTGCGCGTTATTGTGGAATTGATATTCGTCATAATTATTTTCCCTATATTTTTCCCCTTTAGATATGGAAAATGTTAGCAACAGTGTTCGCTGTCTCTTAGACTCATAATACCCGTATAATACATTGCAGTTACTATTGAATCATTAGACATTCTTAATAATCAAATACATATCTATTTTGAAACCTACTCCTTCAGCTATATTATAAACAGTATAGGTCCAACAATCAATTTTCGTAGGACATTTTCATTTGGCAAATTTCCGCAGGATTGTAAGGTGAAATCAGGTACAATTTTCAACACCCATCGGACATTACATATTATGATTAGAAAACAAAATGTTTTGTGGGATTAAAGATCCATTAATTTGCTATTAATGGACAATCGAGTTGAATTATTAATAAAGTCATGCTTTGTTCTCTCCATAATAATGGTGAAAAATCTGCACTTCAACTACTAACATGTTCATTACAAACTTACTTATGGATGCTTTTTTATACTGTAATTCTCGTTGCGTTTTTCTTTTCATTCCAGCTTTCCGGCTCTCTTATAGCGTGTGCTTTCAATTTGCTTAAAAAGTCATTGTTTCAACTGGACCCTTTGGTAGACAGTTCTCCCGCAACATCAGCTGCTTGTATACTGATTTATTTTTGTATTTCGCCATGTTACGTGATATGATTTTACACAGGAATAAAGTCATATCGAATCGTATGTCATTAATTCTGTGATGATCAATATAAGCAACTTTGCTGGTACCTTGTGACCGAAAACAAAAGTAGTACTCCTATACACACAGGTATACGTCAATGTATTCAGTTAACGCAAATCAGTATACTATCTCTCATAGGCACATGCTTCTTTTGTTGACACATAAGAATAACAGGCAACTCGTCTGGTTTCTTTATACTTCAAGACATAATGTAATTTTTTCCATGCTCGATTTAATAGTTTGAAGAGTATAGGCGAAAGTCTGACAGAATTACTAACAACACTCGACTATAATTGTATTAAGTTCAAGATATCCCCATATAAAATGATAATTACATGCATAACTACGTGTGTCTGCGTCGTGCATTCGTGTGTATATTAATGTGATACCGGATTCATCCTTTAACCATTAATGTTTTATATGTTCTCCGTTTGTAATGGCAATATAAACCTTTGTTGAATAGCGTAATGAGGGTTTTTTTGTATAATTTAAAAAGAAGAAAGAAAAGAACGCTGAATCTAAACTACTGCTCATCTTCTTTCTCTTCGTCTCCTGCTCAGATAGCACATGGCTGGACAGATTGTCTGTTTTTGCATGGCTGAACCGCACGCTCCTGCGTAATAGATGGAAAACAGAGCGAGAAATGCTGCTCACTGGAATCAGCGAAATGTGTCAGTCGTCTACGACGCAGCATGTACAACATCCAGTTCTTGTGACGTCATCCGTGAAAACAACGCTGGACCTTTTCTTTCGAGTCCAGAAGTACCCCTCTGAGTCGGAGGTTATCGTCACTGCTATCAACGCGTATGATACAATTCAAGTCATCCTCCATCATGGCTTACACGTGGTTCCTCTGGACATCGATAAAGATACTCTCTCCCCAAACATAGAGGCATTGCGTCACGTGATCAACGAAAACACAGTGGCCCTTTTTGTGTCACACCTGTACGGGCGGTTGTCGGACCTGACCCAGATAGCCGATATTGCTCACGAGCACGGGGTTCATTTATTGGAGGACTGTTCCCAAGCTTGCACCAGCCCCGTGGACAGCGCCAACCCCGAGTCTGATCTGGCCTTCTTCAGTTTTGACACCATTCACCCCTGTACGGCACATGGCGGCGCCATAACCAGAGTCAAGGACAAATATCTCCTGGCCAAAATGAAGGAACTGCACGAGACTTATCCAGTCGGCTCTGAAGTGAAGTATGTGGAGAACATACTGAAAACTTCCGTGGTGGCACTGACTCTCAACCATCCGCGGTTCACCAAACTCACCATGTTGTTGTTGAGACCGTTCAAGGTTGACCTCAAGGAGAAGGCAAATGCGTTCCTAACAGCGCCCCCACAGGCTGGATTGTTACGTCTTCTTCGAGACCAACCTCCAACGGCATTGCTGTTCATGCTACACAGACGGTAAGAACCGATGCATGTGATAACAAAACAAAAACAACGAATACAATAACAACATAAAATCACTCAAATTCAAGGGTTGATGAAATCTGTTCCATTTAAGATTTGAATCGAATCTGGAAGAAAATGTGTTAGCATGCAGAAAATGTAGTGTACACCAGAATGTACAGACATAAAAACCAGGGCCTAGGTTTATGATTAACAAGCTCCGTCGTTATACATGCATGTTTAGTAGCAGAAATATGATGGTCGAACCAGCCAGGTGAATAACCTGAGAAGTCATAGATTTAGAAAAAAAAAAATGCTCGTACATACAGTGGCAATCCACAACTTTAAAGGTCTCTGCGATAAATGGTAGACCAAATTGGACTTCTTATTGGAAATAGTAAAAAGACTGCTATTAATCAACGTTTGCGTCTATAAAGTGCATTAGATGACGATGACAATAACAGTGAAAAGGATAAAGAGTGCAATGATAAAAGTATGCTCTTGTCATTTTTGTAGCCTCCAGCGCTGTTTTCCTATGAGAGGGCCCCACCATTGTTCTTGTTCTAGCATTACCACGTACAACTTTTGGGAAGAGAGGAACATTAGCCTACAGTCTACAGTGTATAGCTGGTAAACGGATGATGTTCGTCACTCCGACGGTTCATTATTCCGAAACAGACAGATTCTCTACACAAAAGTACCTAGGTGTTCGTTAATGCGAAAATGAACATTTTAGGGTACGTTAATCCGAATATTTTGTGGCATTATTCCGAAAGTTCGGTTTTCATCCGAAAATGAGTTCAGATTCGTTATTCCGAAAATGGGAAACAATATGTGTACTCTAACGAACCTTCGGAATTATGAAACTTATTTCATTTTTGCATTAACCAGCCGTCGGAATAACGAACTTATTTATCATTTTATTCAGACTAACGAAGCTTCAAAGAAACGAGCCTTAGAACCTTGGGAATAACAAATCTTCAGAATAACGAATTGTAAGGGTACCGCGGGTGGGATTCAAACCCAGGACATTATTGCTGGAACAATAATTGATCAAGAATCTCGTCTACTGTGACCCAAAGGTTGTTCTTTAATCAGTATTACACGTTTCCTATTAGGTGTTTGTCATAAAATGTGACCCTGTATATGACTATACACCATTATGATGTTAAAATTATTGATAATAAACTTGTTATCGATCTTTGCACATGACTGATGTAGGTTGAAAAATTTCGATCCGACCGATTTCGACAAGTCACGAGAGACAGGGGACTACGTGTCGGAGAGGATGCCGCAGGTTGCGGGGCAGATTGGCATGAAGGCCCTGGTGAGAGGTTACTGGCTCTATCCTATTCTAGTGGTAAGTGGTAAAATACACGATCTACAAAATCACACATTCTGCCCTGCCTTGACATAACAAATCAAGTTTAAAAAAATGTTATGTTTCTTATAAATGAATAATAATTATCAGTAGAATATAATATTTTTTTTAACCTAAAGATTGGTATCAATGCAATTATTATGATGTTTTGACGAAGGTATTTTCAGTAAGATTCGTGTTTCTGCTCAAACGTTAATGTTCAAGTATATCAAGTGAAGTCCTATTTAAAGGCAGTAATAACCCGGATTTTGATGAGACATTGTATGTCACCGCGCTTCTTCCTGTCAAATGAGGACAGCATGATTTCATTGATTGTCTGTCAGCATGATTGTCTCTTTCACACAGAGATATGATTTCGATTGTGGTAATCAGAAAGACTGCTCAGTCAATTCCAATTGAATCAATGGCAACATCGTTAAAAGATGATAATATGGTAAGAGTGATAATATCGTAATTAAGCTGTAATACTCTATCCGCCTGCACTTTGTCTTCTTTGGTATCCGTATAATCACTTAAAGTTTCAGACTACATCCCCGTTCTATTTGTGCCGTTATAATGCAGAATGATCCGGACGAAGTTGTACGTCGCTTAAATCTTCTGGGGATCGAGGCAGCGAGGCAAGTAACTCAGTTGACCCTAATCACGGCTCCTGCAACTCAAAGTTCCGTGTCTGACTCGGTTGAACCTCCTCTCATGGGAGTGGATTCCAGCCAATGTCCACTTACCACAGCCACCTTCATCATTGACCACGTCGTCTACCTGCCCGTCCACAAGCGCGTCGCGCGACATCACCTTGAGCAGGTCTGCCTCGCCGTTGAGATCGTTGTCAACAAGCTGGCCATACTAAAACGCTACCGAGCCAGACTAAAGGACGCCGCCTCGTCGGCGCGAGGATCGCACGAAGTCTCAAACTCTGGTCCGTATGGTCCAGTCGCCTCTCGGAAGACCAAGGATTCGAATCGTAGACGCACTGTTTCCTTCAATCCCAGCGTCAAGATGTTCGCCCAAGTACCAGCTTCCCAAACAGAAGGACCCAAGTCAACATGATCCATTCTAAAGTTCCGTTTACTTCCTCGGGACGACTACCAGTTTTCAAGATCATTAGTAATGGAGTATTGAGAATTAAACTTTATGGGCATAAAGTGTTATCTTGTTATGTCAATACAGAAATATTCCTTCCAGTTACAAATACACAGCTACTGAAAATTATTTTCATCTTTGAGCAGTGAACAGTTTATAATGTGAATCTGATATGCATACCTCTGCAGCCACAGCCCCTGGTTTGATGTAAGCGTATTAACTGATTAATGTTTTATACTCCTTTTAATGTGATATCTAGATTCTTTTAAACCATCGGTGTCAGGACATCGCATTAACTTCATTTTCCCTCTTCATTTCCATTTCATCATTCGGTCGTATCATCGCCGTGTCATAGGGGTAGGTTTGCCTTGTCATATAGATATCAAAGCCGGCAGCAGTTCCAGAATAATTCGCATGTGATCACGTCTCTTAGACAAAATTGTGTTCGTGCCCACTGTTATCCTGAAACGCCATGCAACAACACATGTGTCACAAAAAATCATAGCCTGCCATTCGATTATGTAAATAACGACAAGCATACATGCAAGGGTGTTTCACAATTATTGAATTGTACCACCATACTATTTTAATGATGATGTACGCACAACGACGGAACTATGTATTAGCTATATGTGACCCTGCACCTCAAAACAAACAAAAAGTCGCCAGACATGAATTTTTAGTTAAGACCATATTCTGAAAGAGCAGACTTTAAGCTTTAAAATGAGGTATAACTCAAATCAAATGGACTCTCCTAACCTATCTAAATATTGGAAAGAAAGCACAAACTAAGGAAAAGTGTGAACTGAGAAAAGAGGCTCTGAAGTACAGTGTCTATACAAGCGCTTAATCTTTACCAAACCGTGCTGGCTTTGCGATGAATGGGACAAAAAACAGGAAGTAAAACCACCAGAGCAACAACAATGAAGGGATTATCAGATTAAACTGAAATCAAATATGCCTCATTAACACATTCTGTCCATAATCAACGCCAACTTTCAAAGCAGTAGCACTATCTTTTCAAAAGTTTTTAGGGTTGGAAGTGAAGAGTGTGGACAAGGCTTTTTTAGAAATGAAAAGGGGATTCTAAAGACACACCTAATCACACATATTCTACCAAAAATGTTCGAGATAAATTGCAAAAAAAAAAAACACACACACTTTCCTGCCCGTTTTATGATACCAAATTTCAGCATAATGTAAAAGAAGACCCGCTCTTTCAGAAAATATGAAAAAGTCAAGTTCGGCTAGGTTGACCCATTTCACTTATTTTCAGTCCTCACGCAAAATCAGTGTGTGCGACTTTATGCTCGTTTTGAGGTGCACGGTCACATATGGTCAAAAGCATAAGTATAACTTAAGCATAAGTTATGCTTCACCTCCTCAATCAAGTTTAGAGGTCATATTACTCGCACGAGCGCTGGTAGACATAACATCTGTGTATTTGTAGAATTGTGGTTTGTGTAAAAGTTAGTAGGCATATAACTAGACAATAGGTATTGAAATACTTCCCCTTACATGATTACATTCAAAATATAGATGCCGAACAAGAATAACACCTCACATACACCATTTTATGATGAAATCTTCTCAAATTTCAAATGGAACAATTATTTATTGAGTGTTTTCTCCAATTACACCTTGCAAGTGTAATGTACATAATTCACCTGTTCTTCCTATACACATTCCAATACTGGGAATCCAGTGTGCATGTACCCGTTGTTGCCATGTCGGGAAAGGCACCATCAAGCCTCCAAGATCCTAATGAGAGCTTTGCCAGTATGCCAGGAATATGCATGCAGTTGGCATGTAGTTGTAAACCGACCCGTTTATTACGCCTTGCATTACAAGTGCATGGACTTTGGGAGCGCTACGCATTTCACGGACTAGGTTACAATAATGTAATGTACATGAAAGTATTGCTGTAAAAAAATAGTAGTATCCGAATAGCTTAACCAGTCACCCTTTCTTTCTAGTAGTGTACGACAAGAGATATATAGTAAGATTACATTGTTGAAAAGTTTGGGTCCCGAATATGCTGTTCGCCACCTACCCTCGGTTATTTACTTTCCCATAAATTAGTTTTCTAGCCCTGATTTTTTTCACAGCATTATTCAGTCTTGCTTTCCAGTTTAAACTATCATCAGTTTGGGTAGTGCCTCCTTCTTACATGTAGAACGTGAAAAAAACATGTAAGATCAAGAGCTGAGTGCACACTGTCGCAATTATCGACGTATTTACAATGATAATTATGTGATAGCACCTCATGACGTACCTAAGGGCCCTGTTTTAAGGCCCTGTCACACCGCCCGAACTTTGTTGGAGCGTTCCTTGAACGGTAGGGAGAGGGGCCGAGTTTCGACAACGCTCGTCACCGCGCACAAAATGAGAAAAATCGAAAACACGGGCGTTGCCTTAGCGGTGCACCGCTGAAGCCGGCGTTGCTTTAGCGTTGATGTAACGGTAGCGAGCGGTAGCCAGCGTTGGTTTAGTGGTGACGTGAGCGTTGATAGAGCGGCGTTCTGCGCATGCGGGCGTTGGCTCGGCGGGGGTTTAACGTTGGTTCAACGGCATACCGCTTTTGACTACGGAGCTGAACGGATTGCTTAGATAGAAGTTCTGATAGATTTTTGATAGAATTCAATAGTTGAAGTTCATCATGCCACGTGGACAAAAGAAAAGGAAGGCTGGAGAAGGAAAGGAAGCAGCCTCCAAGAAGATCATTACTGAGTAGGCAGCTGAACCAATGGAGTTAGGTAAATATATGTGGCCCATTGGTTGTGTCAAGAAATATTAACAACACATTACTGTGAAAAAATATACTGTTATGTATTTTACTTGAACATTTGAGCAAAATCGATATAGATGAGGTCTGTACTCAACGGCAGCTCACTTCCAAATGGGCTCCTGGTCCATTTCTCCCCGTATTAATAGCCAAATTCTGGTCCCGCTCCGACACCTCCATACCAACGCCAAACCAAAGTTCATCACCGCAATGGATCGCTGCTTCAACACCCGACACCGTTCCAGTAATCCCGTGTCCGCTCGTAAAACGCTTACAACCGCTCCACCAAAGTTTGTGCAACGTTTAATCACCGCCCGGGCAAAGCTGGCGAAGCAGCGGTGGTCCAGCGTTCAAGATTTCTGCGTTGGCCTAGCGGACCCGAGCGTCCACGAACTTGCGTCTCTTGAGCGGTGCCAAACTTTGACTGGGCGTTGTTGGAGCGGTGGTGAACTTTGCCGGAGCGGAAAGTTGCCCGCTCCTCACCGCTCGCAATGTTTTGTGCAGCTCAAAACTTTCGGAGCGGTGGGAGGGACCATCAGCGGTGGCCGAGCGTATACGGCGTTGCCTTAACGGGGGCCAACTTCTGTAAAACGGCGGTGAACGGTTACGAGCGGTGATGAATGTTTTTTCACCGCTCAGGAACGCTCCAGCAAAGTTCTGGCGGTATGACCGGGCCTTTATAAAGAGTATTAATTGATTATATAGTTTATTTCTATCATGAGTCTATGGCAGCCTGTGTGGAAAGGGAATTTACAATCGATCTTACCTTTTGATAAAACAGGGCCCTGGATTCTGAAATGCATCATTCACAAAAAGATACCATTGTGTGTCCTTCAGAGTGGTTCTGACTTGTGGTATGGCACCAGATAACATTTTTTAAGCCTTTTTACCATGGTTGGAAGTTTCAGGGAGAGTATTAAAAAAAATCCAAGCACATTTGTGATCTCTTGATGAAGACTAAGTTGGTTTATTGTTAAAGTTTCATCTCGCTGTAACATGATCGTGGTGTGACCAACTGTTCGTTTCTTATATATTTCTAAATAAGCCCCCCTTTTCTTTCACCCCCCCCCCCCTCCCGTCTCTCTTCACCGTGTTTACTGAACCATTCATATAAGGTGCCCCATTCACTGGAATTAGCCTCCAGTTTTAAATCAGGAAGATTTATGGATAATACTTATAACAATGTGTGAACACAATGAGTGGTGCGATATACATGTAGCACGTACAATAGAAATAAGTTTCTTTATTTAAACAGAAAAAAAAATGTGGAAAAGACAATTGTACACGAAACACGTAATTTATCCAACAGCATGTGCGTGGCATTTTAAAACATGGAAAGAAATCAAGAGACAGCCCTGGGTGTTCAGACCTACTTTCAGAATTCCCCGTAAATTACTACACGTAGTAGTATTATCATGATCAATCAATAGAGCACGCTTGTATCTTATGGTGGCGAGTGTCTACAATAGACTGCTTAAAAAATAAGAAAACAAAAAGCAGAACAAGATAGAAACAGAACAAGGTGCAACAACTGCTCAGAAGGCATTTCAAGAAGAGTGTTGTCTGATATTTTTTTTTGACAAACTGTTATAAGCTATTGAAATCCTTACGTCTGATTGGCTGAGAGTAAATTTTCCCCAACAAATAAACTTGTCACACAAAACGCATCATGAAATACCCCTCCCCGCACAGCGGTTCCACAAGTCAGAGCGTTGCGTTGTGTATTGTTTCGTCATAAAGGCGCGCATTCTGAACCAGTCAGCTGTCGCGCGCTTACCTGCATGGTTGCTTCGCTGCATGCGTACCCTTCGTTACTCGGACAACAAAATGTGACCTGTAGCAACCATGGCTCTTTGAGAAAATGTTTGCAGCAACGTCTATTCCAAGTCATTCGCGAAATCGATCATATTCCATACCTGTTACATCTTGAAGAAAAAAAACCCACACAAATTGAAATGTTCAAAAATCAAACGAAGGTAGGGCATTAAAGGACAAAGAAGAGAAATACAAATAGGACTCTAGGTATGGAGATGGAAAATCAGGTAGAACAAGACAACGCACGCAACAAATTCAAGTCATTCTTTTCCTCCTTAAAACATCGAGCTCGCATTTCACTGCTCTGTTCATCTTCATCCGTCGTGCCCTTTCCCGACAACAGAGATGCTGCCCTCAACGAAGAGCCGACGGAAAGAGACGATGTAGGCGGAGTCGACATTCGCGAGTCTGTCAAAACCAGTCGGGCATACGGCCTCGTCGATCTCCGAGTCATCGACCAGTTCGATGAGGAGTACGAAGATGAAGACGGGGAGGAGAGAGCCGTTGTAAATGAGGAGGACTATGTTTACGAGTATGATTCCAGCGAGGATATAGGCGATGATTTGATGTGGGAGATGACAATGGGAAAGAAGATCCACTGCATGAAAAGGGGCAACAGACCGGTGGCTTTTCGACTCTATCTCTTGGACATGATTCGGTACTCGGCGAAAATCAACGACCTCAAATGCCTCTGTATGTATGTCAGGGAGCTCCAAAAAGTAAGTACTAAGTAGTTTATATCCGCTTTGACACGAGTAATAGGAATTTGTGTTGTGAAAATACGATTGCAGCACGGCACAAAGTGGTGGTCAATCATGATCGATTGAATGCCAACCTTCGACAAAACAACTCGTCGTTGGTCACAATATAGTTTCAAATCATTGTTTTCAGTTCAATTAAGATACCTTATTTCCTCATAATCATCAAAACATACAGATAATACAAGTTTAAACACGAGCAATTTGTAAGACAAGATATTAGTGGGTTGGTGTTCTCTTGCAAACAACATTGCCGTGTTAATTGGAAAGGGGGTATAAGGTTCAGGGTTGTGTTTGCCTTTGTCTCCATAGTCTAGCTAACTACTAGGAGGCTGGCAGACGAACCTTTCCGACCTCCGGGTCTGACCTATATGACCTATGACCTAGTAAACACTACAAAAATCCCTCTCTGACAGAACGCTAAATCTCAAAACAACCCCCCCCCCCAAAAAAAAAAAAACCAAAACAAAACAAAACAAAACAAAACAAAACCAACAAACAAATAAACAGACAGACAATACTTAAGTAATTCGGTACTGTACTTAACCCTATAAAGCCCAAGGGGGGGGGGGGGGGCACGCCCACACCCTTTACCCGATTTCAACCAAATTTGGTGACTTTTCCTAAAATCTTATTACAAACATTTTAATATATAATTTAGGTATGTCCGATAATGCTGGTTGCCATGGCAACCGTAAACTGACAACCATGCTTGTCAGATTTTGAATGATTTTCTGTTCCAATTTTAGTTAACAATATAATAATGGATGAAATGGGGGTTTTCTTGGCTCTAATTTGCTGAAGTACCAAAATGTGATGTAATTATGGTTGTGAATCACCCGGAAATGGTCTTCTTATCATTTCCTTTATTTTTTATATGACATAGGCATCACACAATAGATATAATAGAAATAATCGGAAATACAGTATTTTTCAAAGACTACCCTTTTATTTTGTGTTATCTTCGCACAAGCTTCGCCTGTAATATCTTTTGTTTATCATATTATCAATCTGCAAACTCAAAATTCAATATTTTGGAAATATGAAATGTGATACCAATATATATACCCATTCCAAGCAATACGTCATGGGTTTCATTATATTTCTTTATATTGTAATGAATGGCGCCCCCACATGTTGACCTTGAGAAATGTCAACCATAACTAATAGTCAAGGTTGACTTTCTTTTCCTTTGTGGTAAATATGGAAATGATTGATATGAAATAAAAACATATATACTGGGGATAAAGAAATAAAAAGAAAAAACATGATTTTAGTGTATTTCCTATGAATTTCTTTATATTTTTGTAAATAGCGCCCTCAGTGGATGTTCTTGAGAAATTTAAAAAGTTGGGTCATGTAGAGTATGAGTTGCTCTACCCATGTGCCAAATATGACGGTCATACATCATAAGAAGTTATATGGGGGGGGGGGGGGGCACAATGTGCCCCCCTTGGGCCTGGAAGGGGTCAAAATAGCTTGGGCTTTATAGGGTTAATAAATGTATCATTTTCGATAGATTTAAAAAAGCATGCATTACTAATTGCCTCATGTGATGTAATTTCCCTTATCACACACGAAGGATTCAAACTGTTGTACGGATTTATTATACCAAAGATCCTAAGGATCTTTGATTATACCTGAAATAGCTCTGTTAGCATGGTTAGTTGATATGCAGCGAGCAGTTGTCTGCTTTTGTAACTGTGCCATTCGTGAGGTCCTTCTTATTCTGAGTTAGACCAGTTTTCACTTGTTTCCCGTTCGCATGGCTTTACTTTTGTTAACACTGGGAAGGAGTATGGTGTTTATGAGAACTACGAGCGGATCATCAAGAGCAGAAGCGACCCGAACACATCCCGCAAGTTTCGCATCGACCGTGCTTCCGAAGACCTCATCATTCGACTGGCGACGCTATGCGTCGGGTCGGCGGTCGGCTGGAAGCGTACGCTCAACCTCATCTGTGACCGGCTGCAGAGGAGCATGGAGCATAGGAGGGTGGAACCCGAAGACCTCCCGGTGATGTTCCGCCCGGGGAGCAGTATTGGTATCAAGGAAGTTCGAGGTGAGAACTTACGTGTATACATATTACAACATGAGGATGCCACTTTTTAATTCCGTCAGTCATTTAGAGATGAATGTCGGGTTGATAATGAGAGAAAAAAAAAGGTAAAATGCGTAAGTGTATAACAACATGTAACAAACATGACAGAAGAGAGATTTTTTGTCAAGTCGGCAAAATGGGAGACATTCTTATGAGCAGTAATACTGTGTATTATCATAATCTTCCATTCTTGCCAACCCTGATATCAAGGAAATTGGAATAACTGGAAGATAATGCGAAATACTGTGTTAATCATCACCCGTGTCTAACACAATTATTTTCTATTAGCGGGTGTTGACAAAGACAGGAACACAAGGTTGAATGAAGACGCTTCTTTCATAAAACCTGTCTCAAGAAATAAGGATGTTCCTATTAAACGAGCATAGTTTGCACGTATGACAACATTTTTCATATGGGACTTCGAGGCCTTTAGAAAGGACTACTGCCTTCAAACGGTGTAGTGCACTGCTATCGACTCCAACATTTGTCTCAGAATGTCATCGGTAAAACATCTCAAAATGACAGCTTTAACTCCTCTTTATTTTGATTGTTATACTTAATTACTTTCTTCAAACTCTGGTCTGAACACACCGGCTTTTCACAGAGGTCTGGGTGAATGTGACAGTGCTGGACTTGACAGGTTACGCGATTCAAGGGAAACGTGAGGGCGTGAGGCTCCGTCGAAGACTGAAGATCTACCTGAGTCTCCGTCCCGTACTCCTCGTAAAGCTGGGTCTGGGGCACACGGGGCTGAAGAAAGACAAATTCGTCAAGCTGCTCCCGTTCCTAGCGGGTTTGCCATCCTTACAGGTTTGCATTGAACAGTATTATCATGTGAAACACTGACTTGTAGGCGTATTTGTGTGTGTTCGTGAGAGAGAGAGGTGGATATATCATTGTCATGATTGTAGACAGATAGAAATGATCATTGTAGTAAAGCGCGCATTTTTGATCTATAGACGGAAGTGCTAGTGTCCACACTCACTTGCAAAAATCCTGACGAACAGCAAAACAATGTCAATAAATGAATGAATACACTTTGTGGAAATTTTTCTTTCCACATAAAGAAATTACTGAATTGAAGAGTAACCGGGTCTACCTGCAAAACTGAAGCTTTTGCTGCAGTTTATGGTGAAGTGGTTTCATACGGGTTTTTTAAAGGTAGGCTTTCTTTTGTTGTTGTTGTTTTTCTCCTTTCCGCTTTTGCTTATTTACCACTGTTTGTTCTGTCCCTCAGGAGCTTGATCTTCGGGGAAACTACTTAGACAACTCAATATTCAAGCACATCTACCCATTCCTTGGTCGATCGGGTGACCACTTTCGTTCCGGGTTCCCACGCCTCCGCTGGATGTACCTCAATCACAACGTCGACATTCACCACCTCCCCGTCCGTTTCGTGGTCGGCCTCGACCGTCGCTGGCCGCCGGTGGACTACCGACCCACGCATCGCGAGGTGACAGATCGTCGCGCGTCCGTCAGCGATTTTTCAAAGGTGCAGGATCTGCGGGAAAGAGTCCGTGTGAAAGCGCTTGCGATAGAGGCCGGATCAAGCCAGAGACCTCGACACAGCAAACGCCATTCTAGGCGCCGGGCGAAGAGAAGACGCAGGAGGAGGGAGGCGTTCTTAAAGACGCTGGCCGACACCAACGGGCGCGTTCCCAGCGATTCGTCGGTTTCATCGTCCTCGTCTGTTGTCAATCCCGCAGACGTCGCAGGGGAGGCTGGCGCCCCGGTTCCTGATATCGATACGGCTGATGCGTCTGCGTTGAGGGCACGCGCAGCTCGAAACCACAACGACAACGGAAATAACGCACACGGTTTGTGAATCTCTCTGATACTCGATTACGTCATACCTAGCATGCTGTGCGCAAAATGAGGAATTCTCACTCGCTCATCCAACGTTTATTCGCGTACGTTCTCGTATACAATTAAACTAAAAAAATAAAATGATCAGATTTAGGCAGGGAGTGGCATATCCTTTGTTGATTTATGTTTTCTCTATACTAGTATGAACCGCCCAGTACCCACTTCTCACGTGATCTCCGTGCAAAATACTTTTCACTGAGGTTTGATACCAGTTGGTATAACATGATAGAGTTTGTTCTTGCAGCTACAGCTGACTTTGCCATTAGTAATTGTACGTGTGATGACACTTTTTCCGAATAATACGAGGAAATTTATCTATTGATTTGAATTTCTGCTGCAGACGACTTCAATTACGAGTTCGACAATGAAAATATCGATGTCCAGTCAGATGAGAGTGACTATGACGCTAGCAGTGAAAGTGACGACGATGCTCAATCTTCGCAAATGGAAGACGGAGATGACGTAACAGACGACGAGGTGATCGATGACGGAGATGCCATCTCGGACGATGACACGAGCTCGGAGACGAGCTCGGAGGAAGCTGATATTGATATTACTTCCGCTAGCCTTGACGACTTTTTGATTGATAAACGTGATCCATCTCGGGAGAATTTACTTTAACTCAGCATATTATATAAAATACAGCTGTACATGGTAAAGTGTGTACACTTTTTAACATGTCAAGCAATGACAAGCTTTCGGGAACTACCACGCAATGTTACTACGTGTTGTTTTCCTTTCATTATCAAGTTGTTTTGCTCAAAAAGTTACACAGAGCTTATACAATCGGCCCTTGTGTTTAACTGACTTAATTGTTACGCACCTGACAAAGCAGTATAAAACTTGGCTTAAAACAAAACAAATCATGATACATGGCCGCTTTGCTAACTTCAATCCTAAAACGGTAATGTCGGTACACCCCTCAAGTTGCTAGAAATAATCATTTCCTACTCATGACGCAACTTGAGATTCATCAATTTGATTTCGTAATGCAAAGTGTGGACGAGCATTAAGTGCCGAGCAGCGTTGCTTCAATGCGTGGAATGCAAAAAGGTTATTGTATGTGTAATCGTCGCGCCAATAAGTTACTATATCTTTTGTCCACCTACACAAGCTCTGATTATCGTGACAAACGTGTAACAATGGAGAAATAAGTTTTGTGTATGCTTTCCGATTGCAGACATGAATAAACCTGGATACTTACAAGGTTTAAAGGGAAAAGTTATATGCGAGTGTCAGTGTCACTGGTTGCAACTGATCTCGAAAACGAGATACATCGTCTTGAGAGACAGCGGACTAACAGACGGGGGTGGGGTGGGGGTGGGGCTGAAGAGTGTGGAGATGAGTAAGGACAGAGAAAGAAGAGAATATTGGGGGGGGGGGGGTATACATGGAGAAAATTTGGAGAACATGGATCTTGAGTGGGGCAACATATCATCGCTATGTTGAAGACTAAATACCATTGAACAAAAATGTGCCATAACGTGACGTAATATCCAGGATACATAATGACGATACAGGGGAAACTCGGTATAACGAACACTGCTATAACGAGATATCGGTTATAACGAGGAAATTTTCTCGGTCCCAAATTTCCTTCCACACAAGTCTATGTAAAATGCTACTCTTATAGCGAGATCGGCTATAACGAAATAACTGCTATAACGAGATAAATTTTGTGACTTTCAAACAAAGAAAAACATAGTAAATCAAACCTGCTATAGCGAGGTAAAGCAAAGTGCCTTCGGTAAAGCTTTACTTCGCCTGTGCTATCATCTTCCGAGATTGTAAAGCTTGATGCGCCAAAAACTGTCTTGTACACACATAATCATTTTCTTCAATGCACTCCAGCTAGCACTGCATGTTGTACGTGTGAAGTGTGTGTGTGCACGCACACTGATACATGCAGAAAATGTGGTGGGACGGCCATATGTATACATGACATCATCATGATGTTTGGCAGGTGTGAGGCAATCTGATGCTGTGATTGGCCTTCTACTTAGGGAATTCCCCGTCTTCACACACACGCAGTCATAATGTACATACAGAATGTGTCACATACACACACAGCATTGTGCAGATCATATTCAAGCTTTCCACACAACACACACCCATACGATAACCATGCACATACCAATCCACAGACGATCTTGATACAATCGCAAGCTATATAAATTTACAAATTCAAACATCTACAATTAATAAGAAACACATTCTTGGCAAAAACATCTTCTTACCCATAAAGGTGAGTAATTCCCTCACACACAATATCAAGTTTTCAGTATTGATTGAAATATGATGGGTAGTCCCACATGTGCAAATTAATGTCATTATTTTATGCCTTCTTTTATGCCTACTGATATAACGAGATATCGGCTATAACGAGGAAAATGACTCGGTCCCGACCATCTCGTTATATCGAGTTTCCACTGTATTAATGGTTCAGTGCAATTATAAACCATGAATATTACGTCATATGAGATCGACCGATGTTGCTGTTGTTGTTGTTTTTTTTCTTCAATGAGAGCGTGGGTAACGTTCTTTTTCAGTATTGGCCTCACAGACCACTTTGTAAATCGCTTCCACACGGTTACACATGGTTTACTTTTAGTCAGCAGTAAAATTTTTTAAATTCTTATCTTAAGATTCATCGCACTGTTTCAAGCCACTAAAGGAATTATTGATTTCTCGATGACAGAAATAAAGCACTATTCCTGCCGTCTTGGAATTCACAATTTTCAGTGCATCGTATAAATATACGATCGTATACACGATGGAAGCATGAACATATCAGACTCGCTCACACTATAACTTATATTACACAGCTTGAACACGTGGAAATAATGTACAACCGTGTACATGCACTGGTTTCCATTATAGAATCTGTCATTCCTGTTTTTATTATTGATATAAATTTTGCTATTGATATAAAGTGTTTTTAAAACTCATTCTAAGAACACGTTCTCTCTAATGGCAATATAGATACACACACAAAATCTGTCACATGCACGTATCTACAAAATATCATCTATCTATGGTACAATTATTGCCATGACGCAAATTGAACGGCTGTTAAATGTAGACCTAAAAATACATCTCATACAGGTGCATACACTTCAGTGCACACCCTGTATTCTGTAAAGCACTCCTTTTACTGGCATAATTCCAAATACATGTACTTCACGCACTGACAGAGACTGCCTACATCCATTACGTAATTGGAAAGTTGACTTTCGGTGAAAACAAAATACAAACATGACAAATGGAACCATCAAACAGCACCTGTACAAGTAATATTTCTAATTCATCACATGAATGCTTTGATGACCAGTTTGATAAACACAAAGGCCCGAATTCACGAAGGTGGTACAAATGAAACCATGGTTTAAACCATGGACAAAAACCATGGAGCGCCAAGTGTCGCATGGAATATCTAACGTTACGAAATCAGTCATTTCGTCGATGAAATGATTATTTTGTAACGAAATGACAACATTTTGTAACTAAATGAACATTTCGTCCACGAAATGATAATTTCGTTAACGAAACGGTCATTTTGTCGACGAAATGACCAATTTCGTAACGAAATATTCCGTGCGACACTTGGCGCTTCATGGTTTTTGGCCATGGTTTAAACCATGGTTTCATTTGTACCACCTTCGTGAATTCGGGCCTATGAGAACGCTGCAGGGGGTTTCAAACTTGGCACTGCTACAGGTGCATCATGTCACTTTGTACACAGGGAAAGCTGTTTGCAAGAAATTTAATGGACAATAAAAATATATTTTTCTAACAGGAATTTGAGCAACAAACATCGTATGGCCCATTACCTTGACCTTATGGTGATACCAAGCCTCAAAATCGAGTCAGTGGGCTGCCAAGCATTTATCGGTCTGCCACTGAGGACGTTTTGAGGGTTAAACCATTCATTGGTGGAAATAGAGGATTTGCGGTAATAGGGTGGCTGATGAAAAGATGGATATATTGGCATGGTGCAGACTGCTTACCCCAGCCAAGGAGCTTCAAACACAGCACCCTTTCATGTTGAGGTATAAAATGCTTCTAGGTGGGGCACAAATAAACTATGTATACACGTACACAAGGTGCATGTTCAAATAGATAAACAGAAATCGAATCAGAATATGTCAGAATCAAAATGAAAGGTAACTTGCAATAGTTCTTAACATGAAAATCTGAATGTAGAAAATCCAATTTCTGGACAGAACGCTGTACACACACATACCACACTACAAACAATATGCACAGAATACACAGATACTGTATAATCAAAATGTTTCATTAACAAAGTCAGAAGCAAAGCTCTATTTATAAACAAAAACCATAACACACTCGGAAGGTGCATAAAACATCCCTTACATAGCATGAATAAAGCAAGCAAGATGATTTTGCAGACAGAATATAACACACTGAGGATGATCAACTTGCCATTATATAACCACCTGCATCCTAAGAAAGGTGTAAGACAAACTCTAAAATATAACAAATAATTATGTACGCTTTCCCACTTATTCTTGTACAAAATATTTGCCTATTCATTTCTGAAAACAATCAGCAATCTCACATACAAAACTGTACGCTGCATCATAAGTTTTTTGAGACTGCATGCCCTCATACTCATCTCCTCCCCATCGTTGGCTAGCAATGCAGTCTGGGTTGAAGGTAAACAGACAATATCTAAAATAACGTTTATTCATCAAGGTTTGTGTGATGTAAAATAAAAAACTTACATACCACGTAATGTCTATCAATTGCGGGCGACCCTGATTTAGTCAAATATGATAAATATTTCATATTCATAATCATGCAAGTCAACTACTTCTCTGTGACCAACTGGAATCATTATCAATATCAGTCTCTGAATGTACAAAAATATCAGCCTAGACTTTCAAGGCACATTAACAGTTACAACCGGAAGCACTTGAAAGGGATAACAACAGCAAGAAAAAGGTCATTTTAACACATTTCAGTCTCTGTCACTCAAAGCCTCTGTATATAAAACTGATTTTGGATGCAATTTTTGACAGCCTCTTTTACATACACAAAATGGGGATAAATATGATGCATTGTGCATCGCTCTACACAAATGTTAACAGAGTGTTTTACTAAAAGTTTATATGCGTAGTTTCTGAATTTGATTCACATGACAGAAATAGATACTGTGCACTATTAAATTTTGTATGTAAACAATAGGCAGTGATTGTACTACATCTTTTGTTCTGAGGTGTTTCACCTTCATTATACAATTATGGCATTTTATTTGATCCACTAGCATTGAGCTTGTCTTCATTGCTTCTTTAAATAGATACGTGTGTTTTGGCAATTACAAAACTAAAGGCAAGTATAAAATCTAATCACAACAATATTTGGCTAGCTAGGAAACACATAAAGCTTTAACAAATCTTAATTCATCTATAATTCACAAATGTATACTACTGTAATTATATCTATTTTATCGCTGAAGCTTTTCAATTTTTCGCTCCGTATCAATGACTGTAACTTCACATGGCAAGAAAGTCTGACATTCGTCCCCCTTGTGATGTAATACAGGGAGCTTTCACAGCATATCTCCATCTTATCCGCTTCTCTGATGAGACAACTGTATCATGAGTGGCCACGCATAACATAGCCACAAAAGATGTTGCCACATGAGAAGTTTGAGTAGCCATCTAATTATACACGAGGAGATTCGCAGCTCTCCAGAAATCATAACACCGAAGCAGAAAACTTGACCAACTTACATGTAAATAGGTGAAAGAAGGACCAATTTGTAGGAATCATTAAATCTATACTTTTGAGGAAATGGACATTAAGGCTTTATGGAAGCATGCTTCATCACACTTTAATGAGTATGCAACGAATGATGACTGCTACAAAAGACCTTCCTATGCATACTAAAAGATGTTCATTTGCATACACATTGTATTCATGATTATCTGAAAGTGATATTGCCACTGCAGTCTTGCTATTGAAATATCTCTAGGATTTTTATGATCATTTCACAAGCATTATTGCAGGAGGAGAAGAGGAAAACCAACTTTACAGGAAAAAATAAATTGGTGAATTGATTAATGAGCAAATGTCCACAAAAATATCTGAGGAAATCTCCATATACTCAAAGCCTACAAACTTCAGATACACATGATAGAAAAAGGGATACTCTTTTAAATACATAATAACCAAAACTACCCCCCCCCCCCAAAAAAAAAAAAAATAAATAATAATCAGCCTCGTCGACTAAAAAAAAATATTTCAGAGCCCACTAGAAGATCAGCCCAGAAGGGTTTTGGTGTATAATGTGATGTACAATCACATCATGGAAGACATCATGCATATGGTTTTATAGGTCTCTGCTTTTTACCCCTAACTAAAATTCTATGACACTCAGGCATCGTATGCTCTTCATGCCAGCGGTTAGGATGAGGATGCCGACCCCAATTCTGACCTACTTCTTGTCCGAGGATGTCGGTGCCTGGTGGTAATCATACTGGTCCTGGGCCTCCCTGATCTTAGAGATGAAGAGCCACGTCAGGAGACATCCGAGTAACTGACAAAGAAAATCAACAACCCACAAATTGTATAATAAATATGACAATGATTCCACAGTAATCATAAAGGGAATGCCTTCAAATAATCCTACAATTCGGACTAAATGGTAGAATAGGCAACTGTTGTACTCAATTCTATTGATTTCCTTTCCTTTATTCAGTTAGGCAAGCCAGCTAATGTGCTTGTATTTCTGAATTTTTCAACACGGACAAAGAAATACCCTATTTACTTCACCTGTTCCTACAGAGTGCCAAAGTGTGCTGCCACAGTCATTCATCACCATGGAAACTGGTTCTAAATAGCCTCACCTGGTCGAAATATGTGAACACTATTGTTGCTAACCATGCCTGCACCTGGTTCCACCCCACGTCAAAACAAAAGACTGTGACATCATCGCTTTGGCACTCCATTGAATGCTGTTGTCATGTGTAAATCTTGAACAAGTTTGTACAGCTGATTATTTGATGTACTAATTGTCCATAAGATCTCTTGTGAAATTCTTTTACTTGGGATTGGCCTTCAGTTTGCTCAAATTAGAGACGCTTAAAAAAGTATTTGGGTTTCTGCAAATAACCTGTCCAAGGAAGTATGCAAACATGAAATGACACATGAACAAATTGGTTTGGGGATTGATTATTTTTCTCTTTTACTATTTTGAATCACAATTTCATGCATTTCTAGTTTTTAAATAGGATTCTGATGATAGCTTAAAACCTTGTGGAAGGATTTCTTGGTGCTTCCATGATACTGTGGAAACTGATCAAATTAATAATAAACGTTTCATCCATAGCCAAGACACTGTTCTTTTGGACTGGAATATTCCAATGCTCTTATGATAAAATGTACATGATTTTGAAAACTGAATATCATATATTCCTGACTTTGATCCTAAAACGAAGAAAGCAACAATTTATATTTTAAATGATAAATCCTCGTCTGAATCACAACAGAGTGGCATTAGAAACAATAGTGCCAGTGTGTCCAATTGTGCTATGTTGGCAAAGCAAAATAAAGAATAAACCTCACACATATTCAACAAGAAATCAAAGATCATATAATCAGACAACTAGAAAATCTGTCACTACAGACATTGAAATAAATGTAGAAAATACCATTGCACCACAAACTGCCAGTATAGAAAGATTCTTTCAAAGAATCAACCAAAGTTCTGTAAGTTTAATAAAGATTACCACTGCATGAATAATCACAAATGGAATGATTCAGCTTGTGCAATCAACTAAAATATTTTCTCTGCATGAATTATATAATCTGTTAAGCAAACACCAAGTCAGTATATGCCTTTCACTATCAACTTGTTTCTATAGCTTGTTAATGTTAAATTAACTGCAATGGTGTGAGTTCGTAAAATATATTGATGTATTAGGTTGTTAATCATTTGTTTGATGTCAATTAACAAATATGATATTTGAAATGAAACCTGCTAGTATTGAGGGTTAAGCATATTTGAATATATGCACATGATGACTAGTTTATATATCATAGTGAAATCCAGTAATTTATAATCCATACAGCAATGAAACCATGAGAGTTATATTACCTTTTAATAAATAGGTGAACATTATTCCTTTAGATGAGATGACAGAGTAGTTTTCTAGAAGTATATATATATCCCTAGTTGGCACCTTAGGGAGACATATTGGGGGGAAGTGTCTTCATTAGGGAGACAACTGGTCATTAAGGAGACAATTTTCGTGTCTCCATTGCGTAAATTGCCATTGAACATGTATTTTAAAATTTGCATATAAAACAAATGGAAATGTCTTCCAAATGACCCATCTAGGAGTATATATATATATATATATATATATATATATATACATATATATATATATATATATATATATCCCTAGTTGGCACCTTAGGGAGACATATTGGGGGGAAGTGTCTTCATTAGGGAGACAACTGGTCATTAAGGAGACAATTTTCGTGTCTCCATTGCGTAAATTGCCATTGAACATGTATTTTAAAATTTGCATATAAAACAAATGGAAATGTCTTCCAAATGACCCATCTAGGAGTATATATATATATATATACATATATGTATATATATATATATATATATATATATATATATATATATAACCATAACACAATTTACTAATGTTTTCATTGTTGTAAATTGCTGGCACCGAGCCAGTGTCATCTCTTTTCCTCCCTTCTCAGTAAAAACAATAAAAAACAAAATCAAAATTGATGCAATTCTACTCAAGCTTGTCTTAAATCCTAGAATGTCCCATGGCAACAGGAATGACAAAATTCTTAATCGTCCAATTTCTGCAGTATGCATGTTTCTCACATTCCCTTAAAAAAAAATAGAAATACCACAAATGCATATAAAAGTCTATAAACTCAAAACTTCATTCCATCTTCCTTTGGTCCAGGGGCATGATGGCCTCCAAGGATCAACCAGAACATTATGGAAGGCATACAGGCACCAAGAAAATGGCACCACCAAACATCATCTTGTTCTGATCTCTAAACACAGTATTTACGTACTGTTCATTGTTCACTGGTAGTCTGCATGTGTGGGCCAGTATACAGAGATGCTGTAAAGTTTGTTCACTCAAGGACTTAACTAAATAAGGCAGATTTTTTTTCTGTTTTTTTTTCTTCTATTTCTTTCTTTTTCTTTCTTTAATGCTCTGAGGACAAGGTTGTCTGCCTCACGTAAGTAAGGATTGTGCCTTCCATTACAGTTCCACTTCAGAGGGAGCGACACCTACATTGTAATCTGATTAAATCACGTTATGGGGTTTCCTAAGTCCAGGCTGCACACAGCAGGGAGGCATGTCTAACCCCTTGTCTTCTAGATATTGTTATTCCCCTGCGAACCAAAATATGACACACCCAAGGTCCCATAAACATTGGGTTAAGATGCCAATAAATATGGTATAGTAGATGACATTTCTTAGGCGCATGCACGAATATTATATATGGCATGACATCTATATGGAGCTCAGAGTGGGCAAATCAACAGAATATACACGTATACCTAGTCATAGATGTAAAAAATTGTAAGGCAACATCTGAAATCTACACTCCTTGCGGTAACATTTCTGTAGTGTCACTGATTGTAATACTGCAAGTATTCAGCACAACTGAATGACCTCGACCTTAAACCACCACCATTAATAACAACAACAAAAAACTCCAAATGAGTATTATGTCCAAGAGGTGCAATGAAAAACCAAGATAATCATTCAGTTGAGTCCCTCCCAGATATTGAATAAGTGAAATGAGAGAGCAGAGTTACACTCAGCATTAGTGTTATGGCAAGAAACAAAATTGTAAAGCAAATGAAAGAAGAATAAAAACAAGAAAAAAAAAAAGGATTCATACTTCTTTTGCAAATCCTGTATGTTGATGATAAAGAAAAATGCCAAGAGGCAACCAAAGAGCTGAAGAAGAGGAAAGAAAACACTGGTCAGACATTCACTGAATTGACACCTTTATGCCAAACTCTTTGGTTGGCTTCATTCACGCCATGTCTCAACATAATAGTATAGGATGGAGGTATGCCTAAATAACTTTATTACCCTTACAGAGCAAGGTTATCATGGATTCCTTCATGGGGGGGGGGGGGGGGGGGGGGGGTGGGGGAGGTGAGAATGCCGCTTTGAAGTCTAAAAGATGATGAATCACCATAAATGATGTGCATGCATCATCAAATATGATGAACATCTGATATCTTAATGTCTGATATCTTTTATTCTTTTTACAATTACATTATGGTTGCAAGAGCCCCCAAGTTTTTTTTTTTTCTTCTTTCATTCTTTTTGCCCCCCCCCCCCTGCAATAAATTGAATATGACATTAATGCAACATACCTGCAGTGTCCCCTGATGTGTCACTAACTAAATTGAAGCTACAACTTGAGGGGTCTTACAAAGAACTACATGTACAAACTATGCAGCTTTGCCTCAACAGGGATCTGTACACGCAATAAAATCTACCTGTTCAAGTGGATGGAGAGATGGTTAAAAAATTACAGTCTTTTTGGTACACATTAGCCTTGGTTCAAGGCCTTTTTATAGGGGGCCAAATGTGACCGTGTATCACAAAACAAACAAAAAGTTGCACCCCTTAATTTTATGTGAGACTCAAGAAAGGTGAAACAGGTCAACCAAGTCAATTTTTAGTTTGTCATATTTTCTGAAAGAACTATTCTTCTTCTACATTATCCCTAAGTTTGGGATCATAAATTGAATGGGAAAGTGGGTTTTCAGCAGTTTTTCTACAACCCCCTTTTTTTTGGGGGGGGGGTAAAGTAGTGTGATCAGGTTTTTCTTAGAGACCCCTTTTAATTTCTTGAAAATCCTTTGCACACTCTTCACTTTCAACTCTAATAACTTTTGAAAGGATGATGCTACTGCTTTGAAAGTTGACATTTATTATGAACAGAATGTGGTAATACAGCATGCTCAATTTCAGCTTAATCTGATAATCTCCTCACTGTTGTTGCTACAGTGGCTTACATCAAGATTTTTGTTCCATTCATTGCAAGGGTAGCACTGCTTACTAAAGATTAGGCACTTGAATAGACCATGTACTTCACAGCCTCTCTTCTCAGTTCAAACTTTTCTAGAGTGTGCACTTTCTTTCCAATATTCATATAGCTTAGGAGAATCCATTTGAATTGAGTTATACATCATTTTAAAGCATAGAGTCTGCTCTTTCAGAATCTGCCCTGAACTAAAAATCCATGTCAGGCAACTTTTTGTGTGTTTTGTGAAGCAGGGTCACAAATGTACCATTTGTACCAATCTGCAGTCTTTGCCCCTGAGAAAAATATCTGCCAAATATGTTTGGAGTGCCCGTTGAAGCTCATAAGAATGAAAGGGTTAATTGTTTCCTTGAGACCCAATGGAACATAGGGTTTGAAAAACTGCCGTGAACAAAAGTTATACAACGCGTATTTCCTCTCTAATATATTTTCCTCCATTTGGCAAATGGAAAACTGATTGTAATCGGGCATCTCTACATCAGGGCTAAATATGTCGAAACCGCTGTTGAAACAGGTATTAGACCAAGTTCAGTGTGGATAAGTATTTGCATAGGGCACAATCACCTTTTCATGAATATTAACATGGAATATTCACATAAAACATATGTAATTAGTGCATCAGGATATGTTCAAGTCAAAGTACATGTAAGAATGTGCATTAAGCCTTGCAGTAGATACATTATTGTATCCTCTTTAATACGAAGTCATGTTGGTTTTTGCAGATTCCTTTGAGTCTTCCCATACTAATCTTGGATCTCACTCTGTCCACTCAAACATCAAGACGCAAGTTTTAATTGCTTTAAAGGGGATGGCTAGTAACTGATCAGTGGGAATGCTGGGTATGATTGTTCAAATTCTTGTGGGATTCATTTAAGAGTACATTATATATCTATTGTGTGAAAACTATTTGCTTCAGAATGGTATCATATTCAAGTAATGTGCAGTTTAAGGCCCCGTCACTGTACAGGCATGCTAACCTGGAAACATAAAACTGCACATTACTTGAATATGAGACCATTCTGAAGCAAACAATTCTCACACAACAATAGATAAATAATGTACTCTTAAATGAATCCCACAAAAAATTGGAACAATCATTCCCCAGCATTCCCACTGATTCCCACTGATCAGTTATTAGCCATCCCTTTCAAAGTTCCAGATCATTTTCCAAAAGATTGGACTATTATTACATATCAGAGATAAACATTAACTGCAAAATAACATATCACTCTTTCATACGCAGGATATACAGTGCATGTTCATCATCTCTTAAAACAGCGCTTTAACACATTAATTTCATGTGTATTACATAATTTGCAGTCATTCACTTGAGGACATTGCATAATGTCAATGGGATGACAAAAGTTTGTATCTCAAATCTTGGTAAAAATTGCTTTTCTTGACTAATTGTCGTAAGGATCATGCTATTACTTTCTTGTACTTCAATATAATGTGTTTGTCAATCCATATTTTTGGTGTACATGCATGCACTATGAATTGTTCTTCACACTTTGCATTTCCAATTCGTGAAATTATGCAATCACATCACAATTTTATGCATCCTTTGTGTTTTTTCATGATTATGTGGAAATGAATGCAATTCAACTGAATAAATAAATGATGCCCTGTCTAAATCCTAGCTGTCTTACAGACCCCATTTGTCATAGTGCTTTAGCTGCTTTGTGCTTTTCTCTCTCCTGAACATTAAACATTTGATATACAAGGTTCTGTCAACACAACAGCAATATATTCTTTGCGTATTTCTAGTAATAAGCAGGGATTGGATAAAAATCCATGCTTTTTGTCACAGAGGGACCCACCTGCGGTAGACACAGGCCCAAAGTAAGCCCAATGAAAATGTCGAGATGGTCTTGGAACCAGACCAGCAAGGCATCCGTACAGCCCCGGACAAAGATCTTCTCATCAAGCGCAAACGGTCCAGGGTTACCCTCCCGGATGCCTGCTCCGCACTGTGTGTTCACGACCATATCAGTCTGACAGAGAAATGAACATGTAATTCAATTATTGTTTGCATCAATCAACATAACTAACTAACTGACAAAAGTATTTATCTGCTTCCATAGCTAGTTTGCATCACATATCAGAATAAAAAATCTTGTCCCTATAGATCACTGCAATAGCTATAGCATTCAGCTTTTATAGTATACTTTGCCTCATCTTCAAACAAATGCACAGAAGTACTTGACAGGACACAGCCACTTCTCACCTGCTGAAACTACAGGGTAAGAGTTTGCCACAAAGCCCATACTGTTTGATATGAGCAAACTGTTCAGATTCCTAATATGGATTTAAAATGAAGCTACCATGTACCTCATGTATATTGATTCTGTTTGTAAACTTCTGATGGTCATAATATGCACTGATACATGTAACTAAAGGATGACACACTGAATGAGATTCTGGAAGTGGGATAAATTTTTTACTCAGTGAATGATGGTGATACGATTTGAAGGCCAGACATTATGGAGTCTGATTAAAATATTGCTCAGGATCAATAAATCACCTTGCAGCCAATTCAACGCCATCCAGTATCACAACATAAGCAAGGAAATATATGAGTCATGTAGTGATTTAAAGCACTGTTTGAGATATGATAAGCGGTAGAGAGACTGTGCGATATCATGTTGCCATAGTTCCCTGAAACCTATCTTCATGCGGGTATTAAAGCAAATAAAAAATGTGAAACATACACATCATGTGACTAACAACCCATTCCTTTCCAGAACCATGCATACCAGGTTCCAGTATTGTCAACTCATAGACAAGCACCAGGTATACTGTCCCCAAACTGTACACAAGAGGGTGTGTAGTGTTACACTGTAGCCTCAATTCATGTTTATTGTATTATGCTGAGTAGGAAAAGAACCTTTATCAAAAGATATAGAGTTTTTGCCATCAATATCTGTTCATTTTCTGTCTTAGAATTTGCAGGTATTTTGTATAGTTTACCTTTTTCCATGCCTGATGTAGTAGTGTGCTTGCTTTGCTGCAAAACTCATATGAAGGTGTATGCAGGAATCAAGGCTGAGCTAACAAGATCTTGACATCACTGACCCCATTATATTTGGGTGCAATTATCGTGTATAACAAAAGATTTTGTAATCTCAGTGCATGATCTATTCTTATAAAATGGGTTCAAGAATGTAGCCAATAGGAAGCACTGAAATGAGACACACCTCCTTTCTTTACTTCAGTACAACTGCACTGCCTGTAATCCTATGGTAGATTGCCGATCGTCTGTGCGCGCGGCGGCTCCTTTGATGAATTGCATGCATACGCGTACGCGCTGTCAATCCTGTAAACAACTTCTAGTTCGGGCTGCCGGCCGGCCGGCCTGTCTTCCCTTGTGCATAACATATGTGGCGTACGTACGTATACTGTATACTATACGTACACTTTGTACAGTACAGTAGACCAAGCGTTATGGGACCGGACGCGTACATGGAGTCACTTTGAAGAGCAAATCCAACGATTTAGCAGGTTAATTCTCACGCCGTTTTCAGAGTATGTTGTCTAGTAGGCCTATATGAGGAGTCTATATCAAGTCTTTAAGGTAAAGGGTGCATATTCTATGTAAAATAAGTAAGTTTTCATGCGGGTGTCCGGAAACCCAACCCCCCATTATACTTATACTGTATGTGCGGGACTTCCGCGAGTGCGACGTGCGTAAAAGTTTGGGACGAACATCTTCGGACGTCTTGACCCACAAAGGTACGTGAAAAACGCTGAAAAATGATGTTAGTTTTCGAATTTTCGACCCATTTTATAAAACAAATGATGCACAGGATTATTTCGTGGCGTTAGTGTAGGCGTAGCTCACTCTCGGGTATTTACAATGTAGTGCAACATGCACTCGGCTTCGCCTCGTGCATGTTTCACAATTGTAAATACCCTCGAGTGCACTACGCCTACACTAACGCACTCTATCCTGTGCATCATTTGTATAATATCTCACATCTGATCAATATCTTGCAATGTTTAATGGCATGTGCAGTTCACTATGGAAAGGGAATACATGCACTGTTTTCTCACAGGTGGATTACCAACCTGTCCATTCAACCTGTTAATTATAATGGGCAAAAAGATTGTAGTTTGGGGGCATTGAAGGTTCTCAGAGAATTGCAAACAAAAAAGGATTAAGTACAAGACACAATAATTTATCAAAATTAATGCTTTATTTCAGCCAGATTTTTTCCAGACAATTGATTTCCCTTCTTCTGCCAATCACAGAAATTCAAATTTGTCCCAAGAAGGATGAGTCAGTCAGTATAAATCAATCTCACAATCGCTATCAGCAGCAACTTAGTTTTTTCCTGCAGTGTGCTGCATTACAATCTGAACAATCAATGACATATCACCGAAATTCTAGTAAAAAATAGCAACTCCTGCAAAAGCATGAAAACTTGGCAGGACAACTGCAGTAAACCCTGCGTTCACATTAGGCTCAATATTGCAGGACCTTCCCCTCCAAAACCATAGTGTGGACTCTCACCACGACTTATACCCTGTCCCTGTGAGTCAAGTTGGGTCTGGGGACAAAATTTGGAGGGGAGAGTGACCTTGGGACGTAATCAGTAATGCCCAACTGTATTCACCAAATGCACACATGTGCGACATCTGGTGTCAAGAGGTAGGGCTTGCCCCAAGCCCCGATTGCCCCCGCAGCTCGGGGACTGTCACGATACATCTGTACCATCGTGGATGGTGAGTCGTCAAAAAAAAAGATCACATCATTCTTTCATGACTGTCTCTGCAATGCGTGGTCTAGAGTGAACGCAGGGTGTCTTGAAACCAGGTGAAAAGGCAGCTTCTTCTGTGCCGTTACCTTGCTTGATATACAGCAGGAGTAGGGCACACCACAGCTCCCCTTGTCGTTGCAGGCAAAGTAGAGGTTCTGCTCCCAGTCCTTGTAATCAAAACCTCCACAGCATTCAAGCTGTATTCATTAGAATACAAAGTAAACTTCAGTGAAATGAACAGAACAGGAGAGAAAACAACATAGTATACCGGACAAAAATAATGTCATACAAGCAACAAATTGGTTCCTTCGTTAATTTTGTATAGCACAAAGAAATTGTCAGAACTGTTTGCTGACTACTGCTTATCACCTGTTTGAACCTCAAAGGGTCAGTTCTCACTTATCCATATACAGTGCACTCCTATTACAACGAACACGGTTATAACGAAATTTCGTTACAACGAAGTAAAACTTCTGGTCCAAAACTTAACACCATTAAAGTCTATGGTACAAAATTCGCTTATAACGAACACGGTTATAGCAAAATTTTCGTTATAACGAAGTCTTTTACGAGTGCCACTGACAAAGAGAAACAAAAGAAATGTGCTCCGTTATAACGAAATGCGAATTGCTTTCGAAAAAACGTAGCGGTAAAAGCATTTATAGCGTCTCTACACGGGCGAATGCTTCACATCACTGTGTGTTCGCTTCTTGTGTCACGTACATTTTTTGAGGGGAACTTCCGTTTTGTAATACAATACCAGGTAATCCCATCCCATTTCACATAGCTTTCCAACGTCCAGAGCAAACAGAATATGATATATATGCGTGGTTTCCTTGTTTTCGTTATATATATATTGTATTAGTTCGGTTATAACGAAAGAAAACTGCAGGTCTCGAGCATTTCGTTATAACGGCAGTGCACTGTACCAGAACAGACAGCATGATAATAAACAACATTACTCAGCTGGAGACATCATGCGCCAAAACCTGCGTCTCCTAATTGGAAAGCAGACTTGTATCTGACTGAGCCAACTCGACATTTTGGCTAACTGGGCGAATTTTTGGCAAATAATACAAATCACAAGATTTTTTTTTAAACATCTTTTATAGTGCCTGTGTCAAAGTGCCAACAGCTTATCCTCTTCTTCATTCCTTACATAATGTTCAACTGGTGAGAGACTAGACTTAACCCACTCCTTACAGGAACCTGGTTTACCAGATTCTTGTGGGAGCAACTGATATACGGGAACCCTGTATACCAGGTTCCCAAGATGAAGGCAAGAGTGACTTCTTTCGTGGCCTAAATTAATGTTTCTTTGTGTTGTAATGCCCAGAAAAACGGGTTTGATAAAACAATAAAGAGTTTAATCTATCACCATATGTTATCTTTCTGTTGGAAAAATGTGTTTATCACAACATTATTGATAATACCTTTTTTTCTGATTTAGTTTGTGCTTGTTCTGCTACAAAACTCGAATGAACATGTACATAATGATCAATGCAGAGCTCGAGTGGATTTCCATGCTCGCTGACCCCAGTCATCTCATTCAAGTGCCTGGTTTTGTGTAGAACACAAGAGTCTGTGAGCCCATCAGCACACGCTCTATTCATACCTCGCATTCGATCAATTTTTTCATTGTTCGATGGCACATATAGTTGACCATGGGAAGGGGGTACATATACCCCTTGACTGCTTTCGCAAAGGTGGATTACAAACCTGTCTGTTCTCTTATCGACAGGCAAAAAAAAAGTCTGGTCGGGGGGCATTCAGGGCACTCAGAGAATTGCGGAAGGAATGAGTTAAGTTTGATTTGAGTTGACAGTGCAGCCCAGCAATTTTTCAAAAAAAAAGGTTGGTTGATACATGTATGAAGTAATATTTTCACAAATCTTTCATTTAGCTGCATTTTGATGATGAATCCGACATTCTATCAGCCTTCTAGTATCTGCTTACCTTCAACTGGATAGTGTCGATGGCAAAGTGTATGTCAGGGTCATCGTAGTAGTTGTCAAGGGCACCCTTGAAACTGTTGCTCACAAGAGCTTTTGCCTGCAAGGAAATTATACAAAGAATTAAAAAAAATGAAAATGCTCACATGTTATACATGAATGTTGCCTACTGTAATAAATCAACATTGATTGATTTTCATTTACAAGTACTGTTATGATGAAGTAAAAGGAATGCATTAAACAAGATTTAGTGTTGGTTAAAATGATTCAACCTGATATTCAACGCTTTCATGATAGTAGATAATTCTCCATTATAGATATGAACTCTTGCAAATTGGAATCTATGCTATAAACAGGAATAATACAATCATGAAAATACAGTTTTTGTGGTAAAGACTTTATCCATGGTTTGTTGTGTATGATCTCAGACTCTATATTGAACCCCCCCCCCCCCCCCCAATGTGATAGTGGGCTAATCATGTCTAATCTCATGCTTTTAAGGCATTGTCTGCACAATTCATAAAAACTGGTAATTTGGTATGAGCATTCTCCCGATATCAATGAATTCACAAATCAAAAATTGCAATTACTGCTGGCAGCAACAAAACTGCTAATACATTTCAGAATCTGCAGTTCCATGCTACATCACATTGCAAATGATGACCATTATTCCACAACTACGTATATACCTTTTGAATCGGTAGCAATTTGTAAGAGAAAGTAGAAAAAGAGGAGGCATCGCCCTTTTCTTTCTTGTTTGTGCCTCTTCTCCTAAATCTATCATCAACTGGGGAAGAATCCAAGCTTTGAGACAACTGCCGTACCTTTGTCTTGAAGACGATAGCCATGATGGCAGCTATCAGCTGCAGCATGAAGACGATCGTGATGGTCCAGCCAAACTAGGAAAAGGTCACACCAATATCACAACATACACTTGAATTAAAACATTCACTTGGCAGGTGATCAGAGGCTGCTCTTACTATCACAAAACAAATGAAACGATGTGCTTTCTATCTCAAAAAGTGACAGCAGGGCCATACAATGCAGTTTAAATCTGCCATCGTCATACCTGAAAATGACTACTGTATATGCCGAATATTTTGCGATCTTCTTATTTTTATGAATTTCGCGAGTTAAGTGCTATTCGCAAATTGTAAAACATGCAAACATATTAACTTATCCCAACATGAATGTGACATGTGCGCATACATTTCTATGTTCAGTAATGTACTCCACAATTGTGAATTCCCAAAATTGTCGGGAAGTTCCGATTTGCAATAATTTAGACTCGCTAAAACGTAATTACATTTGTATGGCGTATACAGTATATCAACGTCATTGAAAAAAAAAAATTGGTGTGTACATGTATTTCTAATAAATTCATTACATTTATGACATACAATGTAGCTATTATACAGTACTGCTGATACTGATATGACAGATGTCTAAATATAGGTTTGAAATGGCTGTTAAACATTCTTACTTGGGTAAAGACACAATTTGACAGAAAATCTGACTAAAAACATGCAAAAAGTGAAAATAAGTTATCCCTTGGTGATGCCTGATACATGTACGCCTGAACGAGTGTTCTACCATCTAATAATTGGGCAAAGAAGAACTCAAGCATACCATATCGTTGCTGGGGTGACAAGACCTTGTATCTGACATTTTGATGAAAATGACTTTTTTGGATTAATGGTCAAATAATGGGTTAAGCGATGTCCTGTCCAAATCCCAACTGCCTTACTCCAAAAATAAAGCCACCATGGCATGTCAAATGAAAGGCTGTCCCATTCGCTGTAGTGCTTTGGCAGTCATGTTTTTTGGCTCTCCTGAACATTTGACATTTTGTAGATATGAGGTCTTGTTGCCCCAGCAACGATATATGATCATTACACACTGTACATACATTGTACATACTTATAGAAATAAAGCACATTAGGATCTCTTGCAGCACAGTCGTGTGTATAGTTTATATGATGTAGATTGCAGATATTGTATCACTATTGCGTAATTACAGGAAAAATTATTAAACTGATGATAAAGAGTAATTCAGGAATATCATCCTATGGCTAATTGAAATGCTATGTATGTACACTGAACTTAACAGTGATCTCATATTCATGATCTAGGGTGCTGGTTCTGTCAACTTCTCCATGGTCTATCACATAGAGATCATCAGTTACTATGCCTTCAACTTCAACCTGAAAAGATTGAAGGCCGCAACTTCAATGTATTGTTTTTTTTTTTTATTTGTATCATTTTTCACCTATAAAGTTTTGGTTTTGAGAGATGAGCTTTGAAATGTGGTTTCTCAGTCTGACTCACTGGACTTCACTTTCTACAAACTTTTAAACTTCAGAAAAGAACTGTAAAAAAAAAGGACAATAAAAATAAATCTACTTACAATCTTCAAGAGAGTGATGTTTTCCCTCAGGGCTCCGACACACCCGATGAAAGTCAAGATGAACATACAGCAACCGACGAAGATGAGAACAGACGATGGGCTGAGTATGACATTGTCCACAGCTTGGTAGTTTCTCTTCTCAATCTCTGCATAGATGCCCACCCCCAAGAGTGTGGTGCCAAACAGCTGCAAATGGAGTGAAATGCACATTTTGATTTTCAAAAATTTATTGACAATGTAAACTGTTAAAGTATCAAACAAGACAATGAAAGGAAAGTTTTCTCGATAGTCTTTCAGAGCCTGCATTTTGTTGTGATTTACTAATGGAATGCTGGCTTGAACAGGGTTTGTTGTACATTGGGCATTCTGGACACTTTTGCTTTGAATACTCTTTGCGCAAAGGTGTATGGATTATGCTGAACATTGATGCAGAATGCTCACACATCCCAATCTGAGTATGAGATGTTGACAGAGTGTTATCAAAGTATGATTTTCTTTTCATGTCTAATTCTCGAACAGTGAATAGAAAATAACAAAGAGAAGCAAAGTGCAGCAAAAAGGAATGAGAGCTTGTGAATCATGATAGTCCACTGGCTTAAAGGGGATGGCTAGTAACTGCTCAGTGGGAATCAGTGGGAATGCTGGGGGATGATTGTTCCAATCCTTGTGGGATTCATTTAACCCGTTGAGGATGGTTTGATTTTGCTACAACACGCAATTCCCATAGACACCTGCCCGAGTACTCGGGACTCGTCCTCAACGGGTTAAGAGTACATTAAATGTTGTTGTGTGAAAATTATTTGCTTCAAAATGGTCTCATATTCAAGTAATGTGTTGTTTAGTGTTTCCAGATTAGAACGCCTGTACAGTGACGGGGCGTTAAATTGCACATTACTTGAATATGAGACCGTTCTGAAGTAAATAATTTTCACACAACAATAGATATGTACTCTTAAATGAATCCCACAAGAACTGGAACAATCATTCCCCAGCATTCCCACTGATTCCCACTGATCAGTTACTAGCCATCCCCTAAAGTTTGCAAAACAAGAGTTTTCTACACATGTGCATTGTGTATCTGTAGCACAGATGATAAAAGTTAATACTGACAGAGACTTTCTACGTATTCCAGTCCCCTTTGAGATACAATGCAACAGTTTAAAGGCACACAATGTATCCCATGACCTATCAAAGGCATTTTAAAGGCCATGATATGAGCTCCTAACATACAAATGTGAATCACACAGAGGACAAAGGGGTCTTCTGTTTCCTTGTGCACTTATGGGTCCAGCGTTTAACACATCTCATTCTGTCTTGCCAGACATCATGTACACTTATACGTACAAATTTATCATGTAGATCTAAGTACCTACAATGTGTACATGTACAAGTGTAAGATGCTCCATCCACTTCAGTTTCATTCATTTGAAGAAATGCAGTATAATGTATGTATGCTGACATTTTTGAAAGAATAATAAATGACAGCAAAAGAACAAAAATTTAGTTGACAACACACAGTACAGAGAAATGCAGACAAGAATAGAACAAATTACAAACATTTAAGCATTATTCTGTATGAAGTATAATCTTCTTCACATGTTTCCATACAATGCAAAGACATACAAGACATTAATAAGATAATTTCTTTGATGACTCATTGCTGTTTCATTTAATCATTATTATTTCCTCATTTTTATATGAATATATAAATACAAGTGTATGTGCGTGTGATTCATGCACCTGCATGTACATTGTATCAATGGTAAATACAGATATGTACAAAAATGTACATGTGTGTACAAAACCAGATCCTGCTTCTTGTGTTCAATCCCTTGCTAAAATGAATCAGCAAATTAATAGCCTCATGGTAATTGTGATCACCATGATATTTCCTGCCAATATACAATGAACAATATATATGTGACTGTTGCGAAGCGTGCAGGGTGGGGAAAACAGTTCAGTGTTCAGCGCTATTTAAAGTTGGTGAGAAAATGTATTTCATATCATGCCATCAAATTGCTGGGAGTATATCTGAATTAAGGTAAAGACTTTGCTGACCTGAAAGGAAACATTATGACATTGCTAGGGTACATAATACTTGAAATACAGTGAGAGCTGAAGACTTCTGAACTTTGATGAAGTACTGGTATGCTGAAAAACTCTGGATCTAGTATCACTCAGCCCTGTGATGCAATGTGCAGCTATTAAAATCATAGCAGAGTAACGCTGGAGAACATCTTCAAACGTGTCAGAATTATACATAGATCTGTTTTCAGAACACTGCTTGGCAATGCATTACAATCTGTTGCTGTTCTGATGAAGAAATTGGCAAGTGCAGTTGAAGGGCCGTATGTAAAATAGTAATCTCGATGGTGGCTTCAGGTTGACATGCATCTTGGTGCTTGGGCTGGGTAAATATGGTCCATCAGCTTGAGGTCAATGATGCTGTACACATAAGTTTGATTTTATAGAGGTGCAGAAAGACTTGGCCATCTCCCTGTATTGCACTGAATACTGACATATCACCATTTGCGGTAAGCCTATAATAATCCTCCTAACCAAACACACCTTAAAGTCTATCAAATTGTTCTTTGCAATTGCAACAAGGTTAATCAAACATGGGGTATGCTTAACATTGCACTCTACAGATTGAGCTCTGAGGATGTGTCTTGAATTCATGTGTCACTCTGTAGTGTAAAGTTCTGTCAACAAGAGGAGGGGGCAAGAGGGTGTGACACCCCCCCCCCCCCCCCAAAAAAAAAAACAAAAAAAAACAAAAAAAAAACAAAAAAAAACAAAAACAAAACAAAAACAAAAACAAAACAAAAACAAAACAAAACTCATTTTTTAGGATGAAATTACTTTGGAAATTTAATCATAAAACGTACACCTTTTCTTTTTTTTCTTTTTTTTTTTTTTTGGGGGGGGGACTTTTTTATATGGCATACAATCATAATGTTTTTCCTGGAATGCAAACCACAAAGTCCACTGGAGTAAAACTCTCAGGAAAAAAAGAGGAAATTGCTTTACCACAATGCATCTTTAATACTTCGCATCATAATCAACCTCTGCCCGATACTTTGTAGAGCACAAAGGAAACTGACAAGAACTCCCTGAAGTAGCAGGGAGACTGTGTACACATCCATGATTGGAATGCACATCATAGGTTTTAGGCTACATTCACTGCACACAATGAGATATGAAAGTATGGTGGGAGTGAGAGTTTTTACCCAATGGATATCAGTACTGCATTGAAAGTACATCTTCAGGCCACTTTTATGGAGGCTATGCTCAAGGTATCACCGTGGTTTACTATAACTAAGTTTACCATAATCCATTCTTATTCTTTTTCAATGTTTTTGTCTTAACTGATGGTAATATTTCATGATCATGATATCAACAAAGATTTGAATATAATTTGGTTTAAACTTATAGAAGGATATAGAAGAAAAATGGTGAATGTTACATTTAAAAAATACTAAAATTCTGTAATTTGCAATCAAACTATCACACTAAACGCAACAAATTTGGAAAAAATATGAAGTGGGTAAAGATTCATTAAAAACTTGTACATTGCAGGCACCTGTCAGTCATTCTTCCAGAAAAAAAAAACAACAACTTATAATGATATCTAAAAATAGAGCATTACAATGTACAGTTTGTAGGTTAGTGGAATTAGGTAAACAACAAACAAATTCAACAAATTAGATGAATTGAATTTCCCACATGATGCTGTTTACACAGCCCAGAAATGAGTCAGCTTCTGCATCACACTACGACGATTCTAGTCATGTCCTCCCAGTTCGTGCCCACACTACAGGGACAGGATATTGTGAAATCGTTGCCAAGAGACAAGCACGTCCGTGATTCACACGGCACGGCTCCCTCGTCCCGCACAGGATGGAGAGTGTGCTTACATTGAATACCGCGGCCTGTAGACACACTACTTTGGCAGTATGAATCATGGAACCTGCCCAGGTCTGGGGCTCTCAAGGAATGTACTCTTTACACTTTAGGAGGGGGAAAAAGAAGGGGAGAGAAATAAATAGCAATTATAAATGTACAGTCACTGATTACGAATTGACCTTATCTTTGCATGGGCTACACATGAGCCCAGTGTTTATAGTTCAGTCTTACCGACTAGTAATAGAGCATTTTAATACTAGCACTCACAATAATGCTGATGGAATAAGTTTATATTTTGCTTAGAACTACAACTGGTAGATGGCTAATTGGTTGAGGTGAGAATTTAGCTTTTATCTTCTTGCAGGATACTTAGAAACCACTTCATGAAATGTTGAAAAGCACACAATTCTAACAGGAATTCATTTTTAATGAAAATTGGTTTTGAAGTAGCTGAGATACCTCAAACTCCTAGAAGTATATGTAATTTTAACAAAGTGATCCTAATAAAAGGTGGGACCCACCTTATATTAGGATTGCTTTGTTTGGATCTTACCTCAGATATTTCAAAACCAATTTTCATCAAATAAACTTTGAATTCCTCTTCCAGGAAGAGGTTTCCTGCATCATTAAAAAGAAAAAAAAATCATTGAAAAAATGCTGGAAACTTCAAGCCTCATCTCAACTGAAACTATGTATACCACCCCTTTAATGTTTACAAGATGGAGGCCTATCTATTGTACCAAGAGTGTTCGCCCAGACTGGAAACCGAAAACAACATTTAACAGAAACAGGGAAGTGAAGTTATAACCTCAATGCACAGCTGCCAACAACTGCAGATCAAAATAACTTCCAAAAAAAAAAAAAGGAGAAAAAATTTGTTGATCTTTCAATCTCCATACTACTGCAAAAATTCTCTAATATAATAATAATACAATTATAAAGCGCATAATAAGCAGGTGTATGTTTCTCTATGTGCTTTAATCTAAAATTTATGCACTTCAGCTTTTATCTGTTCGAATCATTTTCCTTGTTTCATCATTTCAAAGGATATTTGTACAAAGCATCATCTGTAATGAGTCATCAATGTAAATATCCACAGGGTGTGGTGGTTGGTGGGGGCGGGGGGGGGGGGGGGGGGGGGAGAAAGAATTCATGTTCTCCTGGCAGGGTTTATTTCACTTAATAATCAGGGAGGTGGCCACCTCCCTGATCAATATATTACACTTACAGTATGGTACTTACAAACTTTGAATTCCCAATAACATTCAATAATTACTCTTTCATATTTCATAAGTGGTTTCTCATCATCTTGCCCTCCCCCCCCCCCCCAAAAAAAAAAAAAAAAAAAAATATCCTGATGTGCCGTTGCCAACCAGAACTGGACTTCCCCTTTAAGTTATAAATGTCACAGATCCTAGAGCTGGCTAAGGCCTACTCTTTACAAAGGACTTCACAGTCAGTCATTGCAGCTTATTAGTAACAATCACACTGCACTCAGTCTGCTGAGAGCATTGATTTGCAACTTGTGCCAAGATGGCACTGCAAGGTGAATGCACAAAAGTTGTATCCTCTATCTATTCATAGTCATACAATGTGGAGTTTTCCAATCCACTAGGGCAATGGCTGACCTTCTAAACAGACAGTGGAGTTAATACCTCAGTTGGGAAGGACATTTTACACTTTAGTATGCATACTGTTTACTGCCTTCTTTCAGAAAGAATGACCTACACGTATTTACAAAAGGATAGTCCTTGAGAATAGTATCAGGAACTACCGACCTTGTTAACAGCCATGCGAATGTGCCTTAACCCTCTAGCCTCCATAAGAACTTGTTTGTGTTCACTGTAACTGATATTCTGAGGTCTTGGTCCTAGGAAGATTAATAAAAAGACAATAAAAGAAAAGCAGCAAACTAATAAAACTGTACAAAATACCATGCTCATTGACTGTCCATAATTTATCAGCATGATAAACTGAAAGACAGCACATCTCAAACAGAACTTGCTTTGACTGCTAAAAAAGTGTACCTTTCTTTGTAGACTTGTGCTGTATTGCACTGGCACCTATTAAAATGATGATTAAAATTTGATTCCACTCAATATGCTTAAAGTTGACTTAGCCCCTGATATATAGTAAATTCAACAAACACAATAGAAGTTGATTTTCAAGAAAATCAGCCATGAAATATGGATTCCAAATGGAAGTTTATACGTTTCCCATTTCAACAAAGTGATATTGTCGCAGCAACACGCAACATACATATACCAGAGGTATAGGGATAGGTACACTGTACATACAAAGGACAGGAGAGACAGCAAAGACGGGCAATCTAAATAGTCTGTTAGCTCCTGATCATTTAATGGTGAATGCTGGTTGATAACACATTATAGATTTAGTTTTTTTTTTTTATTCTTGAATATCATTCAAGACTACACCATACAGTGAAATTGTCTACACTGTATAATACAATTGTATGTCAAAATTTCATCCAAATCATATCACCAAGAATTGTTATTACGTAGAGATCCCCTTTACTGTACATTATATGGCCAAAATTTTATGACAAATCCACATCAATACAAGCTCAAGGCATACTCCACCTAAAACATTAAAAAAAAAAAAAAAAAAAACACTGCACAAGGCTGCATCTCAACTTGATGGGATCGGGAGACAGCACATAATATCATTTTTTGGAAATTTCAGTAACTCGATATACTACACGTATGTATAAACAATTGCACAACATGTACTTGTTGCATCGGGCTGGCACTCAAAATGTACGGTACCCTTACTTGTGATACAGCTAGCTTTCAAACCAGGTGAGGAAAAGGTAATTTTACTATGCGGCAGGCATTTCCCATCTAGATGCCTGCCCAAGTTTACTTCAACAGCATGGGGACTCAGAAATGTCAACCTGTGGGCTGCATGCTAGCACTGCACGGTCAGGACCAAAAACACAGAAAGGTGATCCTCCATGCTTGTCCTTCACTCTACCTGGTGGCTACCCATCTTCAAGTCAACCCTAAGTATTCTGTGGTAGGAATAGGATCTCGAAAATAACAGAACCACAACATGTATTTCTCAGCATAAACTGGCAATATCACCACAAAACTCAGTCTTAACTGAATTTAAAAGAATTTAAGTGTGATACAGAATGGGAATTTACTCTTGACTTTGTCATTTAAAGGGACTGTACAGTACTGGTTGAGGTAGGGATTCATGTTTTGAACATTCTTAAGTAAGATGATAAAAAGCCTCTTATGAAATATAAAAGAGCATGTAATTTTAAGAAGGATTCAACGTTTATTTGATGAAAATTGGTTTTCAAATGGCTGAGATATCCAAAAAAGTGCTAATAATAAAAGGCGACATGCCCCAACTTTATTAGAATCTCTTCGTTTCACCTTGTTTTTGGATATCTCAGCCATTTCAAAACCTATTTTCATCGAATAAACTTTTGATACCCCTTAGAACTGCATGCTCTTTGACATCTCATAGAGTGGTTTCTGAATATCTCACATTTAACGTTAAAAGCTAAATCTTCACCTCAACCAGAACTGTACACACCCTTTAAACACCCGAAACATAATGCACGCCCGCTACATGTTTCGGGTGTTTAAAGGGTGTTCGTCGGCCCGTATCATGTTTCAGTCCTTCGGGCATTGCAGATATATGGGAGAAATGAGGAATTTGCCATTCAACTTCGGTATGAGCATGTGCCAGGAAATGTTGATAGACACAAGGCGCTTCATAAATTAATGCATTAAACCGTGCTAAGCGTTATTAGGATACCTCCAATGGTCCAGTCAGGCTATTCAGAAAATCAAATGTGACCCTGCATCACAAAACCAACAAAAAGTCGCCAGACATTCTTTTTTTTTTATATAGTTTAAGGGCAGGTTTCCATGATGATTGACATTCATCATTTAATATTCATACACAATGTATACGATGTAAATTTACATGATGCAGATTACATTAACATATGAATGTGTTTTCTCAGGCTACATTAGAACATGTTAGCCGAGGCAATATTCATTGACATTATGTCATATACTATCAAGTGGAATGTGGAAACCTAGCTGTCCTAACCGAGTCCCTCATCTCAGTGTGAGTATAAAACAACACTCTCGCCAGCCTGAAAGTGAAATGCGAAAAATTATTCCTCAAATATAGAATGAGAGGTTAAAATAACAGATAGGATCTCTTCAGGTCTTAGATGCTAATGATGCTAGATGGTGGATGAGATTAAACGTTTGTACATGTCATTGCCTCGAGAGATCAAAGTACGATACAGAGTCATGTGAACTAACCACTACTTTCATTTTGGCTTGAATGCCATGCGAGAGAGTGAAAACGAGATGGACGCCACCGCACGGACATCAACACAAATCTCCGCCGCAGCTCCCGGGTCATTTGCTGTTGGCAAACCCATTCGGGAGAAGCTCGCTCCCTTCGAACGTGAAAATAGTAAAGCACCGACATAGACGTATTGATCAAAATCCTCCCGTTTATGAAAGCCATGACAACCAACTTACCCAGAAGAACACATTATAGAGGAACACCAGGGCCTTCAAAAATGTGTGGCCGCAGTCGGGTTTACGGATCAGGGGCATATTGGACCGCTAATGTCGTCGACTTTACTGCTTTCTCAAGGACAGGACCAGATTCCACACAGAAAACGTACGGGACGTGCTCAAGTTATCACCCATTCGCACTCGGTCATGTATGTAAACAACAACAGGCACCTTCGCTTCTCGATCTCGGTACGGTGCGCCTGCTTATTGGTACTTTTACATTGAACAGTAGCCCCTACAGATAGCTACACACACGCACAACGAGACTACTCTAGTACGGGTACGTACGAACAAACACCCCCCCCCCCCCCCCCCCCCCCCCCTCCCCATGCCATTGCATGGAATACAAAGCGAAACTAAAATAACATCACCATGGGGATTGCACATGGGATGATATGCAAAATTTGCAGAATTTGGTGCCAAAAAGGGTGAAAGCGCCAACATAATTATGAAAAGAAATTATCAAATTTTGCCCTCTGTCATTTGTCATACTTTCATTGCTTCACTTGATCCTTTCCATCTCTCACTGGGTTTTTTAAATGGGTCCCATGGGACTTCCTTAGCCCTGCCACACCACACTATTGTCGTGCTTTCACAACCATAGTAGCAAGGTGTGGCCTTGAATGTAAATTCAAGGTAAATATTTTGCCTTTTAATAACTTTGTTATGGGCCCTACTGATGTGAAAAGTTCAATTTACTCCGACAACGTTAAATGCGTCAATTTCAATGACATGATTATCTGGGCTCAATCATGTCAATTTGAAGATTTGCTACACTAGGCTTAAACTCTCCAGTTACATGATCATGCGGATTCAGCTTTTGCAGTGAATAATATATACAGTAAAAATAGCAATAGCAAAGCATGTGAATACATTAATGAAGTTTGTGGAAAATAGGAAAATCCGTTCAAAAGAACTTTTTTTCTTGCTTTTTTTTTCAAGTTTTCAAAGTTTCATGTGCCGTCTTTACTGGATAAGATGACAATTCGTAAGGTCACAGTAGGGCAGCGTTATGAAAATATAGATATGAGAAAATTCAACAAAGTTTTCCGATTTCATGTAGATAATTATTACTGTAATATTATGTGATGAAACGCATCATAAAAACCTATCAAATTAACTGAAATGATTTCAAGACTGTTTAGTCTTATTCACTCATGGTAAATGATAGGACTCCTAATAGGCCTCTACTTTAGTCATGACGATTGAAGATATTCATAGACCCTATATAAATATAATCCCAATGAAAACTGGCATTAGAACTGGGTAAAAATTATATTTGAGATAAAAAGAAATAGGCCTAATAATTTTGAGTTCTTTTCCATGATACTTAATCGCATCTTTCTGTTCATTAAACCTATCGATATAAATTCAGCTTGTAAAACAAAGTCGCATTACACTTTTTTTTTCTTTCCTTGTACCCAGATACTAGTCTCAGCTGACATGAAGACGACAAGTCATAATTTCGTATGTGCCACTAATATTTTCCAAGCATGATATTTTGTGAAGCAGAACTTGAAACCCCCCCCCCCCCGATATTGCTAATGGTTAATCTTGTGATCGAGAACTAATACCTGAATAGAAATGATTTCTCTTTTTTTTTTTTTTTGTTTGTTTAGAGAAGCAAGATTGGCAATTTCCCACCACAGAACGACGATAGTTAGGCCTATTGTCATACCATGCTTGTTGGACGCGAGGAAACATGATTTTGGCTCCATAAATAGATTGCTCTGTATAGAAATGTCATTATAGAATGATGACTACTGAACGATAAATCGCAGCTTTTTTTCGATTATGGAGATCTGTAGGGCCTATAGAGGTATATCTTATACAAAATATAACCCAATAAGGCACATCATTGTAGTGGAGGTAGGGGGTGAACCGCCTGCAGCAGGGAGGTGAGTCACGCGCTTGATCGTGGCACTGAGATACAGTAGCAAAAGACTTCTACTGCTCTTTGGCATTGGCAGCATTGGATGGCGACAGCGCCATCTACAGACTTGCGCTAATGGCATTGAGACTGAGGCCGTGGATAGTTATACGTGATAATACAGTATGTCCCCCAAAAGATTACAATCAAAATTTTGCATTGATATTGATAACACCCAATATGATTAAACCGTGTAAATGCTACTTCAGGGTCTGAAAAATATAATATTTTAGCTCTGTTTTGCAGAAAACCCCATAGAGAAATGTGGAATGTTGTAAAGCATGTCATTCATGAGTCTGATTCTTCCAAGTTTAGCACTTCGATGCTTTTGTGTGTGAATACAATAGACAGAACTTGGAGGGAAGAGATTCTTGACATCCTCTACAAAATTCCTCATTTCTATTAAACTATTCTTAAAGATATCATTGCGGTGGATCCCGTTGTATTTTTTGTTTTGTTTTGTTTTGTTTTGTTTTTGTTTTTGTTTTTCGTTAGGGGAGGGGGGGGGGGGGGGGGACATACGGTGTTACAGCCAAGATGATAGCTGACGTTGTCTCCCTGGCGTGAACACCAAACCCAAACGAGACATATGGAATTGGACGATGATAATGGTAATCTTGCACAGCAACAACAATAACAACAATATGTTTTAATTATCTTTCTACTTCACAAAAACAACAATGTCATTGCAATTGATTGACAAATTGCCCTACATCGACGTAAATAAGCACTGAATTGATAAGTGTTTACATAATATTGCCCTACATCGACGTAAATAAGCACTGCATTGATCAGTGTTTGAAACACTGACTAATTAATTGCTTATCTACGTCGATAGAGGGCAATTTGTCAGTCAGTTGCAATGAAAACATCTCGACGGAAGAATTACATGAATTTGAATAACAACAATGTCATTGTAAAGCAATAATCATTGTATGATTAAATTACGTTTGTTTCTTTGCTTTTGTGAACACAAAGTTGAAATAAATTCAAATTAATCTATTGATCGATCTATCCATCCATCCATCCATCCATTTTTTTCCATTATGGCAAAACAAAAAATCCATCCATCCATCCATCAATCCATCAATCAATCAATCAATCAATCAATCAATCAATCAATCAATCAATCAATTAATCAATCAATCAAAACAACTGTAACCAAAAAAGTGAAAACAATAACTACTGCTACTAATTATACCACCGTTAGGAAAGTTACAGAAACAATAATTGTATGATGATCATAATGAAAATAAAGATGCAAATTAAAGATACATAAAAAACCGTATAAGAGTTAAGATAATGTATGCAAGAAAGATTTACACGCGTATATTGAAGTTGACATAAAAAGTGGAGAAAAGGAAATTTTCTGGATGTTCAGATGAAAAAAAAAGATGTTGATCATTATGATGAAATTAAGGATGAAAAGCAAAAGTCACATTCAATGATCAACTGGACATACTCACTCTCGCTTTTGATGTATGAATGTGTATTATGAAATTGAAAGCTCAAATAGGAACATCGATGGCACAAAAATAGAACTGAAAGTGCTTTGAAGTGCATAGCCAGCCCATCGCACTAATTTGAATGCACACAATAATGATGTCTAAACACGAAACTGAATTAATGTTTACATCCGAATTAGAACTTGTGACCATTGATTTGGATGCCTAAAACAGATTTGAAAGCACTAAAACGTGGAATCGTTTGACCAATATCAGTCCATTGCTTAAAAAATCACGAATTCGAATGCACATAAAATGAAGATGGATGACTTTTTTACGAAATCAGCCGGGAAAACATTATGTTGGTACATGTATTACTGTAAAAATTATTATCATAATCCTTGTAATGGCATTATCATTTTGCATGAGGTCATTTTGTAATGTTATTGCATTACTTGACTGAAATTACATGTATTATCATCTACATCAGGTTCTCCAGAGTGACTTGAAATAATTCTCATTCCGGTGACAGTGTAGTTTTGTTAATTTCTGTGATTATCCTATCAATCCGCTATATAGTTTGCTGTCATATCCCTCTTTTACAGAAGACGTTTCACTTGCATTATTATGTCTTTCATTGCTTGCCAATTTCCCTTATAGTACTAGACAAGCCACTTTTAAAGCTATACTTGATCTTGAGGAGAAAACGCCAGTAGAATTGGCAATTTTATTTGATTGTACTTGAGGTTGAGATGAGTGGCCGATGATTCATTAGGTAGTTTAATAAAGTCGAAAAATACACAGTTGTCCAGTTCTTCACACCCTTTCGTCATTAGTAAGGTAAATCCCCTGCTAATTTTTGTCTGGCTAATCCTTGTGGCAATGTTTGATCTATAGGACGAATTGTCACTCTGCTGGTAAGCACCAAAGTTTGGGCGGGCGTATTGATTGCAGTACAAAGGTTGTACACAATACATTGACACGCCAAACAAACGTTTTATTAGCAGAGCGAAAATGATCAAACAAAATGATCTGCGAAGTGGACTTTGGTCTTAGGACTGGTGTCGAACATCTTTGTATAATTGCTTCAGATATAAGAATATCATCATAAAATCTTGCGACAAATAATTGTAGACTATAAACAGGTTAGCACTTATCCATGACCTTTTCCTCTATTTTGTGTGTATATGTGTAACAGAACTTAGCTCACAAAAACTGTTACCATCTACGTCCACCACGAACCCGTTTACTGATATCCGTGAGTTTCACCTGACTTTCCACTTTACTGTTTAAAGATGACGCGTGTCAAATTATTATAAATCAATCTAACCACACACTTTGAAAAGAAAAAAAAAATAATTCGAGAGAGATCTGTTCTTATATCATCTCTGATCATACTTTTCTTCACATAGACTGTGAGCCACTCTTGAGGATCAGTACATCGTGTCATTACGGAATATCGAAGGTTGGTGCAAAGTCTGCATGACTGTGACCCTGTATAGCTGTCAATGAAATTGTCAGGGTTGCCTATTTCATTATGTTTTGGTAGTGCATATCAAGTGAACAAATGAGAGCTATAATTCAATGAACCTCAGATCTAAAATGAAGAAGAACTGAAGCAAACCATGAGTAAAAAATATTATGCTCGGCAAGATGTTCTTCTTATCTCAGTAACACAATGAGTGCTTATCGCTACCAATACGTTATTGGTAACCTGGTCGTTACATCTATTACACTTGATTCTTAATAGAATGATGTTTATCTACCATAGGGCCTAGATATATCGTATTCACACAACTTTTCCATGTCAATACCAATACAAGCAACTCTTGAGTGTGATATATTATGAGCTGAGTGTGAGATATTATGAGCTTATAATATCAGCCGTCTATTGATTTACCGGCAGAGCGGGGGAGGGATAGTACGTGTGTGTGATTGTGTATGCGTATGATGTGAGCATGGAGCTATTAAATACGACGTTGTAACTCCATGGTGTGAGAAACAGAAAGAGATACGAAGAGAGAGGGGGAGAGATACCAGGATCCGTTTGATTTCGACGCCATTCGTCAGTAGGAATCTACGTGCGCGCTGCTGCCGAAATTTAATTTGATGCGTTTGTTTACTCTATTAAGGATTATTTGAGCTTTATTCCGACTCGACCGGTAGGGCTGTTCTACAGCCACAGTCACTGACAGTAACCCCATTGTTTTGCGACCGTTCGGCAGACACACAGACCCAGGACCGACTCAAATTCTCTTGATCAAAGGCATTTGTAAATCTTCATTTATAGTGAGTGTGAGCACGTGGCAAAACGGACAGAAACTTAAGAGTTGAAACAAGCTGAAGCTTGAATATCTTGCACCTCGACATCGCCCATCTTTCACAGTCGCTTTCCACGCTGTGTGGTTGTTTCTGACGGCAGGGACTATCAACGACAAGAGGTCGTGTTCGTCCACGGTCCAGGCCATTGGTGCTAGATTGAGAGACAGGTAAAACATTCGTACTGTTTGCTGTCGTTTATTCCAACTTTTCTTTGGTTCTGTTTTATCAGAAAAACTGTAACATACTGTGCCTTATGCAATATCTTACTTGGTGAGATGTGAAAGAGTTGCAATTCAACGTACGTACATGGAACAAAATTGGAATTCATGGATGTTAATCGTAAATGCTCTAGGTCTATTATAATGTAAGCCTAGATTGTATACTCTAAATTGTTTCAGCCAATTAAAATAAGAACCATGAATTCCTATTAGATACACTGAAAGAAGTCGCTGCACCTTTTAACCGAAATTATACAAAATTATATTAGGCCTACTGCATGATCAAGTATAAAATGTCGTAAGACAAAATTTGTTACAAAATCGAACATTCTAAGCGATATTCTTTCTCTATTTTTCTTATTTTTTTTTTTGCAGGGGAAAACATCACAGTGCAGACAAAGTTATGCGTATGGTCTTAGTAAGGTTAGCTTCAAAGTAAGATCTAGGGACTCCGAATGTCTTTTCCAATTCCAATGACTAATGATAAGATTTCAATAAACATTAATTGATTTATTTGTGTTTGTATGTGTGTGTGTGTGTGTGTTTTATTCCTCATTAATCTCTAAGAGGGATTACATTCTTTACCTTCGGGCATTGTCGTCCAAATACCTTCGGCGATCGTCATTACCATTCGTATAGCTAATGTAGGCAGAAATCAAAGTTGTGAGCATTCTTGTAAGAAAGTATAATAGGCATAGATTTTATCGCTGTGATAAATATTCAAACATTGTGCTGTGACGATTAAAAACTACACTACGTTTAGTTTCCTGTTCTTAAGATGATGTCGCAATAGCATTAATATAATTATTCAACGGTTAAGTGGCGTAGATTTTAGCATTATTGATAATTGTTCAATTAGGATGAAATAGCTAGTTTTGAAAAAAAAAAATAAATTGAGAAAACAATGCATCACGAGGATCTATAAATAGCAGTCTCACAGAGGAGAGTAATAAGTGTAAACCAATTCTTCTTCATTTTTCTTTTGGCCGTGAAAACACACACAATGCACGCAGTTGACAGTAAATGCCTTTCTATATGCATCACACCAGTTCCTAATAATTCGGTCTGTCTACTATTTCATGCACGTTGCAAAGTCCATACTTATTGCAGCCAGTATCAGAGCACGTCCTATACGGCATGTCTGGGCAGAGTGGAACTGTGGCCATTTTATCTGGAGATCCGACATAAACGCCGAATAACAAACACATTATGCTGATAAGAGCTCCTACGGAGCTTAGGGCAGAAAAGGAGAGGGAAGGGGTGAATTAAACATTTCGTAATGATGTATCTTCATAATCACACAATACAAACAAAAAACAGGTGTGAAGAGTATAAAGAGTCTGAATCGCAGTGGGTATTCTCGAAAATTTAATATAAATGTCACTGACGCAGTGGGAATTCCGGACCACTGAAAAGTCAATCTGAACAGATAGAGTAAACTTTCATAAACACAACAATGAAAATGTGATTAAATTCGGATGAATATCTAGAAAGTTATAGAATTGTACATTCTCGCTTATTTTCACGAAACACTTCTTGAAGAACAGTCAATATCATGACTATGCAAATGAATGACTTGTATGATGCCCTAGCCTCACAACTTGCCATATTATAGTTTGTATCCATCACAATCTTTAAGATTCCATTTTAAATCACATCTGGGTTCGCATTTTTTTTTTTTTAAATCTGAGACGTGACATACACGATTCGCAAATTTAGCCTTAAAGGGTGCAGTGTACAGTAAGGCGTGTGGTCGAGGTGAGGATTTAGTTTTTAATGTTTTGTGAGATATTCAGAAACCACTCTATGAGATGTCAAAGAGCATGCAATTCTAAGGGGTATCAAAAGTATATTTGATGAAAATCGGTTTTTAAATGGCTGAGATATCAAAAAACAAGGTGAAACAAAGAGATCCTAATAAAAGGCGTGGCCTTTTTTGGATATCTCAGCCATTTGAAAACCAATTTTCATCAAATAAACGTTGCCTTTCATATTTCATAAGAGGTTTCTCATTATCTCACTTAAGAATGTTCAAAACATGAATCCCCACCTCAACCAGTACTGGGTAATCTACTGTTAAGTATACCTTGTATATAAAATTTATAATAAGGGGGGGGGGTCGAGACTAATAGCCTTGCTGATCCCTGTTGCTGTAATGAAGTGAAACTTTAGTTATAACGAAACATACAAAAGTAACAGAACAAAACTGTACTAAGACTTATTTTGCCGTGCTGTTCCACCAAAGCCGAACAATCGGCTTCTTCGGGTGGGAATTGAAGCGTGCACAGATGTAGAACATTAAATTGCAAATGTGGAAGTTGCCAGTAACCATCTTTTCAACATAAAGTTGCATCCGAATGACTTCATTTCGACATAAATTTTGTTTAAATCGTTGTTGCACCAGGTGGAATTTATAGGCTTAGTTTGGTAATACAGAGCCATTTGCTTGGATGCTGGACAATGCTAATATAGACCAAGAACATCAGTTAGTCACTGTGTGTTATCTTGCAGTGGATGGAAGCACCATTCGAGAACTTTGTGTGTAATAGACAATGTGATTGATGACATTTTTTTTTTGATGCAAGAAATGGGGATGCCAGTTGGCAAACAAAGGCAGACTCCACAGTTTAGGGTAAAATCTACTGCGTTGAAATAGTCCCTTTTGTCATGAGTGAATGGGGGATATAATTCTCATCTTATGTTTTTATCGAATAAGACTCGCATCATTGTAAAGATTATGAATTACGTATTTGACGTATTTTTATAGAATGGATGAGCGCTAATGGCAATAATGATGGCCATTTTATTTATCCCTCGTCACCTCACAAGGCATTGGGGACTACCAAACACGTTTGACATGATCATTTTAACTTATAGAAATAGAGAGAAAATAATTTTGCAATACAATAAGAACCTTTTAAGAATTAGAACGATCCATCATGATAATTTTTATCGTTATTATAATGAATTGCCAATATCATAAGATAAAAGAATCGAAGTGAGAACAAGAGGAAGGGGTCGAGGAAATAAAATAAAGCACTTTTAAAATACGAAACTTTCTCGATAAGTTGTGTTTGAGTTTGCAAGGATGGGAGATACACCTATTCTCTTTCGTATATTTTCCTTTCAACCATTTGACTCAATATTTATGGTGCCCTCGTCAGAAATGAAGATTGTTCCAGTTACTTTGTTTCTATATCTTACTAAGCTTATTGTTATCGGCGTTATTAGTTTGATGTGTTTAAAGAAATCAAATCTACACCACTTTGTCCTTTCATACTCAGATGCGAAAACCATGATGGCGCATTTCTCTGTCTTGGTTATTCTGGGGTTTATTCTTCCTATGGCCTACGGTAAGTTTCCGTGATATAAGTCTGTAAAGCTTCACACACTACCTCTAGTGTGTCCACCATACGTCTTTATGATGTACGCTTAAAGGGATTGTACAGTTATGGTTGAGACTTAATTTCAGGTTTCTAACATCTTTTGGTGAGATAATGAGAAACCTCTTATAAAATGTGAAAGAGCATGTAATTCTATGAGGAATTCAACGTTTATTTGATGAAAATTGGTTTTGAAATGGCTGAGATGTCAAAAAAGAGCGATTCTAATAAAGTGTGGGACCCACACTTTATTACGATCGCTTTGTTTTACTTTGTTTTTTGATGTTTCAGTCATTCCAAACCCGATTTTCGTCAAATAAACTTTGAATTCCTCTTAAAATGGTATGTTCTGTACTATATCATAAGTGTTTTCTTTGTATCTCGCAAAAAGTTAAAAACCCAATTCTCATCTCCACCAAAACTGTACTATCCCTTTAAATTGATTTATAATGCTATGCAATTCTCCAAGCAAACACTACGAGGCCCATCAATGTATATTATTATGCATATTATATATAAATAGATGTATATATATATATATATATATATATATATATTTACATAATTATGTATGTGTGTATACAAAGTAAAAAGGCAATGATTTTTACTATGCTAGTATGGCTTTATACGCCTACCGTATAAGAAACACGTTTTTGTTGTTGTTGCTGCTGCATTTAACAGGTGCGGTTTTATTTCCTTATTAATCAGACAACTAGGAGACTATTTAACAGTCGAAGAGAAGATTTTAGTGGAAATGGCTTTATGGCTGCATTCTCTTTAAAAGTTGAACACTTTTCGGCCGAAGAGAAACATCGTCAGCTTTTTACTTGAATCCGAAAGAGGAATTTATGGACGCCAGCTCTTTGCACCGTATCAAAGGTGGCTTCATTGCATGCACCAAGTTCTATAAAAACAAGACGTATGTGATAAAATGTGCAATACGTTTTATTGCTTGGAAAGAAACGAAACGTAGCACAAGCTGTTTGTCAGAATTTGTAGTGAGCTAGACGTCACCTCGAGTCAACTTGACTAGATAAGGAGCTGCCTGAGAATTAAGTTTTAAAACATTAAATCATAAAAAGTATAGCTGAAAAGAGAAATCAACTTGCGGAAAGAATTGTCAACACTTAAAAGGGAATCTGGGTGATTTTCTTAATTTTACTTCATTTGCACATATACATGTAGGTGTTATGTATAGATTTTGTATTTATTGTGCATGCAGTTCTTGAGCAGATAGACCAATCCTCTAAAAACGAAAATAAAAACAAAAACAAAAATACACTGTACAAGGATGATGGCATAGGAGGTTCACGTATTCCAGTTAATATAGCAACGTAATTCCATTATGATATCACTAGCTTGACAACTTCATCTGTGGAAAATTTATGCATGCTTTCTTCTTTTGTTCTGCTTCCTTGAGCACCCGATCATGCGCTCTTATGTGAAGCTGCTATACGTCATCATCCTCGTTCATTGTAATTTTGTATGAAATTTGAAAACATTCTTATTGCTCATCGGATTCACTATAAATTTTGATGCTCTGTTCCCAGTAGAACCAATTAATATTCAAATCCTAAAGTCTGAAAAGAATCCGGAATTTTCCTGTGCTTTGAGCTGCAGTTAAGTGACCAGAGCCTTCTATTGCACAGCGCCATGCTCTTCATGGGTATCTTGGAGAAACAAATCCTTGTCTCATCCTGGAAAGACCAGTAATAGTAAACTCAGTGAGAAAAACTTAGTGAGAAAAAAGGGCAGCGATTATAAAGTGGTGTAGTTTTCATCGTTATGTAAGTACTTTGTTCTTAAAAGCAGGACATTCCCATTCTTCCCTCTATGAAAATGCTTTGCAAAGGAGAGCTGTATCAAGGCGACAGAGCACAAAGCAACATTATTGAACATCTGTGTCACAATAATCGCGTAATACAGAACTGGCAAGTCGTATATAAAAGAGGATCAGGTAGTACTTTTTAGAATTATTAGAGAGTAGACTGATTTCGTTTCACAGTAATCTTGGTAAGAAGTGATTGGTACGTCTGAACGATGAAGAGAAAAAAACATAATTTTAGTTGCTACGCTTTGCTTTGGGATATCTTACTCAATTTTGCATGTCTAAAAAGTGTGTGCTATTGTGCTTTGACTTCAGTGGATAGAGCTGAGACCGTTTATATAGTATCATTGGATTTTTATTTGGTTAAGATCTCAATGTACAACAGACACTGACAGAAATTGAAGTTGGAGAAGCTAGAATACTACCTTTCTCTATTCTCTACATTTACAATAGTTTCTCCTGAAATATACTGCGTCATCTCTTGAATTTCTGAATTCCAAATTTCATACAGGAACAGGTCAAAGTAAAAACCTTACATCTGACACCTAGTCCACGCTTAAATCATATTTTCGTGTACTGTGTACATTAAATGCCCGTCATCACTTGAATTATGACATGGATTGGGTATTAACCAATCGTATCGAAAAGGCAATCAAACGGTGTTTGAGTTTCGGGTGGGTTGCAATTGATATGTTTATCAGTACTTATCATACCTTTTCGTCACATTGAAACACCATTTCAAAGGTTGTTTTTTTTTCATTTGTTGACAAAACTGCTTCTTGTGCTACCATATACAAGCATTAACGTGTCATATAATTTGATTGATAGGATTATTCTGTTCTGATCAGTTGGTCATGTAAATTGTTTCATATTACTCTTTTGCAAGGAGGGATGTCATTAGAAAAACTTATATGTCGAGGCAAAATTTGTGATTCAATCCTCAGCTACCATTTATACAACAACAACAACAAAAAAAAAAGCCAGAAGCGTAAGGCTAAATGAAATAATCTAAATCCCGAATTGTAAATGTCCGCTTGTATTTTATGTATAATTGCCAAATAAAAAGATAAATAAATGAATAAACAAAAAAGATAAAAAGTGATAATAACAACAACAATAATAATAATAACGATAATAATAATAATGATAATGATAATAATAATTACAATAATTCAATTTAAGACTGATATTCGATATGGTTAACCTTGCTAACAATTTTGATTCAATAGCATACATTCACTGCAGGTTGGGCGGACAAAGGGAATGTCACTATTGAGACACTATAATAATGATAATGATAATAATAATGATAATAATGCTAATAATGATAATAATAATAATAATAATAAATGAATGAATATATGTACATGCATATACCTATTATAAACATTTAATATCATATGTATAATAATATTCATGTATATTTCTGTATAGTTAGAATAAACATATCGGTCAGGGGGTTTTGCCGACGGTCAGAGTTATATATTATTCAAAGCGATAGCAACAAAACAGTCAATTCTTCATGCTTATCAAGCTGTGTTTTTCTTTCACAAAGAGGATTGGAACAATCAAAATGTTATTCAGAGCTCGATACATATACGGATTTTTCTTGTGATTTTTGTAACAGGTGAACGGCCAACATGGACTGGAGGAATTGATCTAGCTTATACCGCGATAAATGAAAGCGAGGCACCTGGTGAGTGTGATAGAAAACAAAGCAAGAAACTATATATTATGAAAGGAAATATAGCACTTCAGGTTGACAATGATTATGACCTTATTACGTAGAAAAAAAATCAAACAGACTGAAAGAAATGTCATTAAAATTTGACATTTTATTATGAATGTTATTGGAGTTCAAAAGAGGTCTCAAATAATCGTAGAATCGGTGAGATAACGATGCCATGTCTCGCAAGATATATCATTACACATTTCATATACTATAGATCTTACCTAAAAACATCAAAACATGATTTGTTTTTTGCACAAATCTTTCTCGAGGGTTTCGAGTGTTAATACATTATCACCTCGTATATACCAATATCACTGTTGTTTGAAAACATGGGAAACTTTGCGTGAATGACTGCGTACGGATGATTATGATTATTTGAGCATTGCTGAATTGACCAATTAAGTCCTATCGGTATATTACAGACTTAAGATATTGTGATGCAAAAACATTCAAGGCATGCTTCTCATCTTTTATACAGTCTGCTTGATTCAGAAGGTGTATACATGGTGGAGTCTTTTTGATCTACTAGTATATATATGAAGAGCTTGCTTCCAAAAGGCGCTAATTCCATCATTTTCAATGGATTTAGCGCCTTTTTGAAGCAAGATCTTCATATCTGGCTATAAGAGTCACATATACTGATTTCATGAGCGTAATAATAGTATAGAAATTATTGTTTACTATTTAGTTTCTAATGATTATGGTCCAATTTACGTGTCATGGAAATTATTGAAGGCCAACGTGACGAAATCCTTGTTCTGTGCAACATTAAAACTTGATTTGATATTCTACCCCCACTCCTTCTTGTATAGGATCGTAGGCCTATTACTCGTAGCACCAAAATTGGTTTCATGATGTTACCAGACTTGTTACAAGTCAATTATGGTTGTCGTAGGGTAAACCTTGTTCATGCTTTCTCCGACCTGACTCACGGATAATCAGTATTCAATTCAATTTTTCAATTCAATGTTTTATTTCATTTTTCGACAAGAACAATAGTACACTACCTCTTGAAGATATTTCAGATGTCTGGGATAAAGAAATGAATCGTTCCTTGATCTCTGCATCACGCCTCTATCTGTATCTAAATCCAGGATATTTTATCGGCACCCTTGAGGCGATCGATGCAGATGGTGACCCACTTACTTACGCTATCGATGATCTAACTACCGAAGTGAATGGCAATCGTGAAAGAGACTGCTATGATTATCTCAGTGTGGAGAGTGACACAGGAAATGTTACCTTAGCAGTTGAACTCGATTATGAGGTAAAAGTTTCTTCACAGCTCTGCGACTTTGCAGCAACTGTTTTTGTGTTTTCGTCATGGGACCGTAGACCTAATATACATGGACATTCACCGTATCGTTAATCAATTCATGCACCCGTACATCTCAAAAGCGCCACAAAGACATTAATTTTTTAGCATGCTTCACTGGTTTGATCCCATGATCGTCACCGTCAGCAAGTCGGGAGAAGAACAAGACGGAGATATGAGAAATCTAAAACTATAATTATGCGCCGAAGAAAATAACTCACAAAAACCAAGTTAAGTTAATGTGCAGTTGTGGTGTATGTTAGGAAAGCATACCTCAAACAATTTCGCTTGGGAGAAGCAGGCAGTTTTTAGAAAGAAAGCCAACATTTTGCCGAAGTTTTTTTTTTTTGTCGTGAATCTACACAATCTTTAACGGCAGATTCTTTACAAAGTCTCTTCATATTCTCCTTATTCCAATAAAAACAAATTTCAACACAATGTCTTGAGGATAGAACAATTTGAACAATTTGAAAAATGACATAAATTGAATCGAGTGGAAACATGATATTGATGAAATCGGGGGGGGGGGGGGGGGGAATGCGTCTGAGCTATAGTTTACGTAAACCAGTTTGGAAAACGGTATGGCAGGAATACATGTTGATAACTTGGGAATCTTTCTACGTGACAGGTGAAAGGTTAAATTATTACATAATTTATGCTTCTGCTTCAATTCTGCATCATTATCACTCTCAACTAATTCGCCAGAGTTCTTAACGAAGAATTCACAGAGAGACACAAATGGCAGTAGATTGCAATGTCAAACGTTACTATTAAAAACAAGAAACAGGTTCTCAACAATCTCTTAAATGTTAACACTTTATCGGCCTATACATGCGCTGTTGGCAACACATTTCTCTCTCTAAATCGCAGTGCATATTATGTTCTGTCAGTTTGTTTTGCATATTCGATTCATCTAGTCAAATTGCAATGGAAATACAAGAAGGTATTCAGAAAACCTTGCGTGAGATGTTTCCTCCAGACCCACGATGAACACAGTATGAAAGAATAAAAGAGGTAAATCGTGGGACTGACGTTCTTGAAATGACAATTTAAAAGCAAAAGTTATTTCGATGTATAGACATTTTAATTTTGCGCATTTTGATCTACAGGAGTTTGACAAGCTAATCTGCCGCTGGCTCGTGAGCGATCCAAGTAATTCAGACGTGCAGGTTAGTAAGAGTATTATTGGTAATGTGAGTCTAACTCTTCCTGCGAATGATGCGCCCCTAATAATTCCACAGCCAGCAGGTGTTCTGTTTGTTTGTGTGTTTGTTGTTTGGTTTTCGACAGTAATGTTGAGGATATCATGCGTACTTTTCTACTTGAAGAGAACGGAACAGTACATATTCATATTAGGCAGAGTGACGGTCCATAGGGCGAATATACATGTACGCCCGAAAACGAGGTATCTTGAGGGGAATTCGCTCCAAAGGGGAAATTCTTTGATTCCCCCAAATGCCTTTCTGGGGCCTAATGACTACTCCACAGTAGGACACAGAGGGCGTAGTGTGTGTAGTGTACCATCAATACAATAAGCCAGTTCGTAGTTCCACCTTGCGCATGAGCAGAAGAAAGGTCATTCGTACCAACAGGCATGTTGGTTTTTAAATTCACTGAGATAAGCATCTGCGATGTAATGATTATTCATGTAATCCTTATTAACGCTGCTTGCCAGCACAACCACCTGATAGCAAAAGTGGTATTTGGCAATATCAGTAGAAAGAGATTGTATATACATTCAATGCAAAATAATGAAATGGATGCTTTCCCGTGTGTTAATGGATGGATCACTTTGGCCATCTGGTCTATGCAAGTTTATTCTTTGTTTGAACAGGATCAATGAATTTCATGAATTGTTATGTAAAGCTTACGTATATGTCGCTCTAAAATGAGTGAAGTGCCCCTAACCGACTGAGAAAGAAGAAAGGTCATTCGGACCAATGAGCCCATGAGCTAACTCCGAACTGGCTTATTTAGGGGAGATTGTCAGCGACGCAAATAAATAAATAAATAAATGAATAAACAAAAAATAATAAATGGGTGTATATATTGGATGTGCATAGAAAACGGGTCATGGGACAATGAAGGTATATCTGCTTTCTCTAAAAAAAGTTGTACATGTACTTATCAACATACATAATTTAGTGTGACTGTATAAGATCCATTTTGTGCTCTTGTCAACTCAATGCTGTATTGAGCCCATATTAACGCATAATTTTTCAAAAAAGGCAATATTTGCATTATTTCTGATTATCATTATGCTTTTTAACAAAACTTCCACAAATTGTCATTTATTCCGCATTTTCCCTTGTGGCTGGAAATAGCGTTATATATATGGTGAACTTTAATCCTCCCTTTCTCAATAATACATGATGATAGTATCGAAGTATGTACACACTAATTACTTTAAAGCCTCAAGTTTATTTGGTGCAGATTGTTTCGTTATTGTTTATTGCGTTTAATATTCGTAAAATCGCTAACAAAACGGGCAAAACTCCTGGTCTCGCAGCATACATCCTAGCATACCCGGAAGAGGTCTTGTAATAACATATGTCGCTTAAACGAATAATCAGGTGTGGCAATATTAATTCAGAATTTTATTTCAATAGTGATGTGATGTTGTAAATGAAAATTTTGTTGTTGTATTTTCTTCTTTTTATTATAAAAGTCACCCATAATCAGCATGTTCGTGGTAGACTGGAATGACAACTCTCCGGTATTTGTCGGGGGTGTTGGCCCGTATGCCCAGGACGTTAATGAGGTGAGATCATTGTATGAAGGGATATAAAGTCTTCAAATTCAAACATGCAGGCCCCGAATTGTAAAGTGGGGGAGGAGGTTAACAGGATTTGGTTCGTTACAAACGTGGTATATTAACGTGGCAAGTTAGTAGAAGATCTGCGTAAATGATGATGAGAAGTACCATTGTCATCACAGGTTATAGTAATGATCATTTTCATCATTACTGTTTTGCTTCAAACTGATTACTTTCAGAGATACATTATATTTCTGAAACTTCATATCCAGGATAGAAACCCTCGTTCTGCGATACAAATGCTTTCATCATTTGCTGCTGACATTATCTCATGTGAAGTGCTGCTCAAGTGGATATGGTTCTGTTTCGATTTGTTGCATTTGAACAGAACAAATTTTCAACATGTTTGATACATAACAGCGACCACAGTATAATGATCTTTGTATCAAGGAGTCTATCTCACATCAAATACAGAACATCTTTGCTCTCTGTCTCTATGCATTCTTACAGAATGATGATTAGACGAAAACGTGGACAAAAAGTACTGGCATGCTATAGTATATAAGATTATGTTTCGTTTCGTTCTGTTTTATTCAATTTATATTCTTTATCTTTAGACTGCAAACAGTGAAATGGTCGAAGGCATTAGTGTATATTTCTAAAATGTTTTATATATGCCTTCCATGTATACAAACATCCACGCACAAATATATATATTTCATTTCATTCATTTATTTATTTATGCACGGCACATACTTCAGCCCGTAGGCTGTTCTTCCGCAGGTCCGTGCGGATAAAAAATACAACATAGATATACATTTTATACAGAAATGATCAAAGAAACCAAACAAACAAAAACAAAACTCATACTTAAAAACCGAAAAAAACATATAGAAAAAAAACCACAATAACATGTTGATGAAACTGCGGCACACATTTCGACAGAAACAAACATGATCAATCAAAGATAACCATGTACAATTATACAAATGATCGCCGTAGTTTAAAATGAAATGAGTTCAGGAGAGAGAGAGAATGAGGGAGACAGACAGAAAGAGAAACACAGAGAGAGAGAGAGAGAAAGAGAGAGGAGAGATAGGGAGAGAGAAGCACATACAAAGGGGGAAACTGAAAAAGTTGTCAATTAACAGTTTCGGTCAAGTGCGTTTTTAAAGCTTACAAACGTTGGTTTTTGTTTCAATTCCAATGGTAACTTATTCCAATGCATTGATCCAGAATATGTCAAACTTTTATGTTTGAAACAAGTCTTAATCAAAGGTAACACAAAATTTAACGATGAATTCCTTACGTTATAGCTGAAAACTTTAAGTTGAAACATATCAAGCAAATATTTCGGACAAAACTTGTGTGCAATTTTATACATAATTTGTAGAGTATGTTTATGTCGCCTCTTATCCAGTTTATCGATGGGAGTGCTGTGTATAATAAATCAGTGGGGAACCTAGCTTGTACGTTCAGTACTGCACGCAGTGATCTATTTTGAAGAATTTGGAGTCTTTGAATATGAGATTTCTTTATATTCCTCCACACAACATCACAGTAATCTTATTTACTTTGAATAAGTGATTTATAAAACAAAAGGGCTATATCATCAGAAATAAAAGACCGAATTCGTTTCAACAAGTACAAATTTTTCACTGTACTTTTACACAAATAATCAATATGTTCATTCCAGTCAAGTGATTGGTCAACATAAACGCCAAGATATTTACAACAAGAAACTTGTTTAATGGTTGCATTGTTAATTACTATATTGATATGTTGCTTTTTAACTCGCTTATGTGAACCAATTATCATAGCTTCACATTTATTGGAATTTAGAACTAAATGATTACACTTCAGCCATTTAGATACATATTCCAAATCGGTATTAAGTTTGGCTTCAATCTGACTGATTCTCTCTCATGTGGTTCTCATGTGGTCTCTCACAATGTCGGTGATGAGTGTATCGGTATTTTCGTCCGGCTTTTCCATGACACCGTAGAATCGCAGACAGTTGCGGCGACTATACTGCTCTTGTTCCTCGAGCGCTGAGTTCATGGCGGAGAGTTTTCCTTCCAGCTCCTTCACTTTCTTTTCCAAGCTGTTCACATGAACTTGGTGTTGGTCGGCGTCCATTTTGAGAGCCTCATACACCTGCTGTGTAACTTGTTCAAGAACAGCTTCTTTCACGGCGCACACGAGAGCTTTCAACACATCATCAGAACAAAGAGCTTCCTTTATTTTCACTTCAATGGCGAGATCGAGAGTGGTATTACCCTCGATTGTCCCTGCCTCGGTTTGATGACCAGCGGTCAGTTCCTCGGTCATCGGTGCTTGAATCAGCCCCCTGGTCCGGGCGCGGGTTTTCGGAGCTTCGTGTTCAGCAGATCGCCCGTTGCTCGACATTTTGACCGTCAAATTACACCAAAATCAAGCGACGAAACAGTATCTTTTTGACGTTCAAGCTGTCACATCCTCACGTCTATGTCACAGTGACAAAGCACAACACCAGTATGTGCAAAGGAACGCGCAAATATCGAAAAATATCCACAACTCCAGGAGCAGCTATGATAGACGTCTCCTCTCCTCTCCTCTCCTCTCCTCTCCTTATATATATATAACGAAGTAAGGTAGTAATGCCTTTCAGTCCAACAGTGTTATTCATTCAGACCAAATTTTCGACGAATACATACGTCTTCCTCAGGGTCGACAATGACAATATATATTATAATATATACATTCAGATATATATTATATATATATATATATATATATATATATACATATATATACATATATATATACATATATATATATATATATACATATATATATATATATATATATATATATATATATATATATTTATATATGAATGTATGTTATATAGATGTCACACGATGCCGCCTGGTGGTAGAAGCTTTCGACCTCGGGTCTTCGTCAGCTTTATTGTCTGTTTATACGAAATGAAATAGAGGTTTTGAGCATAACAAATCATATGGAGTAATGAGCATAATACATTGAGTACAGTTTTTAGCATTAGTTAACAACTTCAGAGCATACCTGGCAACATATTTTGCAATTACTAAAAATCCATAATATATTACTGTAGTAATATATATTACATACAGACATATCATACAATGAAATACAATATATAGAAATACACACTATCATAACTAAACTTAATAAGGTAGTTACCTGCTAGGCAAACGTGTGTGTGTTTCTTTTTCAACTTCGTATAAACAAACAATAAAGCTGACGAAAACCTGAGGTCGAAAGCTTCTACCACCAGCCGGCATTGTGCGAAATCTACTCTCTTCATTATTGTCACAATCACATGACAAGTATATAATTCTTCCAAAGATGACAGAAGCGTTCGGAAAAATATCAGCATCATCCCACTATATATTATGTTATGATATACACACACGCGGTTTATCCTTCTCACACCAGGATGAAGGGATTGGTACAATCATCTTCAGCGTGAATGCAACTGACGCCGATTATCATGACGACACTATAACCTACACTCTCAAGAGTGATACTGTGAGTACCATTATTGATAAAACGGCAAGAGCAGTCATATTATTTCCTAGCAAGAAACTAATACTCAGTCATGAAAAGCATAAAATACTGAGAACCTGCATGAGCAAAAGGCAGCATATAGGCATTGTATATAGGCATGTCTCTTACACACCTGTACTTAGGGCATTATTTGCCACCAGCACGTCTAAATTAAAGACCATGATGTCGGAAGTCTGTGTTGCTAAGTCTTAGAACAGAACTCAAGGACTACGAATTACAGCAGAGTAGTTTGAACACGGTTCGTGAAGAACAGCGTGCACGGACAATTTAATGTAGTTTTTAAAAACATTTATATACGAACGTCCTTTTTTTGTGTGTGTGTGTGTGTGCTACCGTACTATAGTGCCGCGCTTCATTCTCAACTTCTTCTTCTTCTTTTTTTTTTAACCCGAGCCCCACTCATTTGGCTCCTTCAAAGTGTTTTGCGGCCCAGTTACTTATGTAGATCGAATGCAATTCTGTTATTTGGGGAAAATATCAATTGAATTGAATGGAATAGAATTGATATCGCGGGCAACCTCCAAGAGCTTCGCAGCCCACTGGTCACTGCTGGTTGAGAATTGCTGCTCTAGTGTACAATAGTCATAAATTGTAATGTGGTTTGCATGAAGCACACACATTATTACGTATCGAACGTTTTGTTTCTCTCTTCTAACCAGGGTTGTGAAACGGGAGCATTCATAATTGACCAACAAGGAAATATCATCGTTGATAAAGAACTTGATTACACTACAAATGTACAGTATGTGCTCTGCATTCAAGCAAGCGTGAGTATTACATCAGTTCCACATCAAGAATAACTATAAATTTACGTGTGAAACTCCATCTAAACATAAGTACGGTGGAAGGAAATTACTCTTGTTTAAATACAATTCCGTCGTCATTTCCTATCAAGATCACCGAGGGCTCAGAAATAACTTGTCTAATGTAGCTGTAAGAGTAGTAACACTGCTACAATCATACCATGTATGAAGACTAGCATTCTTTCAAAACGAAGAAATGAAAATTTATAAGTGTCCGAAGACGCTCTAAATTTCAGAGAAATTGCGAATTGAACTGCGTCATTTTTCTGTAATCGTATGTCAGTGTATATAGAGCGTTTTTTGGTCTCTAAAATGTCACTAAATAAGAAGTAATGGCTGACTAGAAAACCTAATTTAAGTTTCAGTGGTAGTGTTGCCACGTATCTTTGTATTTATTCTTGGCACTGGCTGTCTTTTTTGCTTTGTTTTGTTGTACCAGATTTGTCGAAGGTACAAGTCATGTAATTCATAAATGTTGCGTCATTTTGCCTGAAAGGAAAAATATACTAGTGTCATTTACCTGTGAAAAAAACAAAAAACAAATAACAAAAAAAAAAAAAAACAAATATAAAAAAATTCAGAGGCGTCAGGGTCTCGTACCTGTGTAGGTATACACATTGATATTTCAATTGAAAATATCCAGTATTTCAATATATGATACCTGGTATGCCAGGATTGTTTTATTTTGTGAGAGATGGGGCTTTACTTTTGCTTCGATCATCCTTTGGTACATGGTTGAAATTTATCTCATAGATATCATGTATGTAATATTGGCAGTCATCTCGATCGTTTTTCTGCAACTATTATTCGAAACAAGGGTACATAATACATGAAGTAACAACTGTACGTTCATCGTTAAGGCTGTATATCTATATATTACATATTACATATTACATGATTATATCTTTATGGATATCTATATCTATACTCTATTTTATTTCTCTGCAACCATCACATTGCATAATTTTATCGAAAATGATGACATGAAATATCCATGACAGATAAATGTTTTATTGGTATTTTCACATCAATTCTCATTTCTATCATTACATAATACGTATGCCAAGCCATAATTATTATCATCTTGCTTTAAGCAATCTAACGACTTTGTAACATAATTATTCATCTATGTTTGCATGTTTTTTGCCCCTCAATACATTAGCGTTATCCATTCTTATTTTTCATCGTTCACAGGATGGAGGGAGTCCAGAAGGAACTGCCGAGGTGCAGCTCGTTATTTCCATCAAAGACGTGCAAAACCTCCCTCCAGTGTTTTACCGCCAGCCTTACGACGAACAAATCTACGAGGACGCAGCAATAGTAATGCCGAAAACTTGTATCCCCACTTTGATAAAAAAAATCGCATACGTCATTTGTTATACAGAAAATATAGTATATATTGTCTTTATCAATATATATATATATATATATATATATATATATATATATATATATATAAAGAGAGAAAAAGTGAGAGAGAGAAAGAGAGGGAGTGAGAGCAATTAGACCTTTAAGAAAGGTCATTCTGTTATGCGACTATAAGAAAAGGTCAAGGCGTCTGGGTTAGAGGCAGAACATACTTGCATGTGTATAAAAATACAGACACAATTCCCTGACAGTACAACTGCTCCCTTTCAATAGTTGTGTGTTTTAAGCGGAATATCTGAATGTCTTCGAATTACTTCTCAAATAACAGGACATTACGAGGTCATGGATGTTCACGCTTTATCAAGGAATATAAGCCCAGTCCGAGTTCTGCATAAAGTAAAGGGTCTCATGTCGCTCAAATAAGAAGCAAGGAAAATAATTTCAGTATTTCGGATAAACAGGTACAACAAGAGAAATAAAGATGGAAATGTGCTAAACCAGCCAATCTGCAGCTGCTTTTTGATATGGCGCGTATCATCGTCCGTTACATGAATTCAACTGAATTCACTGAAATTCAAAACAGTCCATTTCGTCATCCAATATGGGAAAAGAGATCAAGGGAAGTTGGTTTAAGTACAATATTCCTTTGCATTCAGAAGATGTTCGAGAAAACGACGAGAAAACACACCCATGAGATAATTCACAGTTACAAGAAAGTTAATTGAGAAAAAAAAATTATACATACATTCCATGCATACCATATTAATCAACTATCTGTAAGCTGAATATTCCAAACTATAGTAATACAAAGTTATAAGGCAAGTACGCCGGCATTCCTTTTCAACTCTGTCTTCTTTTAAGTTCTCATACCTTCAACCTAGGCTTTGCAAGTATACATATTGTTCTTTTTGCATGGTTTTCTTTTTTGATAACTCATGGCGCTGAAGGCAGCATAATTGACTTTTTAAGTCTATTATATCAATGTAAACAAACGTATACCAAACCAAATAAGTGACATCTTTATCTACCTTTCTCACAGGGTGATTTGGTTCTGACGGTGGAAGCACTGGACGGAGATCGTGGGGTGTCTCCTCTGAACACCATAAACTTCACCCTGATTGAAAGTGGTAACTAATAATCTAAAGCATCATACTACGTTTTGTATCAATCAGTCTCTCCTGCCAGGTTTGATAGTGAACGAGTTCTAATGATTATGTAAAAGGGTAACAAATTACATTCAATAAATGTGTATTTCTTATTCTGCTTTCTCAGCGCAATGATGCTATGCATAATACATTGAAAGAAATGCAAAAATAGTGAAGGACATACATGTAAATTTATGGTAATCGAATATGTAGGCATTGTTTGGTATTGTTTAGTTCCCTATGAAATCATATCAAAGAGCGCTAAATATGCCTTAACGTTTGAAAATCATGTTGCCAAACGCGGGTGACACGGCTGGAACCCTAATGTCAGACGTCCACTTCGTATTGCTTAACCCTAACCAGGCCGGGCTTTTTTGGGTGTTCTGTGGCCGGGGAGGGGCTGATTCAACCCCCCCCCCCCCCCCCCCGAGATCTCGGCCGTCGATTGCGCAATCGCCATGAAATTTGGCACGTGCATTACCTGTGGCGTAATCTACCAAGCTATACAAAAAGAAATGGAAATTTTCGTCAGAATAATTAATTATGCTAATATATGCATAAAATCATACATTTTGCTCTAAATCAGAAATTAAAGCTCCTAGAATCCTAATTTTTGGTGAAAACATTCTGTTTAGCATTCCTAACAATGTACAAGTACTTGAAAAAAAAATGGAATCAATATCAATTTCTTATGTATTCTATTGTTTTATGAATTTCTTATGTATTTCCTTGTTTTTTCGACCTTTTGTTTTATCATTTTTTTTCACAACATTTATGACAGAACCTATATCAAGCATAATCATGCTAAAATTAATTAGTTTCAGCCTATAAAAGTGAAAATAATCATATCTTTATGAATAAGAAGAGAAAACTCCATTTGCATAGACTTTATACACAAAATCACGTTTTTGAGCCATTTTCGGTCTGACAGGCATGAATAAAACGTTATGCAGCATCGTAACGGTATGCACGATTTTCGCAAAAATGGTGTCAAAAGATGCGTGAGACTTGAAAGTAAAAAGTCAGCGAACGGCGCGGTCAAAAAATTTCGCGCGGCGGAGTAGTCGCGAAAAACGTCGGGGGGGGGGTTGATTCAACCCCCCCCCCCCCCCCGGCCTTTTTAGGGTTAAGGATCTATAGGAGTGATACAAGAGGGGATGGTTTTGGGTGCAACCCTGCCCTTTCGCCCCATCCCCCCCCCCCCAAACACACATACATATTCTTCGTGAGTTTTAAGTAGAAATCGAGGGGAAAGAATTGTTGACAATACCAGAAAAAAAAAACCTGCAAGAAATCCCCCAAAATTCCGAGGGTTCCGTCCCATATTTTTTCAAGTTGAGGAGTTGGGGGAGCATCATCTCAGTATGTACATAACCATGAATAATTCCTCTGTTGCCCATTTTCCATCCCACTTCCACACGCAAACACACGCCCTCACACTGTATAATAATGACTTAACATTCTCTTGTGTTTTCACTTCATTTGGACCACCTAAAGAAAAAAAAAAAGTACGATCCGCCATCTTTGATGCAGATATTTTTAACAGTTAAGTGAAACGGAGCTGATCGAGACACCTTGATTTAGAAATAAATTTGCAGATCTTTTTAGGGTATTCTGTTGGTCTATTCTTGATATACCATTGTACAGTTACTCAATTAACTTTGAAGAATTCTTGAAGAAGCTCCTTCCATTTCAGCTTGTAATAGAATAATCCAAGGACCATACAAAAAGGGTATGCCACCGCATACCTATCCATTCATTCATCATATGATTTGAAACGATATTGTGTAGGAAATGGTTTGGATAGACATTTAGCTTTTATCATTTTCGGCAGAATTACGCGTGTAATCATGATCATTCTCTTTTACTTTCAACAGGAAATGGAACTTTTGAAATTGATTCAGCCAATGGAGAAATAAAGGTTGCAAAGAAGCTCGACCGTGATGAAGATCCCAACGCAGCAATCTACACGCTAACTGTAGAGGTATATTAGTTTATCTATCTCTCTCCTTATTAATGGGCAACACCGTACTTGTGTCAAACTTCCCTGGACAAACTACAGCAATAATTACAATAATGGTGATAATAATGATAATACAATTATAATATACATAAGAATCGCAAGGATATCAGTCATTTTTATTAAAAAGAGCACAACATTACTATATTTATTCTTCATTTTTTTTTGTAATGGCGGTTTTATGTTATCAAAAAATATTGATTTACAGACTTCTAAGGCTTACAATGACGGTTTCTTTCTACAGACATAATTTCGAATAATCATATTGACTTGAAAAACTCATTTACTAGATTACATGTAAACACCTTAATAACTTTGCATTTTTTAAAATGTAAAATGCAAAATTACGTCTCTTTATTATGCATTCCTTGTAGCATGACGGCTAAACCATAACTGAGTCATTAAAAAATTGGTAACAATATCCCTCTTACAAAATGGAGAATAATGATGAATTGAAAGAAAAAAATCAAAGGTTTTTGTAAATTTCAATCTAAATCAGACAATGATTAAATAGGAGAATATATGATTTGATTAAAGGCGAGAGAAAACGATGATTCACAACCTTCCAACCAAACGACGTCGACAGCGAACGTTTACATCCGTTTGCTGGATGTAGATGACAACGTGCCAACATTTGTACCAGCAACCGGTGTTAGCACCTCAATCCAGGAGCATTCTCCGATAGGATCCCAGCTGGACCTCATGGGTCTTCAAGTTTTTGACCTAGATTCTGTAAGTTCTTACCAAAAATTGATTTCTGATGAGAGAGACGTTATCAGATCGACATTTCACGACAAAATGGAGTTGAAGACATTAAAGAAATGAAGTGTCCATTGAGAAGTTTATTATCATTACAGTGTGTTAGTTGCCGTTGAGGTAGATACCAGTTTGTCAAATAATTATTATCATCCGTCCCCAGCGCCGTTTTACTCCCACCCCTAACACAACTGATTAATTATATTTTCAGTACCTGTTCCCTTAGTACTCAAATGATGTGAGTACAACATGTCTGTATACGAGACTAGAGAATGTAGTAATAATGACTGTCATAATTAAATACACTGCTTTGTCAATTAGCCGTCAGGTGGTAACATTTGACAGACAAATGCAGATGCCATTTTTCAGAGCCGATTACAAGAAACAAAAGTGGTTACAAGAAATCTGTGCTTGTGACAGATATTATCTTCTCCAAGATCTATCATGGCAAAAAGACTGTATCAAATATCTTTGGAAGAAGAAAATAATTGATCAGGAACCTAAAACAGTCAAGTTTATTTCTCTTTGTTCTGGTTTAGGGTGACGCAGGTAGCATTGAACTAGAACTCGAAGGTGATGGTGGGATGTTTTATTTAGTGTCAGATACGGTCTCCAGTCAAGGCGTAGTAGACATCCGTGTCCAGAACTCAACAGGATTGGACTACGAAAAAAGAAAGGTTTTTGAATTCGAGGTAAGACTAAGCTTGCTGAACCTCATTTCTGGCGTATCATATGCATACATGCAGAAAGGGATTAAGCGTTATTTTTTAAAGCATGTTGTCTTTCGAAAATCCATTATAAGAGAAAAATGAAGCAATTCCACTGGTACCTAACTTTATGAACCGCAAGAAATATTCTTAGAACTATGATTTAGAATATCTCACATTTTCTTATTCATATTCTTACTTTTTTCGCAAGTTTGATAAAAGATATCTCAAATTGTCAATAACAGAGTTAACTTGGCGGCAGTGTTTGGACCTTATTTGACCTTATACCAGTGCGCTTAGAAACGCCAGTATGAAGCGCCATATAAATGCAATTATTATTATTGTTATTATTATTACTATTATTAGCATTATCATTATCAACTCGTTTTGCCATCACATCCTTTAAAGAGTTTCTGTGCTGTGCGAGTTCATATCACTATAGTTCCAGGCTAATGACCCCCTAAATTTCTTATTACGACTCCCGTATCAGACTTGCCTTGCTTCATACCTGACAGTTTTTGGACCTATTTGATCTGATAAGGAGCATTTGCGATTGAATGACGTTCCGTCGCTATCATTCTCTCTTAGCCGTTAAGTAGAATTATTGAGTAAAATTATTGAGCAGAATCGTGCAAGGGATGTATTATTAAATCAACGATAAAATGCCATCGTATATAACGTTTTTAATGGGATTTGTAGCCGAAAAAAAAAAGAATGTTACAGGTGTTCCTTAAAAAAAAGAAGAAATGTGATGATGATAAAGATTTACTTAACTCAACTCAATGTTGACCGAGGAGTGACTTCGAGTAAAACATTGATCACTCTGTTCTAATATAGTTATTGCTGGAGTTTTTCGCAGGTTCCTTTCCTACACACGTAAATATAAACAAGCAAGCTCTTCCTTATTTGCCAAAATAGGTTAAAGCATCAAGTTCTCTCAACGCATCAGTTGCGACTTACGTCAGTGTGACAGTAAACCTGACCAACATCAATGACAACACGCCGGTCTTCACGCAGCAGCAGTACGATGTTCTGCTGCCTGAAAACTCAGTACCTGGGACCTTTGTCGTTCAAATTAAGGTGATCGAGACCCTATCTCATGTTCAATTTGTTCAATGATAAAAATACCCCAAACAAATAAAAACGAAACGAATAATTAATAATTATCTAACTTTGCTTGCTGTGTACTAAAACGACTTTGGAATGAATGGAGAGACTTTAAAGCATACTTCAAAGTATCTAATGGTCATGACAACTTATACTTTATATGTTACAAAAATTATTATACAAACGCCAACAGAGAGAAACTGACCAGAAATGAATATAATCATTATTGGAAAATTGAGCGAAGAAAATGGGATTCCATAGGGAAAATGCGATTCTATCCCGATGGAATCCCATTTTCATTGCTCAATTTTCCAATGAGAATTATTATACACAAAATGATTAACTTAAACACATTGTCTATATCGGAAAAGTGAAGTGTTAAATCTATTTGCTCCTAGATTTTAACATTTTCTTCAGAGATCATTGGAATAATGATTTGCTCTAGAAATGATCTTGATAAATTTTCTCACTCCTCTTTCTTTTTTTCGATTGAGAGTTTTTTTTTTATTTACAACGAGCCAATTACACCAAAATTTAACATTAATTTCATTAATTTCATTTCATGTCATTTCATTGTTCTGTATGGCACAAAATTTTGATAATTGATTTGCTTACATGCGTGTGACCCCTGCAATTAAAGAAAATGACAGGATTAACCCGTTACATCTTTAATGTAAACGAAATGAAATTGAAAATAACTACCACAGTTTCTAAAAGAGTGTAATCTAAATTTTTAGACTGGACTTAATCTTATCATACTACCATGATGTATCAAAATCTACATCGATATACCACAGATTCTCTTTGCTCTATTCATTGTTGATATCAACAATGTATTAGCTCCACAGATCGTGATACTTTTTTAGTAGGTAACGCACTCTCCCTTTGAACAAAAACCAGACAAAGAAAGAATAACCTAACAACAACAAATAAAGAATCAACTACAACAGCAAAACACTACATAAACATGCACACACACACACACGAACACACACACACACACACACACACACACACACTAGCCACTAGACTGAGTACAAATTTAGTGTACGTTAACTTTTGTCATGTGCTCACTCCCCGTTCAGGCGTCAGACGCAGATGAGGATGACGAGCTGGAGTATGATCTGTACGGCTACAACTCTGAGTACGTATGCAATGGGCAATGATGGGCACTTATCTGTTATTAATCGGTATCTCTCTCCCTCCCTGCCTTTATATACATAATGATTAAAGTGGGGACATACTTCCGGGTTTCATGAGCTAACAAGCAAAAAACAAAAGCAAAAAAAAAGAAAAAAAGAAAAAAAAAAGAAAACTAGATCTGTCGTCTTTGGGACATGATACATAATGGTATCAGTTTGAAATTGATAGGCAGAGGACTTTCTGAGCTAACCTCTACACAACTTTTTAGGAGAAATAAGAAGAAGAAGAAGAAGAAGAAGAAGATGAAGAAAGAATCCGTACAAAAACAGAAGGTGATCCGAGAGGATACTCGGATCACCTAAAAAAAAAGGTCTTCAGCCCCAAAACATAATCTTACCGCCCTCCCACTTCAAGATCTTTATTTCTTTCCAGTGCCACTTACCCACTTCCGGGTTAAAAAAATGGGGGGAGGGGGCAGAGTGCTGACACCTTATGTATTCCTTTGTATGGTGCACAAAAACAGTGGCCCCCGGCCGCCCCCCCCCCTTACCCCGGTTCCGCCGGCCATGTATTCATTTATTTATAGTATTATTTATGTATTCACATTTATGCTGTGAATGTTGAGAAGGGTGCCAAATCACTTCAAATTAATGAGTTCTTGCGTTAAGGTTTTTTTTTTTTGTTTTGTTTATTGCAACTGATGGGCAAATTCCTTTCACCGACGTAAATGATATTAGTAGCTGTGATTGAAAAAAAAAAATCATGAGCATACATACTTGGGTTGGGTTCGAACCAATAATCTCCCAATTGCTGGACAGGCGTCGGACGTTTCTACTGGACTACCAAGCTTTCCCTCGACATGTCGAGCGGAAGCTCGAAGCTCTTTTTTTTTTTCTGAATTAGTGAATAGATTTGAATCCGACGTAAATAAGATGAAAGGAAAATAAAGAAATGAATAATTATAATAGTTATCTTTCTTATTTTTTGTGTGTTTGGCTGACGACAATTTATTACCAATGAGTGATCACAGAAGTTGAAAACTATACGGTCATAAAGACCTATAGTGTGCTATACTTTGGCACAAGAGAGTTAATGGCAAAAGTTTATTATTTCTTACTACAGCCTGTACAAATGATCAAAAACGCATCTGCTATTTTACATTAAAATCCAAACGATTCCACTACTTCTAACTTCTAGCTATTTTGCAGTTGTGCATGCGTGGTTTGATCAAAATCCCAATCATACAAATAAAAGATGATAATAATAATGATAATAATTATATCAATAATGAGCAATAATTTTGCAGAATTTCTCTACGATCAAATCGGTCTCACTGATGCAATCTGGATCAAATCGGTAGTCATTTTTTCCACATATTCACAGAGTAGTATTTCTTTTCTCCCTTTGTAGGTGGTTTAGCATTAATAGAACGAGCGGAGAAATTACCGTGTCGGAAAGTGGAGAGTTCGACGCCGAGCGGCTTAGCGTGTATTTCCTCACCTGCCAGGTCAAGGACGACGAGCGCGTCGCCACCTCCCTGCTGAATGTCACCTTGGTTGACGAGAACGATGAGGAACCGGTCTTTCAGGGAGAACCATACGAGGTTTCCATATCTGAGTACAACATCGAAGACGTGACGTTACAAGAACCTGTACTGCAGCTTGAGGTGAAGGGACTGTTTCAATACGACCTTGTGGTTTTGTCTGTTCTGTTTGAAAGCCTCTCTGATGTGACTTCATCAGTTTTGCGTATTCAACATGGTGTTTGATTATTCCTATTATTTTCCCTGTGACGGGTACTGGCTGGACCAGATTATGTCCAATATTGTGTTTGATTGCATACTTTCTGTACGTAATACAGCTATCATGAATAACATTCATTGCCTCCTTTTCCAATCCTTGTGGGATTCATTTAAGAGTACAGTATATATCCATTGTTGTGTGAAAATTATTTGCTTCAGAATGGTCTCATATTCAAGTAATGTGCAGTTTAATGTTTCCAGGTAAGCATGCCTGTACAGTGACGGGGCGATCATTAACGGGCCATTAACGATCGCCCCGTCACTGTACAGGTATGCTGACCTGGAAACATTAAACTGCACATTACTTGAATATGAGACCATTCTGAAGCAAATAATTTTCACACAACAATGGATATATAATGTACTCTTAAATGGATCTTACAAGAATTTGAACTATCATCCCCCAGCATTCCCACTGATCAGTTACTAGCCATCCCCTTTAAATTTGGCTGACTCGCCTATATTAATGTATTACAGGCCTCCGACGGGGATATTACGGAACAAGTACTGACGTACAGTATTTTATCAGGAAACGAAGCCGGGAAATTCGTCATCGATCCAATAAATGGTACTATATCAAGAAGTCAGAGCATCGATAGAGAAAATATGGAGAATATGGAGGATGGAGTGTACAGTCTTCTTGTCATGGTTGAAGACAACGGTGACCCGTCTTTAAATGACACAGCTACAGTTGAAATAACTATACAGGTACGTGACAAAAGAGCATCCCCCCCCCCCAAAAAAAAAAAAAAAATGATGCTGACATTGGTGCCGCCCAATACCTGGTAGAATAATAAAGACGAGAAGAATAAAACTAATGAAAATGATAACAATAATATGTACCACATTGTTCGGTTTCAATCATAATTTTCATTATTATTGTTGTCATTTTTATTAGAACAAGATTGTTGTTTTCATAATGTACTTAATGTTATAATCACTACGAAGGTTTTTTGGTCGTATACTAACAAAATGAAATTTCAGGTAACAATTTTCGGTACTTTCCAAAAGAGTATACTTGCCATTATCTGGATATTGTTAGACATTAAGTCCAACCGATCATCTTTCAGGATGTAAACGACAACGCGCCGTCGTTTCAGTCTGCCGTCTACGAGGCTTATGTGGACGAGAACTCTCCTTCTAGAGGTAAGTGATTGTAGTGCGTTTGCTTGTAAAAGCTACAGTGGTCTCAAACCCCCTTTATATGAAATAGCAGTAAAGTAAGTGTTTTGAATATGACGCCCCTTCCCGGAGGGGGGGGGGGGTCCGGAAAACACGAACCAGAAAAAAAAAAACAAGCAAGTAAAAGCCACTTGTTCCGGGAGCAAGAATAATTCGAAGCGTCTTCCAAACATGATTGTACACGCAGAAAAGCTAAGAATTGGGGTACGGTAGGTTGAAAAAAAAAAATTAATTAAAAAAATAGAAATAAAAATCACGATTATTCTAGGTTGCTTTGATAGTTCTGTAAGTAATCAAAAACTTGATGCGACAATTTATTTTTCTAAATTCTCTCAGGATGTTCAGCACATTAAAAATTATGATTATGATTGATATGCGGCTATGACAATGTTCAATATTAACCCCTTTAAATGTAAAAGAGTCTTCCATCAATGACAGTGGTGTTCGCTTATAGTAAGACTGAATAGCGGAGTAATGATTAAAAGTCTAAAAAAAAAATTACTGTCTTTACCTGTGTGGTGCCCGCTATACAGAGTACGTAGCAAACGTCACTGCGACGGACCAGGACGTGGACAGCAGTGGAGCGGTCTACCGCATAGAGGGCGCTAGTTTGTTTGTCATCGATTCGTATGGCATCATCACCGTGAGCGGTTCGCTCGACCGCGAAGCCGAGGATTTCTACAATCTAACGGTCACCGCCACTGACCGGGACGATCCATTCCAAGAGGCTACCTGTGCTGTTCGCGCTGAATTTGTTTTTGCAATTTCGGCTTTTCATACGTAGGCTAGTGTTAGCGCATCAAACATAGCGATGATTGTGTGTTAAATATATGCGCGCGCGCAATATATAGTAGTGTGATTTTCGGCCTTCCATAATGGGCTAGAAAGATGGCGCACGAACCGACGGTTTGCTGGTTCGTGAGTCTAGCAAAAATGCAGAAAATGTGCAAGATTATCACACGATAATTACAGAATCCCGGATGGAAGTCTTGCATCTGATGGTTCTGCGTAAGTTTACAATTATTACGTTGTTCACAGTTCTTGATAAAAGAGAATTTAAATGCCTTTTGTGTGTCCGGATATCCTGAACGGTCTAGCGTTAGTGACGCTAGTGTAGGTTATGTACGGTGCATATTGATATAGCGTAGGATTGACAGCTTCGCATTGTGCATTGTACGTTGTGTGTAGAGTTACTGTAGTTGTAGCGTCGTATAGATTCGCATTGGCTCTTTGTGTTATCACTTGGCCATGAGCTGATATGATGTGTAGAGCAGTATTCAGAACTTGGTTTATATGGTGGTAATACATTCAGAATTAATTCACAACTCCTGTAAGACAGAATTTGATTTATACAGTTAAGCAACTCAGTTTGTTGAGTAATATTTCCAGGTGAAGATTCAAAAGTAGATATGAGGTTGGATTCGATATCAGTAATGATGAAGATTAGTGATAATTTTGCTGTGTGGACAGTTTCAGTCTAAATAATGCATTTAGACGTCAGGATGAATAAAAGACTGTCTTTTGTGCTTTTGTGTTTTGACATACGTGCTTTACGTATTGCATTCATAAGTATGTGGTTTGATGTATGGTAGCGTACAGGCTGAAATATTATTACATTTTCATGTGATATGAAGTGTACGTTACTATAGCATCTTAAGCAGCTCTGGCTTTAAATAAGGGAAAATATAATTTACCTTGCTTAAATGTACGAAGGCAAGCGTAGTGCCAAACATGTAGGCATATAATGTGTGAAGTAAGTTATTTTGCACTTTCCATACAATCCTTTGCAACTTACTGTATTATTTCACAGCTTGGGACAGGATCGCAATCGGAATGCATCCAGAAGGGTTAAGCTTCCAGGCTTGGAAGATCACAAGTCTGTAAGTCTGGTATAGGGTCTATACATGAATATCACGGCCTCTAAATATTATTATTTTTTTTTGTAGACATTGCAATAGAATATGAATATTGCTACAGTGTCACCTACAAAGTGTAATAACATTGATACAGTGTGACAGTGGATGGATAATGACATTATAAAGCTGCCATTTCATAATGTGTAGTGAATACATGCATGGATACAAAATGTGTATAATGATGCAGTACAAGACAGTGTACTGTTGTTTGTTGAGAAGAAGCAAATCTTTTTGTGTGCTAATGGAGAATTATATCCATATACATTCAATTTATTGTGATCCAAGAAATGTATGTTTGATATATTCATACAGTGTATCATTCATTGTTTCATTTGCAGTTTTACCGTTCGTTCGTTCGTTCATCACATACATGCGCACACGCACTTGGGCTTGCGCATGCACAGCAAGAAGGATAATTCAATAAAGACAAGAGTGCAACGTTCGACTCGACTGTCTGCAATTTTATTCTTGTTGTACATTGTGTGTACGGCGGTTAGCTGACTGGATAGGATCTAGTGTTACCTAGAAATCCGAGGCCAGCATAGTAAAAAGACTTATTCTTCGGGCCGAGAAAAGGACTTTATCTTTAGGCGAAGTAAAGGACTGAATCGTCAGGCAGAGTGAAGAGATTTCACATCGCTTACTGTACGCAAGGATTCATCATGTCGACAAAAACAGAACCTCGACAACAAGGAACGGAGTCACCGCAAATGCCGTCGCTGTCCACGCAGGGTGACAGACGTGAGACGGGGAGCGTGTCTTCGAGACCGTCTAATGCAAGTAGACATTCGTCAGTGGCCTCTGAGGCTTTATTAGCTCGTGCAAAGGCAGAGGCAAGTAGAGTAAGATTAGAATTTGCTCGAAAGGAAGCAGATCTTGCAAAACAAAGGGCTGTTCAGGAAGCAGATCTTGCAAAACAAAGGGCTGCTCAGGAAGCAGATCTTGCAAAGCAAAGGGCTGCTCAGGATGCAGAACGTGTAGTGTTAGAGGCAGAAAGAGATGCTGCTGTAGCAGCAGTGCAGGTTTCTGTCCTCGAAGCAGGCTTAAACGAATGCGAAGAGTCTGTAAAAGGTGTTGAATTGAATCTTATGCAAAAAGATGTCAATGAACGTGTGGAGGATTATTTGTCCTCACTTGATGTAGATGGTAAGATTCCAGTTGATGGAAATCACATCAACCAGGGGAGTTCAATTCCCTCCCCTAAGTTTGTAAAAGAAAATCAGGAAGGTCAAGTACAAACAAAACTTGGTGTACCTCCTGAAGATGGTGTGTATTCATCCCAGTATGTTGGGATGTCCAAGTGTGACAATGAGACAAAGAGTGTTCATCGTAGGGAAGGCACTGCTATCCCACCTAACTTAGACACTGTAAACGTAGTTTCTGACATAAGTAATGTATTGCTTAAGAAGGAATTGGTGTCAAGTGGCTTGGTTAAATTCAATGACCGTGCATTCAGTTACAGATCCTGGAAAGCTACGCTCAGACGCGTTATCACAGAGCTCCAGCTGACACAATCCCAAGAGATGGGTTTGATCATGAAGTGGTTGGGTAAGGAATCTTCCCAACTGGTCTCTGCCATTCATGACATTCATGTTGACCGACCGAATGTTGGTGTGAGTAGAATGTGGGAGCTCCTTGACAGGAAGTATGGCTCCCCAGAGGCTGTAGAACACGATCTTCAACAGAGGATTGAAGACTTCCCTAGACTTACACATAGGGAGAACGAAAAACTAGAGCAGTTTGGTCATTTGCTCCTGGAGATCGAGTATGCTAAAGAGAATGGGGATTTCCCAGGTCTTCTGCATCTGGATTCTGCCAGAGGCTTGCAGCCATTGGTACAGAAGTTGCCATACAATCTCCAGGAGAAGTGGGTAATGGAGGGTTCCCGTTACAAGGAAAGGTACCGGGTGACTTTCCCTCCTTTCAAGGTGTTCAGCGAGTTTGTTCGCTATCACGCGAAGATTCGCAATGATCCCAGCTTCATGTTGCCTCGTGACATGAAGCATCAGGAGGTTGCGAAGAAAACGGTCAGTGTCAGGGCTACTGACGTGAAGGAGGTTCGTCCTTCGGCCTCAAAGGAGTTTTGTCCTATCCACAAGAAGCCACATTCGATCATTGAGTGCAAGGTATTCCTTGCAAAAACGGTACCTGAGAAGAAGAATCTTCTCAAGCAGTACCAGCTGTGTTTCAGGTGCTGCCTCCCGGGACATGCAGCCCGGGAGTGCAAGGCAAGGGTGAAATGCGAATCATGTGGAAGTCAACGCCACTTAACGATTCTTCACTTGGAGAATAGCAACGAACCTGCGAAGAGTACGCAGAAACCTGAAGACCCTCCCAGAGACAATCCTCGAACCAACATCACAAGTGCATGCTCTAAGATGAAGGGTTCTAAATGCATAGGAGGAAAATCCTGTGCAAAGATTGTACCAGTACTTGTGAGGTCAAAGAGGGATAAGAGTATTGTGGTCAAGACATATGCAGTCATAGATGACCAAAGCAATAAGACCATAGCCACATCTAAACTCCTAGACAAGTTTGATGTTGCCTATGATGAGATTAGCTACACTCTACGCACATGCAGTGGAGAAGTGTCTGCTCACGGTAGATGTGCTGATGATTTTGTGGTGGAGGATATCCACGGCACTGTCTGTTTGGAGTTGCCAACAGTCACAGAGTGTTCATACATTCCGGATTTCAAGGATGAGATTCCTACTCCGGAGATAGTCCAGGTATATGATCATTTGAGGAGCGTTGAGATCCCACCAGTTGATCACAATTGCACAGCAACTCTGTTGATAGGCAGGGATGTAGTTGAGGCGCACCATGTCCTAGACCAAAAGATTGGGCCACCTGACTCACCATTTGCACAGAAGTTATGCCTTGGCTGGGTTATCATTGGTGATGTGTGCCTTCGAGGGGTCCACCGGAGTGCTGGACAGACAGTGAGGATTTCTCCCTTGCGCACTCAGATTCTTTCTACAGGCCGGCCCACATGTCTTGAACCCTGTCCTAACGAGTTCAGGTTGAAACACCTCTTTGACAATGAAGATGACAGTATCAGTCTGTCAATCGAGGAACAACAGTTTGTCCGTTTGATGGTAGAGAAGGGAGGCCTGAAAAATGGCAAGTGGACAGCCCCACTACCCTTCAAAGAGCGAAGGGATCGCCTTCCCAACAATCGTTCACAAGCTTTGAAGAGAGCTCAGATCCTCCAGACGAATATGATGAGGGATCCAATCAAGAGGGAACACATGTTGACGTTTATGGAAGGGGTCATTTCCCAAGGCCATGCAGAGGTGGCACCACCTCTTGATGCACATGAAGAGTGCTGGTACCTACCACTGTTTGGGGTGTATCATCCCAAGAAGAAGGACAAAATCAGAGGAGTCTTCGATTCCTCGGCCGAGTTCATGGGACACTCCCTGAACAAGGTTTTGTTGAAAGGTCCTGATCTGACCAATGACTTGGTTGGAGTGCTGTTGAGGTTTCGGAAAGGACCTGTTGCAGTCTGCGGAGACATTGAGTCAATGTTCTTCTGTTTTTCAGTAGCTGAAGAGCACAGGAATTTCCTCCGATTTTTCTGGCACGAAGACAATGACTTTGACAAGCCCCTTATCGAGTACCGTATGCTCAAGCATGTGTTTGGCAATTCCCCTTCTCCAGCCGTAGCAAACTATGGTTTAAGGGACCTGGCCAGAGATGCTGAGCCAGACGTTAGGGAATTCATCCACGGCAATTTCTACGTTGATGATGGACTCACCTCATGTGAGGATGCAGAAACAGCCGTTTCACTCATGAAGAGGACACGGGCCATGCTGCAGGAGAAAGCTAGCATTCATTTGCACAAGATCGCATCAAACTCCCAGACAGTACTTGATGCGTTTGATCCAGAAGAGGTTCAGAAAGACATCAGGAACCTCACATTGAGCGATGGTACCCCAACTCAAAGGAGCTTGGGTGTTCAATGGAATTTGACTGATGACACTTTCAGGTTCCAAATCGAGTTGGTGACAAAGCCCTACACAAAGAGAGGAGTTTTGTCCATGATCAATGGAGTGTTTGATCCATTGGGTTTCCTTGCCCCGGTTATGATTCAGGCAAGAGTCCTGTTCAGAGAAATGATAACTCACAAGGTAGAGTGGGATGTTGTGCTCCCTGAGGTGTACAGGCCTATCTGGGAGTCTTGGACCTCAGGATTGTCAGAGTTGGAGTCACTATCGATTCCTCGCAACTACCTTACCTGTCCTGAGAAAGGGATCTTGCATGTCTATTGTGATGCTTCTGAGGTAGCAGTCGCTGCTGTTGCGTACCTGATAGATGGGGATGCTGAAAACTCCAGTGCAAGTTTTGTCTTTGGAAAGTCCAAACTGGCTCCAAAGTCGGGTCACACCATACCAAGACTGGAGCTTTGTGCTGCGGTCTTGGCCACGGAAGTTGCCAGTGTTGTGTGTAGAGAGTTGAACATTCAAGCCGCAACAGTAGTTTTCTTTACGGACAGTAGGATTGTTCTTGGGTACCTGAACAACACGACCAGAAGATTTCATACCTATGTGGCGAACCGGGTTCACAAGGTTCTCACCTTCTCCCAACCTTCACAATGGAGGTATGTGCCTACGGCCAACAATCCTGCAGACTGTGGCACACGCCCGGTTTCAGCTCGGTCTTTGAAAGGCTCATCATGGCTCACAGGTCCTCCGAAGATAGCTACTCAGGAAGTAGTGAATCCAGTGTCAGAATTTCCACTTGTAGATCCTGACCTAGATGAAGAGATAAAGCAAGATGTGAACATCCAGGTCACCAAAACCAGTGTGGAACTGCAAGGACTTGTTCCAAGGTTTGAAAAGTTCTCAACCTGGAAAAGCCTAGTCAGAGCGTTTCGTTTGCTCATACACATTGCTCACTCATTCAGCTCCAGGAGTGGCAATGGTTGCCATGGTTGGCACACATGTAGCAACACAGATGTTGAATCTGTACGTCATGCAGAGATGATGATCTTGAAGGAAGTACAGAAGCAGATCTTTCATGAGGAATATGAATGTCTCAGAGAGGGAGTACCTCTACCTTCTAACTCCTCAATACGGGACTTAGCACCCATTCTGAACCAAGATGGTTTGATTTGCGTTGGTGGGAGGTTGAGGAAGTCCTCACTTCCTGTGGTAGTGAAGCACCCGGTATTAATCCCCGGCAAGAGTCACATTGCCAAGCTCCTTGTGATGCACTATCACAATAACGGGCATCCTGGCAGACAGTTGACAGAAGGTTCTCTGCGTGATGCTGGGTTTTGGATTATCGGGGGCAAGAGAGTCATATCTGCCGTTATCCACCGTTGTGTGATCTGCCGCAAACTCAGAGGGAAGACTGTGCTCCAACGCATGGCTGACCTCCCTCAAGAGCGTCTAAAGATCGGACCTCCTTTTTCCCAGGTTGGCGTTGATTGCTTCGGACCATGGGAAGTGGTCACCAGGAAGACCAGAGGAGGTGCTGCCAAAAGCAAGAGGTGGGGAATGATATTCTCCTGTTTGACCTCCAGAGCTCTTCATATCGAAGTTCTTGAGGAACTGAGCACTTCGTCATGTATCAATGCACTGCGGCGATTCATGGCTGTGCGAGGCAAAGTGGAAACCTTTTGGTCCGATAGAGGATCAAATTTTGTGGGAGTCTTGAACGACAAGGTGTTTCGCACCTTTCTTGAGAGGAACAACACAGAGTGGAAGCTAAATCCACCCCATGCCCCACACATGGGAGGAGCCTGGGAAAGAATGGTAGGACTATTCAAGAGAATTCTCAATGGCATTCTGCTCGAGACTAGAGAGAAAAGTTTCACCCATGAGACTTTGGTCACATTCATGATGGAAGCTATGGCCATCGTGAATGCTAGACCTCTTGTTCCACTGAGTTCTGATCCAGAGGACACATCTTTCCTCTCACCTTCGGTGCTCTTGACTCAGAAACATGGGAGCATTGAAGAGGTGCTTGTCGAGGATTGCAAGCGTAACATGTACACTGCTCAGTGGAAACGCGTCCAAATCCTGGCCGACAGGTTTTGGAAACAATGGAGACTCCGCTACTTGCAAAGCCTTCAGCAGAGGCGCAAATGGACAAGTACGGAGAGGAATGTCATGAAGGGTGACATAGTCCTGTTGAGAGACAGGGAGGTCAAACGAAACCAGTGGCCTCTTGGGATCGTTGAGAGTGTTGGTTCTGGAGATGATGGTTTAGTCCGTCAAGTTGAAGTCCGTCTGCCTGCAACTGGAAAAACCTATTGTAGGCCAATCCAGGAGTTAATTTTGTTGGTTGAGGCGGAGTAAACGCCTGTTCATGGTCAGTTTGAAGGCCACTTGTTGACAATTGTGCAGTTTTAGAGTTTACACTTTGCATGTAATATGTACCATAAGTTATGTGTATTTGTATTCAATCAATAGGGGATGTGTTGTGGACATCCTAAGTAACATTTTAAGTTCTGGAATTTTAACGTCCATCGGACGTTGGGGGGGGAGTGTGCTGTTCGCGCTGAATTTGTTTTTGCAATTTCGGCTTTTCATACGTAGGCTAGTGTTAGCGCATCTGCCATAGCGATGATTGTGTGTTAAATGTATGCGCGCGCGCAATATATAGTAGTGTGATTTTCGGCCTTCCATAATGGGCTAGAAAGATGGCGCACGAACCGACGGTTTGCTCGTTCGTGAGTCTAGCCAAAATGCAGAAAATGTGTAAGATTATCTCACGATAGTCACAGAATTCCGGGTGGAAGTTCTTGCCTCTGATGGTTCTGCGTAAGTTTACAATTATTACGTTGTTCACAGTTCTTGATAAAAGAGAATCTCAATGCTTTTTGCGTGTCCGGATATCATGAACGGTCTAGCGTAAGTGACGCTAGTGTAGGTTCTATGTACGGTGCATATTGATATAGCGTAGGATTGACAGCTTCGTATTGTGCATTGTACATTGCGTGTAGAGTTACTGTAGTTGTAGCGTTGTAGATTCGCATTGGCTCTTTGTGTTATCACTTGGTCGTGAGCTGATATGATGTGTAGAGCAGTATTCAGAACTTGGTTTATATGGTGGTAATACATTCAGAATTAATTCACAACTTCTGTATAGATTCGCATTGGCTCTTTGTGTTAACTTGGTCTTATGAGCTGATATGATGTGTAGAGCAGTATTCAGAACTTGGTTTATATGGTGGTAATACATTCAGTTGTAAAGATGAGAAGTTTGATTCATACAGTTAAGCAACTCAGGTGAGTAGCTGTCCATATTTCCACGGCGTGAAGATTCAAAAGTAGATATGAGGTTGGATTCGATATCAGTAATGATGAAGATTAGTGATAATTTTGCTGTGTGGACAGTTTCAGTCTAAATAATGCATTTAGACGTCAGGATGAATAAAAGACTGTCTTTTGTGCTTTTGTGTTTTGACATACGTGCTTTACGTATTGCATTCATAAGTATGTGGTTTGATGTATGGTAGCGTACAGGCTGAAATATTATTACATTTTCATGTGATATGAAGTGTACGTTACTATAGCATCTTAAGCAGCTCTGGCTTTAAATAAGGGAAAATATAATTTACCTTGCTTAAATGTACGAAGGCAAGCGTAGTGCCAAACATGTAGGCATATAATGTGTGAAGTAAGTTATTTTGCACTTTCCATACAATCCTTTGCAACTTACTGTATTATTTCACAGCTTGGGACAGGATCGCAATCGGAATGCATCCAGAAGGGTTAAGCTTCCAGGCTTGGAAGATCACAAGTCTGTAAGTCTGGTATAGGGTCTATACATGAATATCACGGCCTCTAAATATTATTATTTTTTTTGTAGACATTGCAATAGAATATGAATATTGCTACAGTGTCACCTACAAAGTGTAATAACATTGATACAGTGTGACAGTGGATGGATAATGACATTATAAAGCTGCCATTTCATAATGTGTAGTGAATACATGCATGGATACAAAATGTGTATAATGATGCAGTACAAGACAGTGTACTGTTGTTTGTTGAGAAGAAGCAAATCTTTTTGTGTGCTAATGGAGAATTATATCCATATACATTCAATTTATTGTGATCCAAGAAATGTATGTTTGATATATTCATACAGTGTATCATTCATTGTTTCATTTGCAGTTTTACCGTTCGTTCGTTCGTTCATCACATACATGCGCACACGCACTTGGGCTTGCGCATGCACAGCAAGAAGGATAATTCAATAAAGACAAGAGTGCAACGTTCGACTCGACTGTCTGCAATTTTATTCTTGTTGTACATTGTGTGTACGGCGGTTAGCTGACTGGATAGGATCTAGTGTTACCTAGAAATCCGAGGCCAGCATACTACCTGTCACGTGTTGATTGCCGTCCGGGATGTGAATGATGAGGCACCCGTCTTTGTGGAATCTTCTGCATCCATTGAAGTTTACGAGGGTACGTCACCTCACTTCATTTTTTTTTTTTCATTTCTGTACTACACACGCTTTATTGACATGCGGAGTGGTTAGTGGGCAGTCAATGATAATGTACGTACTGGAAAATATCACTCCGCGTTGAGATTGACTTCGAGTCAATGGTAACAGCTATTTTCAAACAAAGAGACAACAAATCCTAATTAAATACGCGAAAATAGATTAGGCAATGATACAAACCACACCACTTCACCATTATTTCGTCTGCAAAACAACTCGGCAACTGCAAGCTCGTCGTTTAAACATTGTCACCATTGCCGAATCGCTTCAACTCGTTGTGACCTATTATGTTTTGTTGAATTCATGTCAAAAAGAAATTGTACATGCGAACATTAATCACGTCACTCTAATTGGCATGTTTTTGACTGTGACCGGTGTTATCATTTTTGTCAGATTTTATGATACTTTCACTACCCGTACCAGGGGCGGATCCAGGAATTCTGTAAAGGGGTAGGGATGGGGGGGGGGGGGGGGGGGGGGCGCAACTAATATTTCTGGTGCTCCTTCCGGGTTTCATTTCATTTTTTTTTTAACGAAAAATAAAGGGGGGGGGGAGTGCGCCCCCCTCGACACTGCGTACTAGAGATGAAATAATTCAATACCCACTAACATCAACGCGAACATTACGCGGAGTTTCATATCGTTACATGCAGATGATTATGATTGCTGATGGAAAGTGAGCGTTTCCGTTTATCGAAGATACATGTACGCCATACTACTAATGATGCTATCATCTTTGATATCAATATAATCATATAGTATACGGGAAAAAAAATCCTAGCTTTCGTCATATTGTGCGGTTTGAACTGTGATGCTTCATGAAATGCTAGTAACAACATGAAATCCAGTTTATCAAATACTAGTAATTAGATAAGAATCAGTCCACTGAACCGAGTTTCTATCCAGTTTCCACTAGATATCAGGGCTAGTAAGAATGATATTGTTTGGATCATTATTGAGAGACACTTGATATCAATGAAAAGTGAAATCAACCTTTTATGAAAAACTTTTTTTTCTGATTGTACCCATAGATACGACTTCCTGCGACTCTGGAGCATGCATGGTTCTTGCCTGGCTGAATGCGACTGATCCCGACGAAGACAGTAGTCTAGTCTATTCAACTGGTGAAATATTTCTTCAGGAGCCATTGGACAGGGAAACAGTTCAAAGATTCGATATATTTCTTCAAGTAGAGGATACGAATGCTGAAACCTCAGACAGTCAATCTGATGAAGGTAATGTCAGAATAATTTCATTCCAAGTATAGATTCAGGGCAGTTCGAACTGGAAGTATGTTTACGGTTTTGAATAGAGAAGAGAGCTGACATGGAATTGCAGTGCGGTTATTTACGAAGTATGAAGACATTATTATTTGTACCTTATAATAGCTGTGGTGCACGTAAGCCATAAGTTGGTAAAAAGGACGGTTATCGTACATCCAGAATAAAATCATAGATAATTTTTACATCTTGTGATCGTCGTCGTTTCCAAGAAAAATGTAGCAGTGATTGACGTTCTAAAGAGGGACCCTATCTCACACTTCACGAAATGTAATAGAAGGTCTGAATAAAAAAATAAGGAGACTTCATTAAAAAGAGCAGCTCAATATAGTTGACCTCTCCAGTTAACTTGAAAATAATCATAACGCAGTCGTCTCTGATACAATTGATGCCATATACCATTATATCCAAAAGACTGGACGTATAATCGGATCAGTGCTCCTTTGATGTAACCAAACTGTCTGTCTCCAACCTCCTCCCACCCCCCCCCCCCCGCCCTTCCCCCAGCTGAGCTGACCGTGACAGTCCTCGACGTGAACGACAACGTGCCTCAGTTCATTGACCTCCCAGACTCCTTTTCTGTGGCTGAAACGGACCAGGTGGGCATGGTCATCAGTGTGGATATCCGAGCCGAGGATCCAGATGATGGAGCTAACGGGATAGTCAGATATGAGCTGCCAAACAATGCTTCGGGATTAGTTGAGATAGAGGAAACGACTGGTAAGTACATGCAATACCATGGACCTACGGTTGTAGGTCCATGGTAATACCAAGACGTCAGGGTCATACACATTTGTTTTACACTTGACGTAAGCGAACTTTAGATCTGGGACGCTTATCCTACGACGCGGCTATTGACTAAAGTGTTGTTCTGCACACGCGCGAGACAGCTGTTTCAATTATTTCTTGCCCAATCCACAGGGCGTGCCAAAAACAGTAAAAAGACAAAATAAAACAAAACAAAATAAAAACAAAAGAAACACAACAACAACAACAACACACACGTAAAAAACAGCAGCGTCGCAGATCTAAGGTTCGTTGTAATGTCACATTCACAGCGCGTCAATCATAACGTCAGTTGAGGGAACTCGAACAATAAATTTAAAGAGCTCAACATGTGAAGAACAGAGGATTTGTGCCTATTTTATGCAAAGGCAAAGAAAGAAAACATGTTTGATTTGATTTGATTTGATTTATTCACAAAATGCATTACATACATTATTCACAAATATGCACATAGTTTGTACATGAAACATATATTATTATTATTATACATCTTGTCTGGATCGTCATAAGCTATAAAAAGCTTGACTGGGACGTCCAGTATGGATAACGTACACGTAATGTATAGAAACATCATTCAAAAAATGTATTATGCGCGTTCAATTTGTTCATAGATAGGAAAATGAGAGAAGGAGAGAAAAAGAAAGAAAAAAGTGAGAGGAAGAGATCAGGAGAGGGATACTCTACATCATGGTAGTTAAATGTAAACAAGATTGACAATTCTGGTAACAACTAACATGGACTCGCTGCTATTATGTACGCAATGTACGTATGACAAAATAAACCTGTGAACCTGGGGCGAGAGAGCAGGCAAGAACCATGCAAATGGTATTGTTTAAACATATTTGCAAAGAAGGGTATTCTTTACTAGTCTTCTAAAAGTATGCATTGATTGGCACCGTCGCACTTCAGGAGAAAGAAAATTCCAGATGTCAGGACCGGCATGTCGTATGGATCGATGGGCAAGGGCAGTTTTTGGATTTTCTAGGTGCACATTTGTAGAGGTTCTGGTTGATGAATAGCCGAATTAAAACAAAACATGTTTAACAGGTTGGTGGGGAGTTCTTGGGAATGGAATCTATACATAAGACAGCACTTTGGAGGTAATGAATGTCGTAAATGGAGAGTGTACGCAATTGAAAAAACAATGGGTTTGCATGAGACCTGTAATCCGAGTAATCCGAGTAATCCGAGTTTGCGGATGAGAAGTTCGGTGCTCTTCTGGTAGCGGCGAATCTCACGAAGTGCGACTGTGCCGGGCCTATAGCGATGAGGTTTCTTCACTCCTCCGATGTTTCTTCACTCCTCCGAGTAATCCGATGTACCATTAAAATGATCCCTATAGGATGTCATATAAAGTTGCGTCCTGAAAGACGCACGAGAAGATCAATCTGTAATTACGTCTCAGCAACATCACTCAAGAAACCTACCCGAGTTCATTCAGTAGAACTTTTAGTGTGCCTCTGATATGCCGATCGAAATCCTAACTGACGTATACAAACGACGATTTGTTCATGGTCATTTATATAAGGACTGAAAAAAAAAAACGAAGTCAGTTTTGTTGTCAGAGAAAAATACTTAAGTTGTTTTATGTCCATACAGTAGAATAACTTCAAGTTGTCAAGCACATTCTGGAGTTTATGCTGTTCACATGTTATTCATTAATTTAGAAGATCAAGCACACTGTCGAAAACATCAATCCAAATAATTTCAAATGAAATTCTATTTCCAATAATACATGTTTGTTGTCGATACAGATTCAACGAAAACAAAACGTACAATGTATTACGACAAAAAATGCATGTGTTATGAAACTGATTGTTCAGTTTGCATGAAAATATTTTACCTGTACATACATTCACTCGTATACTGCCGTCAAAAAGTCTCCAATCGTACGCTTCACATAAAAGGCACATTGTATCGTTTGTCAGCTAGTGTTAGCAAATTGGTAAGCACTTTCAACAATTTGGATTTATTTTTCGTCCAGGCATTCTCAAAGTGGCACAACCCATTGACAGAGAAGTGTATTCTTCTCTGACAATTACAATTCGAGCCAGAGATGAGGGGAATCCCCCACAGATCAATGACACCGTCCGTGTCATATTCATCGAAGATGTGAATGACAACTCACCGTTATTCAACGAGTCGATACCGACTAAAGTAGACGTTGACGAAGACGCCGAAGTCAACAGCACTGTCCTGGTTGTACAGGCCATCGATGACGACCCAGTCTATGGGAACGTGACATACTATATCTCAACTGGAAATGCGGAAGGGAAATTCACAATTGGAAGTCAAAGCGTGGGTGTTGATTTTGTCCATCTTGTCTTTTCTTCCAATTCTGTGTACTTATTATACTACACTTATAGTGTACATCCTATGATAAAGCAGTCATTCATGATCAAGTTGAAACTGAGAGACAGATTCTTGAATAATATATATTTATCCGAGAGAGAACGTTTGCTTGTTAACATAGAAATTTGATTTGCCTTTAAACATTAAAAAAATGTAAATTCAAGCCAGCTAATTTTCCTTCTCATTGCGTGTAGACCTGAGCTGTGGTGGTAAATGAAATATCATTGGTTTGCGTTAAGAATAAAACAGATTTCTTTCGAGCAAACGCCCTCTACCACATAACACTATAAATGACTACAGTGCTGATGAATCCAACCGTGACGTACCATGTATATACAGCATAACAACGGCAGCAGCAGCAGCAGCAGCAGCAGCAACAACAACAACAATAACAGAAACACCTAATTACGTAACTTTGTTATCTTAATGGCATGTGGACAGACAGAGAAATGGCTGAATCATCCTTTTTTTTTCTTTCTGATAAAATCAAAATCGCAATGTACATCAAAACTTTATGAAGTAACGTCTGAGCGTTCAGCTGACACAGACCATGCACTGGACGAGAAGCAAACTCCGCTTCTCTGGGATACCACCCACTACCTCTAAAATGATGTGACGCTTCTTAATTTCTCGAATTGCATAATATCAGACGTGTGTTATCAGCGATTATTACAGTCAAACCTGTCAAAGCGACCACCTGTCTATAGCGGCCACTTGTCTATAAAGGCCACTTTTTTCATCTCCCTTGGGTGGCCACTACAGACAGGTTTGACTGCATAAAGAAAAGAAGAAGAAGTAACATATTATATCAATTGCCGTGCAGGGTGACATCACAATCGTGGAGGAACTTGACCGAGAGACTCAGTCCCAATACGTCCTTACTGTAGTGGCGAGGGATAATGGGGAAAGACAAAGCAACGAAGAGGTAGGAGTCATTCCAATGCTTTCATTAGTCTTCTGGCAAAGCCTTTCATGTTGTACATACAATCTTCATTATTCTAAATGTCAGCACTTACTGCAGTCAGCCTTAATAATCTGACGGTTTTACAAGGCAGTATCACTAATAAGACTAGAGAGACTATTAGAGTTGATTTTACCCCAGGAATATGTATATGACTATATGCATGTAACAAAGAACGATATCAAACAGTTAGTATCATCTCGCCGCCTTGTATTTTACGGACATTGTGTTTTTTTTTTTCTTAAAGCGTAAATTATGACCTTGCACGAATGCTTTCTAGTGGATCACTCTTTTTCTAAAGTATGATTGCTTGTTTTATATTATCAAACATTCATATGAATTCTTTTGCACATTCCCTTGAGGTGGCCATCAAGTTTTTGTTGATGAAAATAACAAACCAGCATGTATGAGGCGATCAATGTTCTCAATCAGACAATGTAAATGACCACTCCTCCTTGTCAGTATTCATATTCATATAGCAATGAGCAATCCAAGTTATCGATCTAAATAACAATTTCCTGGCGTAATTCAGTGTAATTCATGGCTATAATTGGCGACTGTCATTTCCATGTGAACGGCAAGTTCCCCTGAAGCTATTACATTACGCTGACGCTGTCCCGAAATTGACACAAGACTGATGGCCAAACGAATGTGGAATTTTCGATTTTGCGCAAAGTTTGTCCCGAACTTGTTTATAATATCGAAGCCGATCAGAAGCCGAAGCAAGTACATTCGTTTACAGTCCGACAAACTCTATCGTCGGTTATACAATAGCTTTAACATGCCCCCACGAGTAACCCGATGTTTACATGCTCAGAGACGAATTCAAAATATTTCCTTTATCGTGCGTCCATCTTTTCTCAACTTTTAGACAGTGTGACACCTGCATCACAAATGAAGATGGTGAATGTTCTCCATCGATCGTTGTGAATGGCAACACCATCTTTCTTTCATCCGTATGCATAACAGGTGACCATCAATGTACTCGATGTGAATGACAACGCCCCCGTCTTCTCGGACAGTTTTCCGTCCACCGTATCCATCTCGGAGGTTGCGGACCAAGACTCCAGCGTCACCGTCATCGCCGCCGTGGACATCGATGAGCCCGGGACGGATAACTCGAAAGTCCGATACTTTATGGAAAACCTGGGTGATCGAGGTAGGTGCAAACAATACGGCATTTCGTATACGCCATATCACAACTGCTCATATTTCTTGGCACTGTGGCAGGTTTTACTTTACGTAGTGCATATCAAAATATGCTTGTGATACGATCTTTCGGAATCCTAAGTTGGAAGTACAGAATTTTGTTTTTTTTTTCTAATGTTGTAACACATACCTTTGGACCAAACATCGCGTCCCACATTAGAAATTCTAATTATGAAACAGTTTTTGTATGAAAGTCAGTGATGCAGATGTTTTAAAACAACAACAAATTCATGGGAACCTATATTCCGTTAGCCAGTATAGATATCAAACAAAACGACATCATTATATATTAATAACTTGTGGTATTAAAGTAATTTCATGATTCCCGTTTGGAAACAGGTCATATTCTCACTTCGAAGGCCAATATTTCTTGTTGCCATGAGCCTGTACAGCAACAAGTGTGGATTTTTAGTTATTTCTTGCAATGGTGTGTTACTTACTTTATGTACGTTTCAATATAGAGGTGCTACATCAAAGTATGGTTCGGTCAATATAAACACATTTAAAGTGACTTTTTTCTCCATATCCAATTTGACTATAACAACGAGAATAGTGAAACGACAGAACGGCAAACGTTTCAATAATCTCAGACAAGAGACTAAAAAGTAACACAGTTTCGAACAAAAAAAGGAAATCCCTTGTAAACAGTAAGCCATGAAATACTTTCCAGGTTGTGAAAACACTCTCACTTTATTTCGCCAGCTTACTTCGAAATCGACAGCGAAACAGGTCAGGTGACCGTTGGCAGTTCTTCACTCGAACCGGGCAGCTACATATGTAACGTCACTGCCTATGACTTGGGCGATCCTCAAATGTTTTCAACACCGAGGAATTTTACGGTCGTTGTAACAGACTACAACGATGATAGACCGGTGTTCATCAATCCAACGCAGGCTCAAGAATTTTCCCTTGAAGAGGTAATCCCCACAACTTGAAGATATGAAATGGTAACAACTTGTACACTTTTTGCCATGGCGTTTTGCAAAAGATAATGACTTGCTTCTTGAGGATTTTTGAATGGAAGTGTTCAATCCGTCGCCTCCGGACATTCTGCAAAATAACGATGATAAGGATAATAAAGAAGAAATATAAAGAAAACAGAAGTGGTAATAACAATCGACGTCATCATTACTATCATCATCATCATCATCATAGAATAATTATTATTGTCATCATCATCATCATCATCATCGTCATGTAGCTTCAAGCGCATTGATATAGAACAGAAAAGCTGAATCAAATACGTAATAATTATCAACATTGCTATATGTTAATGACAAAAAGAGAGCACATAATTATTACGATTGATTGAATAAATGAGTTTTTAGCATTGATCTAAAATTGTCTTGACTTTGAAAGTTATCATGTGATAGGGGAGTTTGTAAGCTTAATGGCATACGCGGAATTTGTATATTATGAAGTATACTTGGCTGCTTGGCATAAAAACTGGGGTTCAGAGTGATAATGTTTGCATCATCATCTGCCTTCTCCGTTTGTATTTTTTGTGTGTGTCTAGATATACTAAGGTAAGGCTGAGAAAGATATGATTTGTTTTGTTTGTATATCAGTATTCCCAACAAACTTTCGGAATTATGAACTGTAAACTCTCCAAACACCATGTTGAATTAAGTTTTATAGAACTTTAAGATTAAAAATATTGTCTTTGCAGGATTACACAGGATTCGTCACTACTGCACAGGCTACCCTCCCAAATAGTGAACCCTTCTATGCATTCGATACCAGCCTTGGTGTAACAGATGATTATATACACTTCGAAATCGGCAGAATATCCGGGGAAATCAATATAATAACCCCGACCGACAGGGAAACTCAGGAACAATACATTGTGAGTGTACACGCGTTCACCAAATATTATTCATTTTCAGTCTATGGTATTTACACCGGAGGTATGTTTTATTCGCTGTACTTTTCAACCATTCTTAGCTAGTCATTGTACTTGTGGATAAAACACATAATCCTTATTGTAATACATATTCACACAAAAGCTAACGTCAATTTACTGGTATTTAGCCTATTTACGTTGACAATTACCGCGAATGAATTTTGTCGTCTTCTGGTGGACAGTAGCTATACTATTTATAGAGCAAGAACCACAGCTATCTTATCCTTAGGGAGTTCATGAAAGAAAGTTAGTAAGCAACCACGGTGGATAAAGATGTATTGGTATTGTATAGTTTCATGAGATATCAATTAAATCCAAAGGTACCAATTATGAAACGACATTATTACAGCTTTGGAAACTTTGAAACAAACGCGTTCCAGTATAGAAATTAAAAAAAAATGATAACGGCTATGAATAAGAATAAAGAAAATTATCGAACTTTTTTTAAAAGATTAACTTGGTCCACTTTTGATCATCAACAGCTGACTGTGAAGGCTATTAACAACGCAACGGGTGTGGCGTCAACTTCAGATGTCACTTTCTCTGTCATTGTCCTTGATAAAGATGACAACGAGCCGGCTTTCTGGGGCCCGGTAAGTTCATTTTCTCGAGCTTACATCTATGCAGTAGTATGTCGGGCATAATACACATTTGCTTCAAACGATCCCCCATCTTAATGATAAATTGAATTTTATTCACAATGCTCTGGAGGTTAAAAAAATATGTTTCGGAAGATTTCGCATTTAGAGTCGCTTCAAAATTTTATTTCGACAGTCCGCAGTGCTATAGGTACCGCTGCTGTGGGAGCAAAATTGGGTGTGGCTAATGTGTGCGTATACAACCATTCTCTACAAAAACCAGACGCTGATAAACATTTGAGCTTGTCAAATTTAATACACTGACTTGAGAACAGCAGAATGAAAATGCTTTATGAAAATATAAATATCTGCGTTTTTATTAATTTCATTTCTGTATGTGTGTATTGTGTATTCATTTGTTAATATTTTTTGTGTTATCTTTTGAGAACGTAATGCGTCCGTCTCTCGTTTAGGGTACTGGCTCCGACGAGGTACTAGAACCACCTAACAAAGAAATGACGGTGTTCGAACACGAGCCCGAGGGAACCTTTGTCGGTATTGTTCCGGCAGCGGTGGATCTAGACAGCGACAAGTATAATACGATCTACTACTATCTCGTCTGTGAGTTAGACCCATATCGTTTCACTACGGCAACAACCAATGCTTCTAATACAGGCCGGTGACCTACCAGGAGGTTTAAGAGAAGGAGTAAAATCACTCTTATTTCCTTTGATACCACGTTAGATGCCAGGACACAAAAAATATGTCAAGTATAATTATGTGCCAAATTGGAGCTGTCCCACAGATTGGAAGACAATTGATTCATGTCTCATTGCATGATAACCATGCAGCCAATCTCGAAAATTTGTCTTTATGATGGCAAATACTTTTCGCCGTCTCTTCTTATAAGATGAGTGGTACGTACTGGTACATGTACAGACACGGAAATGCCAGAATAATAAGAATCCCGCAAAAAACTGATCAAATGAACATAAAAATTACTCGACTTTTCTTACACTATTCTTACATACAAGTGAATAAAGAACTGTACTTGAAGATTATTTCATACCAGTTTCATTCATCGGAAGTGATCGGAAACATGATAATGAACTTTTAAAATTAGGGTATTTACAGTTTCAAATACTTTCAAACTTTACAGCATAATAATGTTATTATTTACATTTTTGAACATATTTCTGAACGGTATTTTTCTTTTTGGTTGTATTTCGTGATGTAAAATTCCATCATTTGTACATCAATGGAAAACTGAAAGCCTTCTAAATAAACACTTTCAGTTGGAAGTCCATCTATTTAACCTCTTTGGATCTATTGAGCAATCATCTAAATCATCGTGGGCCATGATCTCATTTACAGTTGATGCCTGTTCATAGCAATTAAAATCATTGTATATGATGCCTTATCATCATTATCACTTCCAGTTATTCCCTGTTCTGCGTTCTTGCAAACACATAGCCCTCTCACATAGTCTCTATTTTACCCCAATAAGGTCGGACACGTAACAGGCGTAAAATTAATATTCATTCTGATTTTTGACATGTTTTTTTTTTATGTACACTTCTTTCTTAAAGAATATGCACTGTAACATTGTCTCGAAGTACAGTTTTCTTTCCAGTTATCTGTAGCATGTTGCTGTGATGTTTTGCATATATTTATTCATTGTGTTTGATGGAATATTTTCTCTTTTGTACTGAGAAAAAAACTCCTCGGGGGTTAAAATTATCGTTGTATCACACAAAACTTCAGAAGTACATAAAAAAGTTGACAAGCCTTAGGGCATATTATGCGAAGAGTACTCTAGTCCGAGTTTCTTTCATGGTAACATTTCAAAGTTTCGTGAATCAGTGAAAAGGAGAAGTAATGGAAGACAGAAGGGAGATTGAAAGAGATTCATTTCACTGAAGGGCGATACTCAAATATTTATTCGTCTTCAATTTGGATAGTCGTGAAGAACTCTTCTGACATTACGAACCGAAATTTTATCGGGATATTTTTTTTCTCATCTCGGTTTTTTTTAAATCAAAATACAGAAATTAAAACAATGTGTAAAGAATATTTTTCTATATTCTCCAACTTATTTCTGGCGAAAATGGAAATATCAATGACGAGAAAGTGACAAAACAGGAAATTTCAAAGACGGCCATAATCATATAGACATGAGCCACAATCTGCCACAAATCTGACTGATGTCCTCTAGTTTGAGTTAGATTTCCTTCAACTCCAAGTTGATTCCTTTTTTTTAAAATTTGTCAGTATCAAACAATAATGTTCAATAATATATTTTGATTTCCTGTTATTCAAACCACATGTCAAAAGCGGTCGATCATGACGGTTTCGGTTTTCTTGATGGAGCTCTGAGTACGTGTAGCTGCGATATAAGTATGCACGATCCTCTCTTTTTGTTCTGTGCCGCTGTTAAGCTGGAAACGAACAAGGCTACTTCGAGCTCGACAGCAGTTCCGGAAATTTGACCCTGGCAAAGGAAATAGACAGAGAGCAAACTGACCAGTTCATTCTCGTGGTCCGTGCAGACAATAATTCCAATTTCGAGCCATCGGTAGGCGATGTCGTCGATCCTGACATGAACCAACAGTTAGCCTGGGTGACGGTGTTCGTTTTGGATATCAACGACAGCCGACCCAGGTTCTTGAGCTACAACTATGCGGCTGGTAAGAACTAAGTCTTAGTGGTGTTCGGCATACATGTTACCAATTGAGTCAAAGTACTCCTTGATACACGTTATGTTCACGACCTGTGTTCCTATCTTGGGTTCACACATGATAAGTATTAAAATTAATATTTTTTCAAAAATCACGGGTCAGTCAAGTCCTGATTAGCGATTGGATAAAAAAATGATTATGTGATAACAAATGGTGGATTATTCCTTCCATGAGCAACAGCTTTTTGGGAATGTTATCCCAAGGGACAATATTTTTGTGGAACAAATGGCAAAAGACCTAGGTATACCAACTGAGTATATTGGATATTACGCGCTTCACGCGCTAAGGCAGTGGTTGCGTGGAGTCAGCTGTTATGGAAAACTAGCTTAATGTGTTTTTCGTGATGCTAACTAAATCAGAAGGATTTGTGGCCAGATAGCAAGTGACTGGAGATCCAGTCGGGAGCATAAAGGTTGTTTGCATCTCGAGATTTTAAATGCTACTTAAGTTTCGATATCTATAACCTCTATCAGTAGCATTCCAAACCATTTATGTCCTGGGAGGGATCACCATAGTCTCTCCCAGCCTCAGCCATTGTGTATAATATACATATTATCATGAAGTTCAAATCATTTTGACTTCAGATTTGTTTAAATATTGTTTATTACCGACACACTTTGCTCGAGAAATCAAGCAAAGAGGACAGTCTCAGAGAATTTCTATGAATTCTTAAAGTTTTTCGGTACTGGTCATGTATACAAAAGCTCGCAGCATGTTCGCGATTATGTCTACTCTTTGTCAAGGCATTCTCTCTGTGGTAATCAAGGAGATGATACTGTGATGTGATGTGATAAAATGTTATGTGATGTGATGTGACGTGACGTGACGTGACGTGATGCCATGTGATGATATATGATGTGATGTGATGATATGTGATGATATGTGATGTGATGTATTATTATGTTCCAATATGTGTAATCATGTCAAAGTGTATTACCTGTGTTTGATTGGAAATGAAATAAAAAAACATGCATGTGAACATGCATGTATGAAATAGAAAAATAGATGTGATGATATGTGATGTGATGATATGTGATGTGATGATAATTATGTGATGATATGTGATGTGATGTGATGTGATGTAATGTGATGTAATATAATTTGATGTAATGTGATGTAATGATGTGACGTGATGTGATGTGATGTGATGTGATGTGATGTGATGTGATGTGATGTGATGTAATATAATTTGATGTAATGTGATGTAATGATGTGACGTGATGTGATGTGATGTGATGTGGTGTGATGTGATGTGATGTGATGTGATGTGATGTGATGTGATGTGATGTGATGTGATGTGATGTGATATAATTTGATGTAATGTGATGTGATGATGAGATGTGAAGGACAACTGGTGCTTACCAGGCTCACCCACTTTCCAAAAAATTGCTAGCAAGTGAAATGTTTATTTTAGTAGGATTATTTTAGTGAAAAAGACCTACTGTTGCCCTTCCAGATTTACTCAAAGACGCAAGTACTTTTTTTTCTTACATAAAGAAAAGTGTAAAAACTTTCCTTCTTAAGTAAGTTCTATGCTTCATGCGTGATCAGTGTCATAGATATCACGAACCAAAGACCTTTTTTATTTTACAGGACTTGCGAGCATACTTATAAGGAGGTAGCTGCACAACACTATCTAAAAGTCCCATACTGTTTAATCAACTCTTACAATTTCCGTGTTGGGTAAGAATGCTTTCATTCGTACTAAAGTTCGTTCGTACGAAACAGAAATGTCTACAACTTACTTGTTTTTTTTAATTCAATGATACGCCAGCAGTTAAGATTACATTATATAATTCTCATTTAATTGTCCAGGTCTACTGTACACCACTAACCCCGGCGAGTCCATAATAACAGTGAAGGCTGTGGATCCAGATGAGGGTGAAAATGCTGTAGTGGAGTACGAAATAGTGTACCAAGCTTCCTTCGATGAAGGTACTGTGCTTGTTTTTATGTCAGATTATTCTTGCCCAATCTTTAGCTTTTGTGCAAGTAAACGCAGATGCGTGTTTGTGGTGTTGATTCAGCTGATTCAAATGCTTCAATCATTTACAATCAATATTGACTTGAAATAAACTACGTATTAATGTGGCTATTATTCGTAACCAACGATTCAGAGGTGTGCCTGCAGATATGATTATGAAATATTTTCTTGTTGGTATCGTGTGCAAGAAATACCTGCAAAAACATGCAAATCTGCTGAATGTATTAAACCTAGGAGGGTAAATGGCTATAATTATGCTGAAACACATGTTCATATTTTTTGAAGATTATTTTTTTTAATTGTGTCATCAAAAAATTGTTGATGTAATTTTCTCGACATCGCTAATACGATTATGGCCAAAATGGTCTCAACCAGTTTAATTGTACTCACTATTTCATGTTTTGTTTTATTTGTTTAGTTAGTTGGTTTTTCTTGTTTCTTCTTTTTCTTTTTCGGACCTTACCGAGAGATTATGAAGGTGGAGCATTGATTCAAATGACGTCCATCAGTAGACCATCACTAAAAGTATTCATCAAACAGTCCAAGGGTATCATGGTATCGGCGATGATCAACGCGTGTCATACTATATTATACTAGGCTACTAATATAATTTTCAACTTTTACGAGACTTTTATCTTTTCTTACCTTCGTAGATTACTAGTATACTTCACTTGCATGCATCCCAAGTGGATCATACACAAGTTGGCAAATGCCCTGTTTTGTAGTTGTCATTCTAATTTGTGTTGCTGTTGTCAATACCTTGTAGTGGTCTCTCGGACAGTATTCCGACGTATCCCCCCCCCCCCCCCCCCCATCACCACCACTAACACCTGGTCAGCATTCTGACTGTGTACTCTTCTCGCCACCACAGACGATGTACTGCTAAGCGACGAAATTGAGACATTTGCGATATCTTCAGAGGCAGGCAATGTGATTGTCCAATTGAAACCAGCCTTGAGTAGTGAAGACCACTATTACATCATTAAGGCTATGGCTAAAGACAGCAAAGATCCAGAGCTGAATGACAACACAACCTTTTCAGTAAGCTCTACGCATTTATTCCAGTACACTCATACCAATACATAATTATGAACATTGTCACGAGCGTGTTTCCGTTGTAATGTTGTCAATGATTTGAGAAATCAACAAAATATAAAAACTGCAACTCTAGAAAGTCAACCAAAAAAAAAAAAAGAAGAAGAAGAATTGATTACCAAAATGTTTGCGTGTTTACAGGATAGACTGGCAAATTAAGTTGTTGTGTTGATGATGGTTGGGGATTTTATGATGGAATGTGTTTGATTAATAAGTTCTGCGATATAAGGAGGAGAGAGGTTAATTGTACTGAGTTTGAAATAAGCACGATTTGGTTACAGCAATGAACTACAATCTATTTGGTCATATTAGAATACAAACTTAAAACGACATCAACAGAAATTTCTTCTCTCTTCCGACACAGGTGTACTTGCTTAGGGAAATCGACCAGGTTAGTGTTCTCTTCAAGGATGAGGTTAATAACGTACTAGCCATTCAGGAGGATTTTGCACGGTAAGTTTCAACTCCTTCTTCTTTGCTTCTTTCTTGTAGACCTGTGTAGTAATAAGAGATGCCATGGTTTTCATTGAGAAGCACCATTTTCAACTTTTATTTCGTTCTTGTAAGGGTCCCAATTATTTTTTTTTTAGATAATCAAAGTGATCTAACTCACAATCAATACTGAACGCTTTTTGTATTACTCGGTTAAAACTTTCGCGAAAAAGAATGACATTCATCGAATCGAAGAAACACTTTAATCTTTCCAGCAACTTCCCCCATCTTCTTGTTGTGTCATTTTGCTAATCCCCCTCTTCCCTATCGTCTTTGTTCCTCCAGGCTCTTTTTGGTGCGCGTCCTCTGAAAATACATAATTATACCTCTATCAAGAAATGCCACCTTTTTATGTTGTATTCATAGGTAACGTCTTTCCATCACCAGCATCACAGCAAATTACCACACCAGTTTCCTGCTTCAACAAGTATTTGATGTAATAAATGTAATTAAATTACGTAGTAAGGAGGTACGCAACAGCAACTCTCCAAGGACGTAAATCACCTATGCTGATCATTACTATAGTATGGATTAGCATTATCATGATTATAGAAGCGTTACGACAGTCATCAATTTTATCATTATCATTGTTATTATCTATAATCGAGGGAAAAACTACTGATGAAAGGGGGAGGAGAGATTAAAAAGTGCAAACCATGGAACATGGGTTTTCAGCTGCTGTATCATGAGACTGATCTACCAGGTCCAAATCAACCAAAAACAAAACAAAACAAAACAAAACAAATATTTAAGGAAACCAAAAACCCAAACAGCAGTGTGGATTGAGTGAAAGCAGCAACATTAGTAAAACACATCAGTGAAAGTTTGAGGAAAATCGGACAATCGATGCAAAGAAAAAATGAATTTTTACTAAGGTTTTGTCTTGTAATGACTGAATAAGGAGACTACTAGAGTTTGTGATGTCATATGTGGACAACAATTTTATAAAGGAAATAAAAGAACAGTTCCACACACACACACACACACACTCACACACACACACACACACAAAATTTCACATTCCATCAACTTGTTAGTGACATATGCCATTTCATATTTCCATTTTTCTCAATGATGACATTACAAAATTATTGACAACAAAACAAGAGTACAAAATATATACAATCATGTCTTTTGATTGTAGTAGAAAAAGAAAAAGAAAATATACTTGACACAAATGTACATGGTCTCATCGTATGAAAATGTCACTAGTAAGTATAAGAAATATGATGGGGCCTACATAAAAGCTTTAAAGCTTGTAAAACTGTAGTTTCCCGAGTTCATAGGCATATAATTTTACACGGAGAACGGATATGTTTGTCTTGACCAACTAGAATTACACCAGTACAAAAAAAATAGATGAGTAATAAACTAATGAACCACATAGATATCGCACAAACCAGACTGCATACAAATCTCGCAGTGTTTGAATAACAAAAATGCTGTATTATTAAAAGATGTATCGGTACCATGAAATCACTTAAGTAACTTGGTGCTGCGGACAAGGACAAAAGACTAGGAGCATAAAAAGGTTGCTAAAGGCTTGGTAGTGTGTATCCACTAAGTAATAACTGTTTTAATTTGCGTTTGAAGGTGAATAAAGATAAGGAAGAAGTGATATCTAGAGGGAGATCATTCCAATATCTGGGTCCAGTAAATATAATTGTCTTCTTTGCAAAAATAGTGCGAGTACGGGGAAGGTGATAGGCGTCACTCTGGCGAGTGGGATAACAGTGGATAGAACGATTCCTTTTGAACATGTGGATAAAAACAGATGGTAATTCATTAGTTGTTAGTTTATACATGAAAATTCCGAGATTATAATAAAATAAGTCTGAAATTTTCAGAATTCTGTTTTGATGGAAAAAACAATTGGTATGGGCAAAATATCCGGCGTGGTTTATGATTCTTATTGCACGCTTTTGAATACGGAGAAGGGAATCTAGTAATGAGTGAATTGCATTTCCCCACGCCAAAATTCCATAATTGAAGTGTGGAGATATTAAACAAGAATATATACTCTGCAAAATATGAACAGGAAAGAAATGTTTTAGCTTATTCAAAATCCCAATATTTCTAGACAAAATTTTACTTACAAAAGGGTAATATCATTCTCCCTGCTTTCTGAAAGAGGTAAGTCAACTACCCTTTCATTAAGGTAGAAAAGTGAAAATATGTTGAATTTTCTTTATATTTTCTTTATTTGTTGTCGACACATAATGTCATAAACTGAAGTAGTCTCCTTGTCTAGTCATTACGACACCAAAATTTTAAGAATTCATCTTTTTTGCATCGATTGTCGGATTTTCTTCAAATTTTCACTGATGTGTTCTAAAAATGTTGCTGCTAAAAAGTGATTTCACACGATCCACATTGTTCTTTGGGTTTTTGTTCCCTTTCAACTAATGTGGAATCACCTTTATTTCTATTCTATTTCTCCATTTGACTGTTTGAATTGTTGCTCAATGCTGATGTGAGGGAGTGTGTATATGCATTTGGTACTTTTGGACAAACTTGAACAATTATTTCACTATGAGGCTGGACAATCCTGGCTATATCATTGTATGTTATTACTGATCGCAATTTTTAAGTTTATCGATCCTCCTTTTTGTTATTGAAAAATGAGCCTGTTGTCACAGCTATACCAGAACAGTAAATTTTGTATATTATGTGCACGCAAATCATAATCTTGCATACACACACACCAATGCACACCCATATATACATACAAACATACACATGCCTACACATATGGGCCTACCCTTTATTCCCAGAAAATAACAGTTTTACATGTCCTTGAAACACAAAGAGGCAATTAATTGAAATATATCTTACTACTATTTGTACCCCTTGTGGTTGTATTTATTATTGTATTCCATGTCCATTTAATATACCCTTTTTTGTACAATTGTGAGTACTTCAGCAATTTCACTGCTGCAAGTCACAATTTCAATAGATAATGAATCATAATAACAATGATGATAATCTTTATTAATTCTTGGATTACTTCTTGTTCCTAGATTAGCAGAAGAAATTATGCGGGCTGCAGGAAACTTATACACTAACGTCAGTGCTGTCGTGGATAGTGTTGATATTCAGAGAAATGCAGATGGAGCAGAGATTGCAAACAGGTTAGTGTTGAGATTAAATCAACAATGTCCATTATCAAACGCGCAGAAACTTTACTCTTTGTATTGTAAAAACGATACCAAACTATTTTCATGCCGGTAAAAAAAAGGAGAAGTAATTTATACAGAAGGTGATTGAAATATGACCCTCGACATAATAATAAGAATTCTACACACCATGCACACACTAATGCTCCGTCATAAAGGGCAAAATCTATTGCAAGAAATTCATCAGATACGTGCCAAAAGTTCACAGAAACTATCTAGGCATTAAAGGAAACCAAAACCCAAAGAGCAACGTGGATTGAGTGAAAGCAGCAACATTCATGACATTAGTAGAACACATCGGTGAAAGTTTGAGAAAAATCGGACTATCGATGTAAAAGTTGTGAACTTTTAAAGTTTTGGTGTTGGAACCGCTGGATGAGGAGACTACTAGAGGTTTTGAAATCATGTGTGGACAACAATATAAAGAAAATACAAAGGGAATTCCTCAAAAATTCCTTTTTCATGGGTTCGAGCCTCAGTGAGATAAAGTAAGTAATGTCACGTGTTATCATACCGGGTTTTATGATAACCCATAGTAAGATACTATTGTGGAGGTCAAGCCATCTGATAAACCAATCATCTGAAACAAATATATCGCACGTATTATATTACTATAAAAGAAAGAAACCCTACACTCATGGTAATCTCCAACCATCTTTCCCCTTCCTTTTAGTACGGTTATGTTGATGCATGTGGTGAACGTGGATGACAACAGCATTATACCTCCGGTTGAGATCCAGGCGTAAGTCCCACCTTTCTTGATTGGTCCGCCAAACTGATAATTTCAAGGCAAAAAAGAAGATAATTCAGTAATTGCTGGTTACAAGAATCGGTAGGTCGTTTATAACCTTGACCTAAACAAACAGCATTGTATCATTCAGGCAGAGAGACATCATCCTATTGAATACAATTTCAATAGCAAGCACATAACAGACAGTAACATTTGGTAATAAAACAATCTTAGCCTGTTATACACCTGTTATATAACTGTTAAATCAAATGAAATACAAACAAAAACGATCGTTTCATCAATCCATAGCTCGTTTCTAAAGGGGTGATCCAATGACACTTGATCATGAAAGTAAATACAATAGTGAAGAAGTTTCTTTTTTTTTCAAAAGCTACCTCTTTTTCTCCCAAAATCCGCTGAAAAGGCAAAACCAACAAAAACAACAACAAAACAAAACAAACAAACTACTTTTAAACTATTTTTTCTATGCACATCACTTTTTTAAAACTAAATCCCCCTCCTTGTAGATCCGCCACTGTAATTAGTAGTCCTACATAATTAAACGAGTAAACACTTGTTTGTCTAACCCTTCGTTATCTGATAAGATGGAACATAATTGTATGAAGCAATACAGATTGGATCTTTAATAGTCATGCTTGAATGGGAAATTAATATTCTCGGGTCTCATGTTATGATCCTTAGTAGATAATAACTAAGACCTTTTTCGTTCGTTTGCCAACCAATTATAATTGATAAGCATGTAGAACTTACTAGTATTTAACGTAAAAGGAATAAAGTAAGCAACATGACGTAATTGCAACTGATTGACAAATTGCCCCGCATCGACGTATATAAGCACTGAATTAATCGGTGTTTTAGTATTAGCAATGAAAAAGAAAATCATGGGCGTCGTACATACTCGAGCGAGATTCGAACCCACGACTTCAGGAGGTCGTGGGTTCGAATCCCCCACGAGTATGTACGCCCATGATTTTTTTTTTTTTCATGGCTACTATACTAAAACACTGATTAATTCAGTGCTTATTTACGTCGATGCGGGGCAATTTGTCAATCAGTTGCAATGAAAGCATCTCGACGGAAGAATTTCATGAATTTGAATGACATGACTTAACTATGATTTTTTTTTTCGTATTCAGCGCCTTTGACGGAGCTCTTCAGTTTGCCGATGAACTTGAGGAATACCATGTTGTTTCTGTAGACGTAAGTGCAAAATGACAATGTTTGATTGTGTTGTGTGTGTGTAGTGTGTGTTGTGTGTTTATTTGTGTCTTCAAATATTCTGTGTACACCCGAAAGCTTATATTTTGTGGGATTGAAGATGTGCTTGCATGCACAAGATACTTTCGTGGTGATACGATAAAATGTCTGTAATTGATTTCATCCCTGGACCGAAGTGAAAACTTTGCAACTTCTGCTGACATGGGCTATCTTGACAGAGGACTAAATACAACAACATAAAGTAAAACGGAATGATGAGCACTAGCTGCTCCATTTGCGTTTCGCTTTTATGCCTTTTAAAACAGTGCGCACTTTTTCGTAAATGAAAACGAAAATCTAAAAGTAGCAAGAAGATGATAAGATCCGACACTATATATGATATATATATATATGTATATATAATATATATATATATATATACATATATATATATACATACATATACATATATATATATATATACATATGATACATGTAAAATTTGACTGTAACCATACAAACATAATTCACGTTTAGATTATGCCATTGTAAGACTGTTATATTTCGGAAATACGATACAGAAATATATAATAACATAATATATAATATATACATAAGACATCATACATAATATATAATATAAAATATATCATATATTATATATATATATATATATATGTAATATTATAACAAAATCTGCTTTTGAATCACCCAGTATTCGACTGCAGCAGTGATCACGGATCCCTTAGAGACCCTACAAAAGGTCAGCTTCTCCCTTGCTGGAATCATGATCATCCTATTTGTGATCCTGGCGTACGCCTTCTATGTCTCCACAAGCTCGTAAGTTGAATTAATGACATTGATATAAAGTGCAAGGCCTATGCGTAACACTCTGCATTAATAGCTCGTAATAGTTAGATCGATTCCTCAATAAATTGAATAATTTCACTCGTGTATTTTTTCTTCATACAGAAAATGCAACCATGTATTTAGAAAAAAAAAGTATTATGACACTTACACTCATCAGGGGCATTCTTCTCGTCTACATTTACAGATACAGGAGGAAATTGCGAGCTGCAACGGCTGACCTGCGTGACGTGAATGACAATACGGCCACTTCGCCAGCGCCAGGAACGAACAAATTTTCTGAGCAGCAGTGAGTGCCTTCCCTTGGTTTTATGTGATGATCATTATCTGAGTCTACAGTTCGATGCACTTGCATGGAATAGTGGAAATGCCTTCACAAATAATTCCTTCTACCAATAATGGCGCTAATAGTATGCGTGAAATGTCTTCATCTCCCCAATTTCATCTCCAACAACACAAACTATCAACTATATCAACATATCCACAAACTACATCAACCGTACCAACAAACCATCCGCTACAATACTATGAAGCTTACTATATTTTCATCTAATCTATTGTGTGTGTTTATTTTTTGTTTCAGAAATCCTATATTTGACAACCCTACTTACAACACTCCGATGGATTCTGATTTACCACCAAAACAGTGAGTAAAAGTGACCACTACTGTCCAGCTGTTGACCATAACTTTATTCCCCATCTGATCAAGAACTATATATTAGGGAGTTATTTATTTTTCCGACGCGTACTTTCAGAAGAAAAGAAAAAGCTTTTCTTCACATGCGCAGAATCGCTTGCTAAAATCGATATAAATCTATTTATATCTCGCGTCGTCTGAGTATCCGCTACGAGTTCTGGGCTATTTTTGCCTCCGCTCAAATCACGACGCAGAGAGCTTTTTCATGCACTGATCACATGGGGGCGCCATTTTATATTTTATTTTTCTTTTCGTAAATCTAAAGCTCCCTAATGTTGTTTATTAACGCTTTGTTTCAAACGTAGGATATGATATTCCTGCCTGTTGGAGGAAATTTCATTTCTTTTACCTTCGTTAGTGTAGGTGTATATACAATATGAAATTATGTTATCTACATTTCCAGCACAGTAAACGGTATGTAGGGATCTATGTTGTTACCACTATAATGAGATAAGGCATTCATATCGTGATTTTAACGCCTTTTTGGAAAAGAGATGAGGTAAATAAACACCGTTTAATAGTTCATCGTAATACAAATAATTGGACACTCGGACAAAAGTAAGTAATTGTACGAATACCTTGCATTATGTATAACTTAATTTTTTTCATAGAAATAAAGCGTAGTTGAATTGAAATTGAAATAATGCAAATTTCGTGCGTTGGCATTCTATTATTGTAGAGATGAGATCGCATCGGAGGCCGGCGAAGATAATGGAGGATACGAGGAAATTCAGGAGGCAACGATTGAGTTCCAGGAGGAGAATATCCCGTCGGGGTTAGTTCAGCCCGAAACGGATAAGAATAATCTGCTCTCTCAGCTAATTGCCGGCTTTGAGGAGACGCACGGAGCTCCGATCGACACCTCAATGCCTGACACAGATTTGTACGTGTCGGATGTATAGGAGTCCGCCATGTCTTTGCTTACTCAACATAATTACATCAGTGACATGCATTCGATAAATAGATTCATCTTTCAGAATGCTGGACTGACTTATGGTATCATTTGGATACATTTTAGCAAAGATGGTTGACATCCTTTTCCACATTATCATTGTTTGAAATATTCACGTGACAGATTTATGGCATCTCACCTCAGATTTTCATTTCAAGATACGCAACACAGTGTTATTGATAGCCAACCCCAATATGATATTTGAACCAGAGTTTGAATTATCGCATAACCTCGTAAAGCTGGGCGACCACATGCTGAATCGTTTGTTTGCTTGAAATGATATATTATTTCCATATAATTATTTGAAACTGAGAAAGTTGACAAACACATTGCCTGAACAGTGAAAATGTCATGGGACGTGTTGATGCCTTAACTCTCTGGCAACATGCCAAACCAATAGTGATTGTACGATTATGTATATCTTTTTTATTCATTCATTCTATTCATCACAAAATGTAATGAGTGGTTTGAGTTCTGGATGATCCTACACCACCGTTTACACCTGAACGAAAATGTTCTGGGAGGACCTGACTATTGACAAAATTGATTCATTGTTGGTATCAGAGCTCAATAATGTGATGAGATATTGGCTTGTATCATTTACGAAACATGCAAAGATCTGTAAATATTTTTATCAAGCAATTATTTGCTTTTGTATCCCTTGTCATCATCTTAAATGTTCAAGATATATGCAGAAATGTGCCTTTGTCTAAGCAGATGATTTCTAAGGTGAACATTGAACACTTTGTAATAGCATTTTTTGTTGTTGTTCTTGCGTTCTTCTCCTGCGTATGAACAACTCAATTTACATCATCCAAGTTGATTATGCAAAATAACACCTTAAAATTTCATACACGTCAAAGGATTTTATTTGAAAATTTGTATGTTATTTTCATATGGAAGGAAGTTTATTGCATTATTTTGATATCAAGTACTTGACAGTTTTCCCTTTTTTAGCTAACTCATTTCACCGTTTCTTTCTTGACAGATATTTTTGCATTTTTGAATTTACAATAAGGTACTCTGCGATAACATGTACTGTACTCTCTGTAAAGATCATGGATGACATTCTATCATTCCATATAATCTAACTATTTTGTACATGAATATACTTACAATTTTTCTTCGTTGTTGCAATAACGTCATTCACTTTCATTCTTGAGGTATAATTTGCTGTCATAGACAATATCTCTGAAACGCAAATAGGTTTCCTTTCCGATTTAACATGTACGCTACACTCGAATTTTGCTTTTTCATTGTAAAGCCTGCGCGCCCTTCGCAAATAAAAAGTATCACTATTCACAGATGGATATCATATTCAAGCTACAAGATAAATAAAACCACAAACTAACGTTCATCATGCGATACAGTTTACATCAATTTGTATTTTTAACGATGAACCCAATGCTGGTTGTAGTTCAGCTGCTAAGTCCATGTTTTTTTTTTTTAACTATGTGCTTTTCATAATCACACCACTCCAATTACTTTACTTTGTTGCCTTTTTCGCTATGTACTCAGACAGATTAGTCTCTTCCCCACAAAGAATATTGAATCGAATATTCAGAATGATAAACACGTAATAATACCAAAACATATGACTATGCCAATGAAAATAGCTCACTGTGTTTAAATAAAGGAATAGGAACATAGTTTTGGGGAGCAGTATTCCCTCGAAGACAATTTGCAGAAATTTTCTAAACAAATTCTTGTTTGAGATCATACTGACACGCATTAATGTTTGTATTTATTCACAAATAGGATTGACTTGAACAGCGTATGCTAATACTATCTTCTGAAAACTATTCTTGTGTTAATCGACGAGAAATTAATGCTGCGTTGTATCAGTGTATCCGCTCATGCAACTGGTAACTACATGAGATCGCCAAACACACACGCACACGATATGCACATGTCAACGCACACGGCAAAAGAAAAAGAAGAAGAAAAGATATTTAACTGAATCATATCAATGTTGCTGTAGATGTTACTTCGTGGCTATTTTTTGTGTTGTTTGAGTGTTTGATTTCTGCTTGCCCGTCGTCCGTCATGCGTCGTGCGTCGTGCGTCTATGCGTCGTGCGTTGAGCGTCAAGCGTCATGTGTCTTGCGCCGTGTGCCGTACTGTATATCTCCACCGTTCGTGTTCTAATGTTCTTCCTCATGTTCAAATAGCACAGGTGGAGGCCTGAAAGAGCGAGGCCCTCAGAGGCCCAAAACTGTCCATGGCAGAGATCTATTCAAGCTTCAACATTAGGGGGTCTACAGCCAAATAAGTCTTATAATAATAATACAGTGTACATGTTATATGTGTCACAGGTAGAGAATAAGTTTGTCATGGCACTGGATGGCAGTAAATTGATGGAGCGCACAAGGGGTTATCAAGTTTGGAAATAAGCCCAACTTACGAATTCATATTTTCCTCTTCTTCAGACCCCTTGGTCAGTTTTAATCAATACAAAGGCATCCTATAAGGATTATTGACGAAAGAGACTCCACGAGTTCTGTTGGTCTCGATTTCTCTTCTCCACATCCATTATCTCCAGAAGCATGTGCGCCTAAGTCATATTTCATATCACTTATAAATGTGATCATATTTCAACATTTCGTGTATATACTTTCGTGTATATGAGTAAGAATACGAAGAGTTATCAAAAATTGTGATTATTTTTTTATAATTGTTCTTGCATGAAAAACAATATAATGCTAGAGTCACACACGGTCGGATTTCGTACCGGGTCCATAAGGAATTAAAATCGTATCGACCCGGTGTGACTGTAGCATAAATTACCCTCCATTCCTGGACTAATCCGGCTCATTTTCACCCTGATCAAATCCCGTTTTGTGACCCGGCCGTGTGTGACTCTAGCATAAGCAAATGCAACAGTCAATACGGTTTATTAAAAGTGATCACGTAGTTTGGGCCACAGAAAATAAAGAGCTGCCAAGCATTAGGTTTCTCGTGACAGTGACAAACGTACCCAAGGGCTAAGTGTAATATTGCCATCATCTCCAATAAATATAGTTGCACGTATTGACAGAAATCATTCAGAAAACGGCGAATAATTTTATATAATTCGTACTTGACTGTATGAAGATTTTGCGTCCATTACGATGGCTACCAAAGTCCAGAACAATGATAATGAACCAACCCTATTGTTTGTGTATAAAGAATCACATACGAGTGGGCGTTTCCTGTCTCCATGTATACAATGATTTACGAAGTCTAAGTGTGAGTGTGAGTGTGAGTGTGAGTGTGGGTGTGAGTGTGAGTGTGAGTGTGAGTGTAAGTGTGAGGGTGAGTGTGAGTGTGAGTATGAGTGTGAGTGTGAGTGTGGGTGTGTGTGTGAGTGTGAGTGTGTGTGTGAGTGTGTGTGTGTGAGTGTGAGGGTGAGGGTGAGTGTGAGTGTGGTGTCAGTATGGATGTGAGTGTGAGCGATAGTTACGTATGATCAGGGAGGTCACCCCCTGTTATAGTAATGTGCTGAGTGTGCAGTATATTTTTGCGTAACGTAACTTTTTCCAAGTGGACCACGACATCGTTTGCATGCATGCAGTGTATTTATCAGAGAACGACTGGGATGATCATGGATGAAATCATGGCCCTGTTTTATGGAGAGTTATAGTTGATATATAGTTGGTTCCTATGATAAGTCTTTGGCAGTCTGTGTGGTAAGGAAATTTATAAATTGATAAACCGGGGGCCTGATATAGTAGATAGATATTTGTATCCAGTGGAAAAGGCGTTCTAAATAATATCAAGTACTATTCTTATTATGAAGACTTAATATGACACGTACATTGGTACTTAAATGTTCATTGATAATGTACATCAAAGCTTTGAAATTTTGTTTTTAATACATTTACAAATGCTCCTGATTATTAAAACATAATTTGACCTTAAAAAGTCAAAACTGCTGCATAAATGTGTCCTCGACGCATGTGTCAAGTATATGCAAGTATAACGTGTGACGTATAAATTCATATTAATCGAATTCGTTCATAATACATACATACATATATATATATAATATATATATATATATATATATATATATATATATTATATTATATATATATATATATATATATATATATATATATATATGTTGTATGTAGTATGTGTGTGGTGTGTGTGTGCGTGTGTTTGTGGTGTTTGTGTGGTGTGCGTATGTTTGAGTGAGTGTGCGCTCGAATGTCGTGCTCTCTTTTTGTGCGTATATGTACCCCGCAATCCAGCTAAGTCACTGAACATCTATGTTCTTTTCTGATTTTGGCTGTTTAGGGGATTTTCTGTAGTCTGTAGGCCTATCAAATTTTGCTTTCCATTTAGATAGCATCGCTTTTATCTTACTTCGTTTATGACAACCCACAGCAGAAACGTTCGAAAACGAGAAACCTTTGAGAAAACAAGACACTACAGCTCGAGTGCGGTCCATCAAATTACACAAAGACACAGAGGAGAAAGAATTATTCAGGGAATCAAATAAAAAAAAATCTAGGCCATGTATTTCATAAATGCTTAACCTGTCTTTGGATTACAGATCTAAGAAAAAAGTATACAATACTTATAATTGTATTGATAAATAATAATGATAATAATAATAATAATGATGATAATATACAATAATAATACAATAATAACTACAATATCTATGTAATGATACTAATAATAATAATAACAATAATAACAATATACAATAATAATACAATAATAACAACAGTATCTATGCAATAATACTAATATTACTACAGTACTACGACTACTACTAATAATAATGATAAATCGTAATACTGGTACGTGTAACAAGCAAGCATATATAGTTTCAATATTCGTACATATAAGAAGGATTGTATTCGAAGTTATTTATATCACAAAGATCTCGGACGAAGGTCATACAGACCAAAGGCTTGAGAAAACAGAGGAAAGATTTAAATAGAGCAGCGTCCTCGCAGTGCTTTTTGATTTTTCTTACAGCCCTGGGATGATTTTTTATACAGATATATCACACATTGCCATACATTCATATTGGTCCGATATGGGAAGGAAGGAATAAAGGGAATGAAGGAAAAAAAGATATTTGTTTCTGAACGCTAAATCATTCATTTTTATCCTTTATTCACTATGATTGACATTGAGAAGTTTGGTCGTATCTCTGTTTGAACTACAGAGGTTAATTAGGCACTCGACTCCACACAAAACCTAATGTCTTTCCAAATGGAAATTTTGCGTGCTTCCAATGTTTGTATTACACACACCAATTATCTTATTTGACATCAGGAGATATCATTGCGCCACAAAATGAACAGTCTCGGTGCTTGGATGTGTTAAGAGGAAAATTTCGGTACCGGGTCGAATCAAAGTCCAGCCAAATAATATGTTCATATCTTTTATGGTATATCATATATCTATATAATCTATGCAGTACACATGTTTATCTTTTACTCTGACACCTTTTGACTGGCTTATATTTTCAACAGGTGTTTCCGGATTATAACCCCCCTAAATGTAATGTGAATCTTCCCATAAGCGATGCCTACCGGTTTGTAACATTATGAGATGTAAGTGACATAGTACATACATCTTAAACATTTTGTTCATCTCGAAAACAAGCTTATATACACAAAGAAAATGACAACAACGGTGACGACTACACTAAAGTTTCTGCTGCAAATGCACGGTAAAGATTGACTTCAGTGATTTCGACAAACCGATTGTAGACTACGGTATATGCAATTTTCTGCACATGACCCATAATCTGCATGTTTCTGAGCCCCCAAGATTTGCTACTCAAATTCAGTGTGATCCTTCATTAAGAATCCTTGGCGATGGTGACACCGTAAAAAGAGGCATCCCACAAGACCGACACTCACAAGTCATACAACCCGCCAGTTCGACATTGAAAAAAAAAAGGTCCATGAGTCAAACAGCCACTAGTCATACAGCCAATGAGTTCGACGCTTTGCTAATAAGGCCCATGAGTTCTACACTAGGTAAAAAATCAGCCCTTTTTCTTCATTATTACATGGGGCGTAATTTGTCGACCTTGTTTGCTTAGTGTCGAACTCATGAGCTGCGTATGGACTCATGGGTGTCGACCTCGTGACGTGCACTCGTCAAAATGCCGTGTGTTATCATGCCGTCCCCTGAAGTAAAGACAAAATACTCTGTCCCTCGGATAGGACATAAAAATAATAGAGGACCCATGCGTGAGAGTGTCAAAGTGCAAAAGATCCCAATAACCCGGTGAAGTACCCCCCCCCCCACCCCACTTTTGAAAGTGTGGCGCCGGCCGTGATACAATTGCAAAAGGATCCAATAGAAGAACAGCTCATTGTAACTTAATATGAACTCTCCATCCTCTTTATATTTCGCAGTATTGTTACCAGTATTAAACTTTGTTACTCAATGTAAATTCTCCAGATCATAATGCACTTTAGAATAATGTTTGGTTGAAGGCAGAATACCACAGAAAGCTAACAACCAGATAAGCGCAAATGAGAAGATAAGAAACAGTACTTGTGAGCTGGCGCTGTGTTGTCGAAAGTATAAATACATAAGAAAAGTGGAATTAAACTCATACAGCTGCTCCTTCAAGACTGAGGTTCGGACATGAATTTATGAAAGTTTAAAATCATAAAATGATATGTCTTTCTTCATTTTCATATCATTGCATTTCCTGCTGAGATTGAATGTCAGCAACTTTATCATGATACTCTGTATCTTGGCGACAGGTTATATAAAGACTACTTTTACCTACCTTGTTTGTTAATTCATCACACGAGTTCATTATCCATTCCTCTTTCTTCTTAATCAATGTCTAGCACCAAAGCTACTAGGTTTGTCTCTTTCCAATGTTATCCAATCAACGAAAAACTGCCTGGATTGTCTCCAATGTGTATTCATTGTATTATCTCAGTCAATTCATAGCTGATTCGTGAACGTATACGTTGTGTCTCATACAAGAGACGTGTGAAATGATGTGTGATGTTTGTGTCAGCGCGGTACCGTTTGCAAACTTGGGCAGGTTGGGACGATGTTTAGACAGATCAAGAAGGTTCTATAGGTGACTATACCTACATCCTTGGAAAGAACACAGCCAGCCTTTCAGTTGGTTAGAGAGGCAACTGGATGACGTCAGAAGTTGACCTGGCTATTCGCCACCGAATTGCAGACAAATTTCATTGATGAGTTGTTGTTGCTTTTGCAACAAATTGCCCTCTTGGTAAAACAGTGGAATTGTCCTTTCTTCCGTTTAGACACAAATACATTTCGCACAAGTACGACGAACCTTTGTGGATATCTTTTTGTCGACCGTAAGGGGGTATCATTGAGATGAAATGACGTGAAGACTTAGATGGGAGGTTCTTCTGCAATTGATGTTCATACAAAATGGTCTCATTATGAAATAGATCATTTTTCAGTCATGCCAACTGTGAAAAACATGACTTATTTTTGAGCAATAATCAGACCACACAGTGCTTGCATGGAATCGAAAAATAATTATCAAAATGAAGGTTTCTTACAGATATCGAAGTAACGCCGTTAAATCATATCCCTCTGGTACACATTACATGTTTGATTGTATAATTTATTTCAAAAGAACCAATTTGTGCCTGTACATTTCTTCATAATACTTCATCACCCTGTCCGAACACCTCACGACATCAGGAGTCAGATGATCACGGTCTGGAAATTTACTTGGTGCGGAAAATTGGCTGCTCCTCATCGCCCTCCCGAAGAAATTGACAGCATCAAGAACGAGGTTATCCCCAGCAGCTTTCCATGACTTGAGAGAATCTGTGGAAGCATCCCACTCAAGGAGTGACTCGCTATAAGGGAGTCCTACAGCTTCACAATACGCTTTCAAATATTCTGCCGGCTTGGTCAGGAGATCATCAGCATCGATCACGATCGGATCGCTATCGATATTTTCTCTGACATACTGCCAGAGGTCGTAGAGCTCCTTCATACAACAACCTGGTGGGAAGAACTTGTCATCGCGTTCGAGATCGTATTTCTTTTCGTCTGCGGCTTCACCAGTTAACTGTCCGAGTCCGGAGAAGTGTTTGTACACTGCCTTTCTATAGGACAGAATATAGCGGAGTGGATGTCGAATGAGAAATGTGTGTTTGAAGCCATCCGGAATAAACTGGTAATAATTTTCAGTGAGTGCGGATCCCATATCCTTGGCAATTACATTCTTGCTCGCCGACATCTCTAACCCTCTTTTCACCGAAGCATACCTGCAGTGGATTTACAAGTTACATTCATAAACTAGAAGTATCGACTATAAAATCATTCATTGGCAAAACAGCTAGATTCCGATCAGAGATGACGAGATGACGTCTTTAGTCTGAATAAAGTATACATGTTTGGAATGTGAACGTCTATATGGGAGCTAAATGCTACAGTGGGCAAGACTTACCCCTCCAACACGAGATCTCGATCTTTTTTGGGATCGCTTATTAAAATTATTGCTGTAAAACATCATATTTTAGCGGCATGACATTTTCGCGAATTGGTGCCGACGGCCTTTTTCACGGCATGAAATTTTCGCGAAGTGCCTCTGGCATTCAATGCACATAGTGTAGACAAGAGCTTTCGCTTGCGTTTTAATTTCGCGAATCTTGGCTACCAAGAAATTTGCGAAATCAAAATGCACGCGAACATTCCTCGTTTTACAGAATATTTATCATTGGGAGCAGTGATTTCAAAAATATTCCAGTTGTCGCATTTGATGCATATGTGTAGGTCAGTAACTGCTGTATCACAAAACAGCCTCCCATCCCAAAGATTTTACAATAAAGCCAAAAATACAAGGAGATATCACTGTTTTTCTCAGTAAACCATAACTATAGACATTTAAGTCCAGAAATAATGTTATTATAACTACTGTTCACATTTTGTATACAGATTAACATTTTAACATTGCTTGTTTCTTTCCCTAATTAAGATTTTTACAACTATTTTGAAACACTAAAGCTGGATTTTTTTGTTTCATCTGCAAAACGGTAAATGATGCCTTTAAAATGTGTAATACAAGTAATGATAAATGAATGCCCAAACCAATGCAATCACCAGCCTTCTGTGTGTGGTGATCCCGGATGGTGACCCGTCTATGCACAGACTAAAACAGAGGTCAGTAAGAACTACTTACGGGAGGCGTTCTGGTTCAAACTTGGTGTGAGCCATGATTTCCAACAATGTTGCTGCCTTCTGGAATGCCTTCTCATTCCCGTCATACTCCGTTGGGATGTCTTCGTTAGTATGGTGTTTGTATTCAATCCTTCCCAAGTTGCTGAACGTGTACGGTTCAAACCATACTTCTGTATGGGAAATAGCACTCAGACATTTGACAAATGCCGATGATATCGACCTAGGTACACACCACATCATGACCTTATTGCCTTTCTCAGTTCCAGTAGTTGGTGGTTTGGCTGACATTGTTGCTAAAATACTCCAGATTTTAAAACTGTGACAGCAATATAGGTAATTAAGGCAAGAGAGAATGAAGACACAGCTTTAGTTTTGGCTTTTATTGGAATTGCAACATCCGAAAGTTCACGTAACATTTTCCCTTTACGAGGTCAAGCATAGGCCTGAACATATATGAGTCATGTTGCAT